>NW_017306281.1:111477-121556 GCF_000935625.1 Nanorana parkeri | reverse complement strand
GTCAGGAAAGCAGCTAATGAGGGATCCGGGTGACCCTGCAAGTAGACCGCCAACACCCCCACATTGACTCGGCTTAGTCATGACTGCAACGGGGCTTTCAAAGTGCAGCTAAACTTGGGATGGGCCCTGAAGCATGAGGAGCAGACGTGCAACAACCTGCACTGTGGGTAGTTACACGCCTTGTGGTTGAAATTGTTACAAATCTGGGCCTTCCCCAAAAACAGAATAGGGCGGCCCAGTTTGTCATACTGTGCAGGGGTCGAGCCGGCCGGCGTGGCCAACAGACCCGCGGGTTTGGGCGGCACCCCTGCGTCAGCCACGGCAGGCGTGGGACACCAATCAGTCGTGTGGGCTGAGGATTGGCAGATCGAACAGACGGGAGATTTCAGGCCAGCGAAGTGCCTACAAAACAGTTCCGTGTCGACCCTGCCCCAATCCACCACGAACTGGAACTGGGACAACGCCGCCGCAGCCTTGGCCGAAAATGCCCGGTGATAGTCGTAGAAAGCGTACCCCCCATATTTGTAGGCCAGATCTATCACTATGTGCAGGTACGCATCCAACTCCTCCCTCCACATGGGCTTAACTGAACAGACTATGTCCCTGTACACCCCGAACGCCAACACGAACTCGGGAATCGACAACTTGCGGTTAAGTCTGGGGTCCCTGGCTTTCAGGACGACCGAAACCTCACCACAAGCGAACGATCTGTTGTCCGAGACATTGTGCGCCGCTATGAGAAGCGACGCCAAGTTAACATCCTTGCCCTCTAAAATGTCCTTCTTCAGTGTACTAGTGACAAAGTGAGCAGGGGTGACATGAGGAGGAAAGACAGCAATACCTGGAGTACTGGGGACCACTGTGCCGTCTGTTCCAGGTACTACCGCCGAAGTACCGACACGACCTGAGGAGTAGCTCCCCGTGGCCGGTGCCGCCGCCCCCCCCTAACCCACACGAAGCCCGATATGCGCCCTGCCACCGAGTGCCCCCACCCCCAGCGATGAGGCGACTCGACGAGCCCAGATAGTCAAGTAACGAGACCGCCAGCCGCCGGCGGCGTTACCTGAATCGATATGTCCGAAAACCGGAAGTAACGAAAATCCCGGAAGTGACGACCGTCCGTACCGAAGCTTCCTAGATTGCTGACGAAGGCCGTGCCCAGGTGAGTCTACCTGCCCCTTTTATGTGTGAGAGGAGGGAAGGACTCCTCCCACAAATACAGGCTAATCAATTAGCCTTCAAACATATATATATATACACATTGTTGTTGTTTTTTTACATTGTCCTGTACTTGTTCCTTATTTGTTAAAAATTCAATTGTAATGGCCGCCGCCGTCAGCAGCTAGCAAGGACGGAGTATGCGGCAGCCAGCCGCTCCTTCGCTGGGCCGATTGCGTTCCATGGTGGAGCGCACGCTCCTCACTTCCGGGTTTCGGGACCGCGTGCGTTCCACCGTGGAACGCGGAAGTGCGCCAATGCGTGCTTCGGCTCCTCCTCCTCATCATAGGCCTATTTAAACGCCCAGACGAGACAGCATGGCGTTCCAATATTGAGCCAGAACGCCTGCTGTCTCCTGAAACCCTCCATAGCCTCCAGATTGTGCCCTCCAGCCAGTCTCACCAGAACTGGACACCATAAAGGACCGCCAGCTACCTCCATTGGCAATCACCAAATCGCAAGTATCCGAGTGCAGTTGCACACTTTGCCATCAGGACTGTATATTCTTGAAATACAAATTGCGAAGCTTAACTACTACTGGGGAACTGTACCAATGCCAAATAACAGTGTCTTGTCTTCTATGCCCTGCTAATTCATTACTCACTAAATGTACTCCATAGCTTGTTGATTAGCTTACTTTAGGAATAACCCTTGCCAATCCATTTTATTATTTAATTTGAGGCTGTGATGCTAAGAACCCTAACTCTCCGTTAAGTTGAGAGTGAAACCAGGGTTCCATACCTGAGAAGCCTCCGCAGCTGCGATCAACATACCCCCAGTCCGTAACACGCGTGACATCAATACAAAAGTTTGTGACAGAAATTCCAGCTGAAAACCTGTTTCTTTGCCGTTCACATTGAGCGATTTATCGCGCGGTAATTCCCGCGTTATCGCGGCAAATTACCGCACGATATCGCGCTCCAATGCAATCCAATGGGGCAAAGGGTCCTGCTGTCGCAGGGCCGTGTGTCGCTACAGCAGGACCTTTTTGGAGCGGATTTAGGCGCGATTCAAGCTTGCTCAATGCAAGCTTGAACGCGACATCGCGCGGCAAATCTCGCGATGTCGCGCAATATTCAACTCGCGCGACAAACGCGTGATTTGCATATCGCGCAGTGGGAACGGGGCCTTACACAGCGGGGAGACTGCTGTGTAACCTGTTAGATGCCGATCTGAATGGAGAAAAAGCTGCCAGCTTCAGACTTGAAGCTGACAGCTTTTTCCTCCATAATACTAGATGAGGCTCTGCCTCACCTGCCTCCCCTGACTGCTCGTCCCTGCTTCATGGTAGCATTGTACGAAAGGGAGGTTTTATAGCAGGTTTGAATTGAATGTAGTAAGTCATACTTCTCTATCACTTCTTCTAGATCTGTATCAGTATGGAGAAATTAATTTGATTCCACTGTTTTGTTTTTTTCAAAATGCTACGATGCTTATTTTGTTGAAGTGAACCTTGTCGGGATGGATGCATATTAGCTAACTGCTCATTTGTTTTTAAGGGCTTGTTCACACCATTTTCTGGTCCGGATCTGGAGCAGATCTGTAAATGCGGTGCAATGCGTGCAGCGCGTTTTTTGGCACGTTTTTACCGCGTTCCAGTTTTAATTGGAGGCTGTCAGTATGTCGTATATTTTCTGACCCCTACTGGTGAGCTTTCCTGGCAGAAACAATTTGCCATGCATTTATGAAAAACACAGCTTGCTTACACCCCATGCTTTCCTTGTTCTAATCTGGTTAGTTAACACAGTTTATGACCCTTGCACAAGTTATTCTGTCTTTAAAATGTAAAAATAAAAACCGTTTTTCTATCTGAATGTTTGGTTTGGTCTTTGGTTTGGGAAATGACAAGAGGATACATTGGGGAGGAAAGTGTGTGGAAATTGGCTCAAATCTGTGCAGCACCTTGTGCTTATGTCCTTATGAGACCAGGCAATAGATAATGTCAATTTTCTAATGCTGCTTGGAGTTTCCTCCCTCTCCCCAGTTGTGGCTGCAACTACATGTTTTGGGTACTGTGTGTATAAATGGACCTGTGCTCTGGGGATAGTGATACACCCAGCTGCTGTGTTCAATTTGTATGAAATTAGCTAAATTAAATCCAAATTACACTGCGCTCAAGTGAATGATCTATATAAAATGCGATTCAAATCTGACAATTTTAGTCTAGGACGTACTTTTCTCAGAAACCACTACCTTCAAAAGTGAGATTATAATAAAGTGATAAATATCTGCAAGAAAATAAGATCTCAACAAAGGTATAAACCTGTGATGTACACAAGTTGCATGAGAATAAAACAACACACTATAAAGTAACATAGTAAATGTCCTTAAAAAATAAAGTGAAAAGTGATAATCAAAAAATCAATATGTCCATATGTGAAGATTATAATGTTCCGTGCGTCTCAGTGCTCCACGTGTATTAACAGAAAATATCCACACTTACCAGATAGCCTTTGTAAACTCGCTTAGGGTATATTCAATTGTTGGTCTGCCTCTCAACAATCCCTGTGAGAGGCGTTCGGCAGCACCACCTTCTCCGGCTCTATACTGATATAAAAGCCCCACGACTTCTCCACTTCAGGTCTCCTCATAAAAGGTGGTCCAGAAAGCGACCAAAAACAGCTCAAAGGGAATAAATAGGGACATTCATAGTGCAGTATGCCCAATAAAATACTTTATTAAAAGGTTAAAAATACTCACAAGAGTCAAGAAACAAATCGCATAAAAACACCGCACCGATGTGCTCCCTCTATGCACAGACTGGGGTCTAGTGATCTCAACATACACCCGCTCGTCTACATGTTTCATCATTAGGCGTGCATAGGCGTGCATATTTTTAACGTTTTACCAAATCAAGAAAAAACCTATACATGTATGATCACTAAATATGGTTCTGGTTGGGAAAAACTCCCAACCAGAGGTATTATGACCAGACATTGGCACATTCTTGAACTGTGCCCGAGTCTGGCCAAAATCGTAGGTCCCAGACCCCTTTTGACGGCACGACGATCTCCAAATCTAAGTGACACCCTAGTGAGCTCAGAATATAGACCCAAATCCCTATCTCAAGGATCCAATAAACCTAAGGGAATGTTCCCCTGTAACAAATGCAGGATGTGTCCTTTTGTGGACAAAACGAACACCTTTAAAAATACAGAAGGCACAAAAACCTATAATTGGTGTGGAGCTATATTGAAGTCAATGGCATCGCCCACATTGCGATCGCCCGCATTTGGAACGCAGGCACATTAGTTCTCAATGAGCTCGTCATTGGTAGATCTCAATGAGCTCGTCATTTGAAAAGTAGATCTCCAGACGAAAAATAGTGGGCGCCCCTGATATAAATCATTTTATTAACTGTGAAACCAGTAAAGTTATTTACCAACTGGAATGCCCTTGCCACAAATATTACATCGGAAAAACAAAAAGACAACTACGAATCAGAATTGGGGATCACCTTAATGATATTAGAAAAAAGGATAAAGACAGCCCTATAGCCACACATTTCTCAGAGTTCCATGGTGGCCAAACCACAGGCCTGAAAGTAAAAGCTATATATGCGCTAAAATTGTCACATAGGAGGGGGGACTTTGATAGTGTCCTCCTCCAAAAAGAAAAAATGTGGGTCTACTGGCTAAACACATTGCTACCGATGGGTCTAAACAATGAATCTAACCTTAACGTGTTTCTGTGAACATCTCTAACAATGATTTATTCCTTGTACCCTCATAATTGTAATGAACTCTGAGGATACCCATCTATAAGTATATTGTTTGTTTTGTTTGCTTTTGCCTAATATTCTTATATATAGCCACACAAAATACGTTTTTAATTAACCATTTCTAATTTACATATGAACTTGATTGTAAAGGTGAAAATGGATCTAATGATAAGAGTGAGCATGATTAACGATGACCCACAGGTGAGGACGGTAAATATAGACGTCCCATTCCTAGAGGTCTGTACGTCCTGACGAAGCCCCGGAGAGGAGGGACGAAACGCGTAGACGCCGCACACCTACTCAGGTGGATGACCGAGAGCATTGAGGATATTTTGCCTCAGCTCTTTAAACTTACAGCACGTTTGGACCAACTAGCAGCACCGATCTATACTTGGGACCCACCCACTTGAGTCTCATCGCTATTTTTTAGCCACATGCAAGCCTTCATAGAAACCGTCAGTAGAAGTGAAGATCCTGGACTTTTACTGTGAATTCAAACCATATGCTCATGGGAAGTGATTGGGGACGGACATCGGTGAACTGATACGCTGCAACTGTGAGTAGGACTACCTTCATTCTATCTCCACCTTATCAAGATAAATACCCCCTAATTTCTGCTACCTAGGGGAAGACTCACATATCAGTATTCACCCTTACAAGTAATTACGGCTCGACCGATATACTAACAGCTGTAACGATCGCGGCACGTCCTTGCGTTCCGCGGTGGAGTGCAGCCGCTAACCAGGAAGTCCTACTCGCGCCGATGCGTTCCACCGTGGAACGCATCGGCCAGATGACGTCACTGGCTCCTCTTATTCCTTCCGGCTTAAGACACCGGCACACTGTCAGCTCGGCATTCCACTATTGTGAGTGTGGAGTGAGCGCCTGCTGACTGCCGGCCGCACGGAACCCTGGAGACTCCATACACAGAGAGAGAGAGAGACGGAGTGACAAGGACAACAGGCCTCTATATCTACCCCCTGCTGTGGGACGAATGCATGTTCTTACAACCGCAAGTACCATCTATATCTAAACCTTGGGAATTGCTCCATCTGCTGGTTGTCTTGATACTGCATGCACCTGTGTCCAATTTAAACCTGCAAGTAACCTTCTCCCTTATAAAGACTACTGATACTGTTCCGTTGTTCCGCCGCTGTGATTCTAACCCCGTTTGGCCAGGGCCTTACAACAGCACTCTAATCAATGTACTTATTCTAACCCCGTAAGTCAATCACCTCATGACACATGAACACTTCAGTCCCAAGGGGGCTCTTCTGAGCGATAACCGCGACCCATGATTACCAACAGATGGTCCATCATCTACCTTTAACCAGTGGCAGTAATCACAACTCACCTACATATTGCCGATTACGGGCTTACAGTAACTCTATGCAACAAAATAACAATACATGTGATACACTGTCCAATCTACCGCTGACGTGATCAATAGCGAATCAATGGTTAAAATCCTCCTGGCTTGATCCGGAGTTATATTTTTTGCAAGTCTGCCTGTTATGGTCATCTTTGTTTCCAACATAAAAGGTCAACTAAAATCCACCGATGGTCATGTTCATGACCAATAGCTTTTAAGTATCTGTTGTTTTTAAACTCATTTACAGTAAGTCTCTGGCTGTATCCACTCATTTTCTATTGTTTTTTGAATAAACTGTTTTTCTATACTGTTGAATACGGATCGTCCCTTTTCTTGGTTAACCCTTCGGACCACCTACACTCTTAAGGTGGGTACAACTTCGTTCCCCTTTTTTATATCATTGTTTGGTTACGGATATGGTAGACGAACCACTTTAAAGGGTAACTACTAGAGCTATGGATCTCCAGGATGGGGGGTGTGCCAGTTGTTATATATGGATAGAGGGGACAAAAGAGCACTATACATTGCAAAGAATGGGAATCTTCCTGCAGCATAATAACCCCCAAATATGTACTACTTTATTTGGATAACATGACCAGCATACAGTAAGCAACATACAAGATATGTGATATCACTCACCGCAGAGGCAATCTCTCTCCATTTCTCATTTTTCTGGTGCACATTCTTATATTGGGGATGCCGAGGGTCATAAAGCTGGGGAGCATGCTCCACCAAACCCACAGAACGTTCTGTGTCCTGGGACATGTTTGTCAACTGTACAGGGTTCCCTTCTGCTGCTCCACCACAAATCCGAAGTGGAGCAAAAATAAACTTTAGTTAGTTAGCTGCAGTGCGGTGCGTTCCCGGGGCAGTTTCGGTGCATTTTTGGCGCGTTCGTACGCGTTTTTGCGCATTCCGGACCAGAATAAATTTGATATGCAGTATTTTTTCGGTCTGGAATGGAAAGCACTGCGCTGATGTGAACTGGAGACCAGAAAACAGATAGGGATACATTGTGATGCGTTTTTAGTGCAGGAGCTAACTGTTCTGGACAGAGTCCGGACATCATGTGAACAAGCCCTTGGAGCAAGCTCTCTAATCCTGACTTTGATTTACTAAAGGCAAATAGGTTGTTTGCAAGGGAATTTTCACTGTGGAGGTGAAGTTTCCCCTTAGTTTAGTGAACGTGGTGACGTTCTGCTAACTTCCATCATCTAATCGTATGCAAGCAATAATACAGGTTTTTTCCCTTGCATGTGATTGGCTAATCTTTGCAAAGTGAGATTTCGCCACATTCACCAAGCTAAGGGGAAACTTCCCCTGCAAAGTGTGAATTCCCTTGCAAAGTGAACAGACAATTTGCCTTTAGTAAATCATCCCCACTGACCTTGAATAAACATGCGGCCAGTGAAGCCTGAAAAGTCTAAACTGTTGTCCCACGTACTTGTTCCAAGGTCCTCCGCTAATATTTCTGAATTATATAAACATTGCTATCCCCAGGCAAAGATTCCCTTCAGTAGCTAGGTGGAGGATAGGGAATGCAGAAGGGAGAACCTCTTTGATGTGCATTTTGCGCAGCGGCTGGTGTGAATGGACCCTGAGTCTCCTTTCACACCTAGGACTTCCATCTCCATCTGAGCGTTCTGTCCCCTGTTTTTTTTAAAAACACTTTAACAAAACGCATGAAAAACGCCTTGAAACGTTGACGCTAAGGGCCCATTCACACCAAATGTGTTGTGGCTGTGCTGGTTGGTTCCAGCGCAGCAACAATGTAAAACAAGACAATCTGCCTTGTTCTAGAAAGACTCAGTTCACATCACCAGGTTGTAGTGGTGTGCGCCCAAAAAAGTATGGCATGCAGTCATTTTTTTCAGCACAGTACACTGTGACGCTGTATAACCGCATTGCACTGTGCTATGACCATAGAACTTAAAAGAATGTCAGTTGTGACATTTCAATAAAGTTCTAACAAACAAATAAACATTACAATGAAGTGCATGAGCACTGTGTAGGGCATGCACACCATCAGCCGTGCGGTGTAGCGTAGCTTCTGGTGTGAATGGACCATTAGGTGTGAACAGAGACTTAAATAGGAACATTTGTGTGTTTGAATTCTCAGGATTTATTAAACACCTGTTATGACGCTCTAGTGGGATTAGCCTTGAAACTTCTAATTCAACAATTTAGTTGTTTTTAACAAAGTTAGGAATCAGAAACCCAAATACATATTTGCTGCCTTGCTTTTAATCACATGGAGGGGGATTTATGAAATTGGAGCAGACAGAACCTGGAGCAGTTGCCCGTGGCACCCAACAAGCTTCTATCTTTCATTTTCAATGCTTAACTGAGCAAACTGAAAAGAAAAGCTGATTGGTTACTATGGGCAGCTTGATGAATTCCCACCATGGTACTTAGTAAAACAAAAAATACTATAAAAAACTGCATTAGTAGCAGACTGCATATCTTCACACCAAGCGCGTTCCAGGAGCAGAGCAATTACAGACCGGATCAAACTTGCGTCCAATGTATTCCAATGGTATTTTGGGCACTAGTTCACACCGCAGTGTTCAATTACAGAGCATGTAAAAAAAACTGCAGCAAGCCCTATTTTACCTGCTCTGGAACGCATGCAAACGCATCAAAAACGCATGCAAACACCCTGGAACGCACTGAAAGCCTATTTTAAAATAAAAATGTAAAAAACGCATCAAAAACGCGACAAAAAATGCGGTATAACACACTGCACCGCGTGTGCAGAAACAAGCCCTTAGCCTTTCCATATCATCCAGTCCTTTCACATGTTCTTTACCATTTTGCATGGCAGTAATTCTCTAAATCCTGAATTATTTTCTATTAGTAATTAATCTACTGTAAAAATATTTACTGTACATAGCATGAACTATTTGATAATATTTTACACTAGTGCTACAAAATTGAAACATATGTTGATTTATACTCACCACATATAAAGCAGAACTGCTGCAAAGATGCCCCATTTTAAACTGCCAAGCAGGCGGCTTCTTATGCGAAGATCCTTTTTTGTGGTGTAGACACAAAAAGACATTTTGCCTATGGATGGAGTGAAGTTTCACTGGCAGCGCTCTAGTAAACACTTGCTTCTTGTGTCTGCTAAACTGAAACCAACTTGTAAATGACTCAGTCAGGACTGGACGTGTGCAAAGAAATCTCTGTCTTTCTCTAACATTTCAGCCATCTGTATTCTTTGTATTGCAGTCTTCAGAGAGCAGCGGCTGTCTCTGGAAAAGCATTCAGTCACAGGGATACTGAGGATAAGGAATTGTCTTGCTGCTGCTGAACTACAAACAATTCAAGTATGGAAGATCATTATACACATTACATTTGTGGAAGCACAATGAATGAACTGTGTGCATAGGTATGCGTAGCCTATTGCATTTGGTGTGCAATGATTGGTTCTGATGAAGGGGGCGTGCCCCAGAAACGCGTTGGTTCTGATAAAGGGGGCGTGTCTCAGAAACGTGTAAACCGTTGTCCCTGTGCGGCACCCGGGAGCAGCTCGGCAGGTCTCCCCGAAGTGATCAGAGAGATTCAGCAGATTCCAGCCGCTGATCTCTCCTCCGATCACTGGACCCGGAAGTGATGTGTATTACATCACTTCCGGTGTCACTGTACACAGTCTCCGGCTCTTAGAGCCAGGAAATGAAGCTGGGGAAGCAGATCTGTGCTTCCTCAGCTTCTTTGGGGTCCCTAAAAAAATGAGTATTCTTTTGTTTTCACTTGCGGAGACGG
>NW_017306281.1:100317-111380 GCF_000935625.1 Nanorana parkeri | reverse complement strand
CGCTCACAGTAAGTGAGACGGAGGACGCAATGAAGACGAGCAGGGGAGAGAACGAGGACTCTCCTGACCCTCCCGTTTAGCCGTCACACTGAGGATCCTACGTACTGGTGACCGCACAGACAAGAAGGCTTCCTGTGGGCGGCGGGTGGCCCCGCCGAGTGCTCAGGGCGCAGTGAGAAACATCTAAGTGCTCGGTGCTCAGTTAGAATCACCTGTGACATGTAATGTAGGGGGGATTTGAAAGGGGATTTGGAATTGGATGGGCAGTAGCTGGAAAAGTGAAGGAGAAAATCTCTCTCTGCCCTGTCCTGCCTTGCACACACAGCCCAGCCCTGATCTACCCCAGCACAAGGTGAGACTACTGAAGCCACTATTGACTACCACTGGCTACTGACTACTAAAGCCTCCTGAGACACGGACGCAATGAGAACTAAGAGGGGACAGCGATCTGGGGGCATTGGAGCCTCGACCCCGGGGACTCTGAGAAAGTTTTTTATGGCAGAGATGGCGGAGGCAGAAACGCAAGGGGAACCAGTGAGTCCAGTCCTGGATCGAAAGGCGAAACAGGTGGAGGTAAGATCCCCTAGTGGGACCTCCTTATTACAGACATTTCCTGATTCCCCCCTGAAACTGCTATCACCTCCATTTGCTGAAAATGGAGATAATACAGAGATGGAAAGCTCACTGGGCCCCTTGCCAAGTACCGTATTTTGCGGTCTATAAGACGCTCCGGACGATAGGACGCATGGCTTCTGTGACAGAAATTCTATGACAGAAATTCTGTCACAGAAGCTGCAGTTAGTGACTGCTGAGACAGGTGGCGCTGTCTCAGTAATCACACAGAGCAGACGAAGAACGTCGTTCTTCGTCTGCTCAATGGGCTCTATGGTGAGCTCCTATGGGGGATCGTGACGGTCACGGTCCCCCAGAAAACCTTGGCGGGGGGCGGACACGATCGCCGATGCCGCCACCGCTCGATTTAATACAAGGGATCTACTTAGATCGCTTGTATTAAACGAACTGCGGCTCCCACTGTACATTCAGCTCTGCTTGTCAGGAGCAGTGCTGAATGTACAAAAAGAAACTACTCGCCCGGCGCCCGAAACTGCATGTCCCGGGTGTCGGGCGATAGGTATTCGCTCCATAAGACGCAGGCACATTTTCCCCCTCCTTTTGGGTGAAAAAAAGTGCGTCTTATGGAGCGAAAAATACGGTAAATCTGATATTGCTTAGATGCTACAAAATCTAGAATGCTCTATTAAACATGAAGTGGCGAAGGTGGGAGGGGATCTCTCCCACCTCTTAAAAAGAGAAGAAAGTGAAGTCAGGCTGGATTCTCAGGAGAAAACTATGCGGCATCTTCAGGAAGCAATGGGGACATTAACTAAGCAATATAGATCTGCTATGTATAAAATTGAAGATTTGCAGAACCAAAGTAGGAGGAATAACCTGAGGATAAGAGGCCTATCTGAATCTGGAAATTACCTTGCAGGGTCTATTTAATCAAATTTTAGGCCGCCCTGAGATCACTGCTATGTGTTTGGACCATATAGACAGGATAAGACGTTCAAAAAATATTACTATGGACAGGGCCGTCTTTAATATTGATTGGACCCGGGCAAACATTTTCTTGGGCTCCCCACTACGCCCCCCATGCAATATTGCCCGCTATATTCTGACAGAGCAGAGCCACGCTGCAGCTGGAATGGATCCAAAAAATATTGTCCAGATCCACCCCACCGCCTGATTGACAGCTCACTCTACCTCTCTAGAGGTTGTGTCCGCCCCATCCATCCCTCCAGTCAGTGTTGGAGGATCAGAGAGGGGAGGGGGGGTATTCCTGCAAGGAGCCGTGACTGACAGTCATCGCTCTCTGCAGAGAGAGTGAGTGCAGAAACTGAGTGATCAGCAGTATGTGATCGCTCAGTTCTCAATCAAGGGAGCCAACCTGTGGCATCTTCAGTAACTAGGGGGAAGAGCGCATTTCACTCTCCCCATAATTCTACTTCCACTGCATAGAATAGCAACAATAATAATAATGACACCTGAGCATGTCCCCTGGTGTCATTATTATGTCCCCCTGGTGTCATTATTATTATTATGTCCCCTGGTGTCATTATTATTATTATTATGTCCCCCCCTGTGTCATTATTATTATGTCCCCTGGAGTCATTATTATTATTATGTCCCCCCCTGTGTCATTATTATTATGTCCCCTGGAGTCATTATTATTATTATGTCCCCTGGAGTCATTATTATTATATCCCCTAGTGTCATTATTATTATTATTATTATTGACACTGGGGGGACATAATAATAACACTGGGGGGACATAACAATAATAATGACACTGGGGGGACATAACAATAATAATGACACTGGGGGGACATAATAATAATAATGACACGGGGGGACATAATAGTAATAATAATGACACCAGGGGGACATAATAGTAATAATGACACCATTATTATTTTTATACAGCATTACATCATAGCCCAGCAGTGCCACACCTAACCCGACCGCCCCCATCCCCCTTATCCCAGATGTGCACTCACCGTGGACAGGAGGAGGATGAGACTGCAGCCATGGAGGGAGGAAGGCAGGACCATGAAGCAGGGTGTGCAAAATCGATCTTCCTCCTCTGCTGAGTGGGAGGTGATATCCCGGGCTGCAGAGATCTTTGCTGCACATAGGGACAGGAGGCTGCTGCCATCTAGCATCAGAAAGCGTTAGTGCAGACTAGATGGCTGGTCCAGAAACATTTCACTAGCGCTAGTTTATGGGGTACAGGGCCCCACAATAATGACTGGGCCCCGGGCAAGTGCCCCTTTTTCCCCGCCTTAAAGACGGCCCTGAAGGGGGACATGCCATGGTTAAACTTTTAGAAAGAGTGGGCCGTGGCAAAGTAATTGGGAAGGTCCTTTTGAAATTCTGGACACATTAGTTGTAATAATACAAGTCCAAAGACCTCTCAATTCAAAGAAAAATGCACCTATACATACAAAAATATGGGTTCACATTGATCAATGCAAATTGTTCATGCCAAGATAATGATACTGCCTTTCTTTTTGCAGAAATTAATACTGAACATCTAGTATTGAAAGGCAACAAACCCCAAAAGAAGATGCAAATTTCATCAAAACAACAAAGTAATGAGAGATGTTCAGAGAAGAAAATTAACATTACAAGACTGATTTTTTCTTTAACTATATTGACTGTAGTAACGTGGGTTTATAATCTTTTCGAGACAAGCAGATGTCAACATCAACAAGACTGATTCCTTACAGAAGGAAGACGTACAGCTTTCCAGACACAAAAGATCATTTTTTACAAAGGATAGTGATATAGATACAAATGTAGATTTGTTTGTATAGGACATGGTATAGATTGCTGTATGGACTTATATTTTGCTCACAGCGGTGATATAGAACTACATGTCATGATTGAATCAAAAACGGCATTTGTTAAAATGCAAGGGTCCTATGTGCATAATAATAATAATGGTTCATGTGAATGCAAAAGGGCAAGCTTGGCATTTTGGTATGTAGTTATAAAAGGAAATGTATTTACAATTTTTGGTCTGGAAATGTAACAAACAGGTGTTGAAGGTAGATCCAGAACAGAAATCTGGCATTTGACAGAGACCTATTTACAATATGTAGATCCTAGACCTCTGAATATATAAGAGGATGAAATAAAAGATATAGTGAGAGTATGGAATTTTAAAATAAGACCTTTAGCTCAAGTAAACTTTAAAGTGATCATCACTGTAGTGGATCAGATAATTCCAGAAATAATGGTGTCACCACAGTCTATTAAGATTACAAAAGGTAAGAATGGTCTGGGTTTGATGTGTGGTACACAAATATACTTACCTCAAAATTCTTTATTAACTCGGAGAAGAAATGGAGAATTTTTTCCATATAAATGTTTTTATTATTTTCATCACAAAAGACAATCGACAGTACATAACATCACAGTATGCGGTGCGAAGACCGTAGTATTGACAGTAGGGCGAGCAGTGATATTAGGTAAATACAAGTCGTATTTCCTATAGGAGGTGGTTGCAGGTTCCGGGTCTATCTCCCTGACAGGGTGGTGAATGTGGTTAGACAGCAATCCATGGGAAAAAGCATAACATACGTATATAATATTGTAACAGCATTTGTATTTATGACATACTTGCCAGTTGGGATCGCGTAAGAGAGGAGTGATTAGTAAGTTATTCTACCCTAAGGAGTGTAGGGTAGGAGATACTCGGGATGCACCTCAAGTCCCCTTAGGAGTTCCAAAGCTGTGGAATATCAGAGGATGACGGTAACTAGGCTGGAAATTAAGAATTTTTAGGAAGTCTTTCCCATGGTACTACAAACCTGATTCAAAGAGGTATTTATGGGAATGTGGATTGGATTGATAATACATTTATTTATTACAAGAACAATCCCAATTTTAATGGCACTGGTGTATACTGTATGAGTGCTGAATATCACTACAGAATTATCCAATCAAATGTAGTCAAACTAATGTAATTGTGGTATCCTCAAGAAAAGCTCTGTGTACAGATAAAAAATTTATGCCAGCCAGTCCTTTCTCGGACGATAGGACGCATGGCTTCTGTGACAGAAATTCTATGACAGAAATTCTGTCACAGAAGCTGCAGTTAGTGACTGCTGAGACAGGTGGCGCTGTCTCAGTAATCACACAGAGCAGACGAAGAACGTCGTTCTTCGTCTGCTCAATGGGCTCTATGGTGAGCTCCTATGGGGGATCGTGACGGTCACGGTCCCCCAGAAAACCTTGGCGGGGGGCGGACACGATCGCCGATGCCGATACCGCTCGATTTAATACAAGGGATCTACTTAGATCGCTTGTATTAAACGAACTGCGGCTCCCACTGTACATTCAGCTCTGCTTGTCAGGAGCAGTGCTGAATGTACAAAAAGAAACTACTCGCCCGGCGCCCGAAACTGCATGTCCCGGGTGTCGGGCGATAGGTATTCGCTCCATAAGACGCAGGCACATTTTCCCCCTCCTTTTGGGTGAAAAAAAGTGCGTCTTATGGAGCGAAAAATACGGTAAATCTGATATTGCTTAGATGCTACAAAATCTAGAATGCTCTATTAAACATGAAGTGGCGAAGGTGGGAGGGGATCTCTCCCACCTCTTAAAAAGAGAAGAAAGTGAAGTCAGGCTGGATTCTCAGGAGAAAACTATGCGGCATCTTCAGGAAGCAATGGGGACATTAACTAAGCAATATAGATCTGCTATGTATAAAATTGAAGATTTGCAGAACCAAAGTAGGAGGAATAACCTGAGGATAAGAGGCCTATCTGAATCTGGAAATTACCTTGCAGGGTCTATTTAATCAAATTTTAGGCCGCCCTGAGATCACTGCTATGTGTTTGGACCATATAGACAGGATAAGACGTTCAAAAAATATTACTATGGACAGGGCCGTCTTTAATATTGATTGGACCCGGGCAAACATTTTCTTGGGCTCCCCACTACGCCCCCCATGCAATATTGCCCGCTATATTCTGACAGAGCAGAGCCACGCTGCAGCTGGAATGGATCCAAAAAATATTGTCCAGATCCACCCCACCGCCTGATTGACAGCTCACTCTACCTCTCTAGAGGTTGTGTCCGCCCCATCCATCCCTCCAGTCAGTGTTGGAGGATCAGAGAGGGGAGGGGGGGTATTCCTGCAAGGAGCCGTGACTGACAGTCATCGCTCTCTGCAGAGAGAGTGAGTGCAGAAACTGAGTGATCAGCAGTATGTGATCGCTCAGTTCTCAATCAAGGGAGCCAACCTGTGGCATCTTCAGTAACTAGGGGGAAGAGCGCATTTCACTCTCCCCATAATTCTACTTCCACTGCATAGAATAGCAACAATAATAATAATGACACCTGAGCATGTCCCCTGGTGTCATTATTATGTCCCCCTGGTGTCATTATTATTATTATGTCCCCTGGTGTCATTATTATTATTATTATGTCCCCCCCTGTGTCATTATTATTATGTCCCCTGGAGTCATTATTATTATTATGTCCCCCCCTGTGTCATTATTATTATGTCCCCTGGAGTCATTATTATTATTATGTCCCCTGGAGTCATTATTATTATATCCCCTAGTGTCATTATTATTATTATTATTATTGACACTGGGGGGACATAATAATAACACTGGGGGGACATAACAATAATAATGACACTGGGGGGACATAACAATAATAATGACACTGGGGGGACATAATAATAATAATGACACGGGGGGACATAATAGTAATAATAATGACACCAGGGGGACATAATAGTAATAATGACACCATTATTATTTTTATACAGCATTACATCATAGCCCAGCAGTGCCACACCTAACCCGACCGCCCCCATCCCCCTTATCCCAGATGTGCACTCACCGTGGACAGGAGGAGGATGAGACTGCAGCCATGGAGGGAGGAAGGCAGGACCATGAAGCAGGGTGTGCAAAATCGATCTTCCTCCTCTGCTGAGTGGGAGGTGATATCCCGGGCTGCAGAGATCTTTGCTGCACATAGGGACAGGAGGCTGCTGCCATCTAGCATCAGAAAGCGTTAGTGCAGACTAGATGGCTGGTCCAGAAACATTTCACTAGCGCTAGTTTATGGGGTACAGGGCCCCACAATAATGACTGGGCCCCGGGCAAGTGCCCCTTTTTCCCCGCCTTAAAGACGGCCCTGAAGGGGGACATGCCATGGTTAAACTTTTAGAAAGAGTGGGCCGTGGCAAAGTAATTGGGAAGGTCCTTTTGAAATTCTGGACACATTAGTTGTAATAATACAAGTCCAAAGACCTCTCAATTCAAAGAAAAATGCACCTATACATACAAAAATATGGGTTCACATTGATCAATGCAAATTGTTCATGCCAAGATAATGATACTGCCTTTCTTTTTGCAGAAATTAATACTGAACATCTAGTATTGAAAGGCAACAAACCCCAAAAGAAGATGCAAATTTCATCAAAACAACAAAGTAATGAGAGATGTTCAGAGAAGAAAATTAACATTACAAGACTGATTTTTTCTTTAACTATATTGACTGTAGTAACGTGGGTTTATAATCTTTTCGAGACAAGCAGATGTCAACATCAACAAGACTGATTCCTTACAGAAGGAAGACGTACAGCTTTCCAGACACAAAAGATCATTTTTTACAAAGGATAGTGATATAGATACAAATGTAGATTTGTTTGTATAGGACATGGTATAGATTGCTGTATGGACTTATATTTTGCTCACAGCGGTGATATAGAACTACATGTCATGATTGAATCAAAAACGGCATTTGTTAAAATGCAAGGGTCCTATGTGCATAATAATAATAATGGTTCATGTGAATGCAAAAGGGCAAGCTTGGCATTTTGGTATGTAGTTATAAAAGGAAATGTATTTACAATTTTTGGTCTGGAAATGTAACAAACAGGTGTTGAAGGTAGATCCAGAACAGAAATCTGGCATTTGACAGAGACCTATTTACAATATGTAGATCCTAGACCTCTGAATATATAAGAGGATGAAATAAAAGATATAGTGAGAGTATGGAATTTTAAAATAAGACCTTTAGCTCAAGTAAACTTTAAAGTGATCATCACTGTAGTGGATCAGATAATTCCAGAAATAATGGTGTCACCACAGTCTATTAAGATTACAAAAGGTAAGAATGGTCTGGGTTTGATGTGTGGTACACAAATATACTTACCTCAAAATTCTTTATTAACTCGGAGAAGAAATGGAGAATTTTTTCCATATAAATGTTTTTATTATTTTCATCACAAAAGACAATCGACAGTACATAACATCACAGTATGCGGTGCGAAGACCGTAGTATTGACAGTAGGGCGAGCAGTGATATTAGGTAAATACAAGTCGTATTTCCTATAGGAGGTGGTTGCAGGTTCCGGGTCTATCTCCCTGACAGGGTGGTGAATGTGGTTAGACAGCAATCCATGGGAAAAAGCATAACATACGTATATAATATTGTAACAGCATTTGTATTTATGACATACTTGCCAGTTGGGATCGCGTAAGAGAGGAGTGATTAGTAAGTTATTCTACCCTAAGGAGTGTAGGGTAGGAGATACTCGGGATGCACCTCAAGTCCCCTTAGGAGTTCCAAAGCTGTGGAATATCAGAGGATGACGGTAACTAGGCTGGAAATTAAGAATTTTTAGGAAGTCTTTCCCATGGTACTACAAACCTGATTCAAAGAGGTATTTATGGGAATGTGGATTGGATTGATAATACATTTATTTATTACAAGAACAATCCCAATTTTAATGGCACTGGTGTATACTGTATGAGTGCTGAATATCACTACAGAATTATCCAATCAAATGTAGTCAAACTAATGTAATTGTGGTATCCTCAAGAAAAGCTCTGTGTACAGATAAAAAATTTATGCCAGCCAGTCCTTTCCAGATTAACCATTTTCAATCCAGACAACTTTTTAGAGAGGAAACTTTGTTATAATTCTGTGGAAGTTTAACATTTCAGAATGGAAAATTTCAACAAAGTATCCTCAAAAAATGTTTGTTGAAAATTTCAACAAAGTGTCAAGGACATTTGGTTAATATGGAATTGGGTATTGAAAGATGGTTTAAAACAAATGTGAGGATTACAAACCGCAACAAACAAGGTATTATAGAAGGAATTCTAGGAGTTGGTACTATTGGAAGTCTTTCGAATAGTATGGACATTAACACACTGAAATCTGATCTTGAAACAGCTGGCTTAGTGGGAAGTAAAAGCATTAAGGTGCAAAGAAATTTAAATCAAATTTTAGAAAATATAGTGATGAAAACGGCCACAGTTTTAGGACCGTCTATCACTCACTTACAAGATATTGCTTTAGATTTAATGACTAGTGAACAACATTTCCATATAGCCAGAGCATGTTTGGAGATTCAGACAGAATATTCCATTAATTTTAAGATAATGGCTCAAGCATTCCAAGGTGGAATAACTCCTATAGGAATTGTGCAAAGTTTACCCAGAGAATATGAATTTGCTATGAATCATACAGATTTATGGGTAAATAAATGGATAGGTTTCAATCAAGAAAATTAATGTTATAGTACTTCAATGATTCCTGTAGCAGGGAAAAAACAAATATTAGTTCCAATTACTGTTTTAGGATTACCTGTGAGTGACACTCAATTGTTATTTTATCTGTTACAATACACAGATTTTGCTTTTGACGTAAATAGTTTGGAATTAGAACAATTAGATTTATCATCCTGTTTACATGTTCAATCCAAAGTGATTTGTTTGCCTAATCAGGAAAAGGGTATATTTCATTATTGTTATCATAATCACACTTTATGTTCAGCAAGAATAGAAAAAGTTACAAATTCTTATGACTTAATTACTCTTGTAGGAAAGAAGTAAGTCTGTTTTCAAACAATGACAGGTAAATAGTGTTAAAGCTTTCTTTGCATCCTGTGTGCATTCAGAGAATGTGCCTCGGGGGTTGTATTGTATAGAAGGAGATCTTGTAGCAATCAGCATCAATGACATGAGAGTAAATATAACTAATTCGCTTATGAGGAATAGAAGTGCTCTTCCTATACAATATAACTTATCACAAGTAGATGAATTGCCATGGAAAAGTTGGGGCAAATATTATCCAAAAGGATAAAGGATTAGTATCAGTATTATCTGATGAATTTCAAAAAGCTGATAGTATTTAAACATGAGCAAGGAAATTTGCAGGAGGTAGAACATGAATGGTATGAATTTTCAGGTTATTCATGGTGGTCAAAATTCAAACATACTACAGTATATCTATGTGGGGGAAAACGTCATTCGCATCTGCAGTAGGAAATATGTTATGTCATCCATTAATTATTATAAATTAAAATCATTGTATTATGTATTTTATTACAAATATATATTGTATTTAGAATTAGAAAATTTTACAAATTAACCAAAGAGGAAATGAAAAAAGGAGAAGAGGTTTTAAGAGAAATGTTTAAACGAAAGGTAATTTCAGATCTCACTCTCTCGGTTCCTGAGAATGACACATCTAAGGGTCATCAATTCAAAGCTAGTACGAATGGGACACGTACGGAGATGTGAATGATTTAGAAAATTGTAATATGATCTAATCATATTGAAGGGGGGATTGTTAAACTTTAATTCAAAATTCTAATTAACAGCATGATAGTTATATATTGGCTTTGTTGTTGATTGCCTCCAGATGTGCTAATTCCTCTGAGTCTGAGAAGCTTGAGAAAGGTCCAGGAAAATACCTAGGTCAACATTTTAGATGATGGATGGCTAGATCGCATATGTCATTTTATACTTTTGTGTAATCTATATTCTGTTTGTTTTAATATTTCTTGTCACTATCGTAACTATCAACATATACATATATATTGTGAGAACGATGGTCAGGTACGGAATACTTAAGTGTAATAACATGCGGAGATTTGTAACAGATGTTTGCACGTGAACACAATAGCTGTACTATTCACATTGCGTAGTTACGTAGAATCAACATATATAATGAGGGTCGGATTACTCTAGGCGGGTGAGAGACTAAGACAGATATATATTTGGTGCAGAGCCATTCTTAAGACTGGACACTTACAAGAGACAGACATACACCTACAATCTCACACACAAAGATAAACATCACTATTTTACATACTTTGCTACTTTTTACAAACACTTTTCTTTTATTCATTTGAATACTTTTGTATTTTGGACTATTACCTATCTACATATTTTTGTATGCTTTTGTACAATTCAGATATTATAAGTGTCTAAATATCTAACAGGTGCCATTGACTTGATAGGCACCACCATGACCCCTCCCGCCCCAGAATGCAGGGAGGTTTAATTATGCAATCCAGTGTGTTCCGGCCACTAACCGTGCTGGAACGCACTGGATGTGGTGTGAACAAGCCCTTAATGCAAACAACTGCAGACAGATCAGTTTAGACTGTTGAGTTCTGTGAAGAAGCAGTGCATTGAGGGTAACTTGCGGTTATAGTCGACAAAATCTGGTGAACTTTC
>NW_017306281.1:72358-100260 GCF_000935625.1 Nanorana parkeri | reverse complement strand
TGCCTGCAAGCTGAAGAGGCGCTGAGCAGAAGTAGCCATGCACCTAAGTCCTGGGGGGGTCCTGTCCATGATAGAGCAAGCAGATCATTCCGCGTTCACTGCTTGAATGGTGGCCCTGGGATGTGTACCCATCTGGTGTGTGGGATGAGTAATGAGAACCCTATTTGCCTCTATCTCTGGAAAAGCACTCCTGAGGATAAGGATTTGTCTTGTTGCTGCTGAACATCTAATATTCATGCATGGAAGGTAATTATACACATCAAAGGGTTTGTTAGTTTTCTTGGATCACAATATGGCTTTCTTTGTTTTTCTGGAAATAATCTAAAGAATATTTAAACATATGACTCTAAATGTACACCATAGGCGCTAGCGTAAGGTTGCAGAGGCAGCTACACTGGCCCTGCGCACAGCGATCCACACATTGTACACGGTGACACCTCGGGTGACTCGAACATGCACAGCTAGGAATTGGGTCTGCCAGAGACCGTAGGGAGGACTCTGGACAATAGGCAGATGGCAGATCGGCCCCGGAAATTGACACAGACGAGGTTCCAGAAAATCTGGATCCCCCAGCAGTGTGAGCGGCTTCAGCAGAGAAAAGCATGTAAGTGCAGTGAACTCTGTGAGCACTGGGCTGGAGAAAGCAATGTCTGTGTATGGGGAGGCAATGTCTGTGTATGGGGGGCAATGTGTGTATATGGGGAGGCAATGTCTGTGTATGGGGGGTCAATGTCTTTGTATATGTGTATTAAGGGGGCGGGGCAATGTATAGAGAGGAGGGAAATGTCTATGTGGGGGGGTTTTAATGTTCATATGGTGGGGGGCAATGTGTATGTGCATGTATAAGAGGGCGGTGTTTGTAGATGGAACATTGTAAAAGGGGGACAAATGGACCTTTGGATGTGGACGCAAAATCCTTGCAACAGCCCTGCTGAAACAGTGGGCACCATGCTTTTAGTCACTGAGCCACTGAGCCGGTGGAGAGTTCACAAAAATCTCTCTGACTGGCTCGGTAATACAGAGTGCAACAGCACTTGCCACTTACATTCTTTTACATAACAACTGCAGTCCTCAGTGCCTGGGAAGCTGCAAGGGAGCATGGCTGCGGCTTCCCATCGAATCAGGAAGCCGGGTGGGTTGTCACATGGCAACCTGCCAGACTCCCTGTAATGATTTGTAAATCTCATAAACCCATATTTTATTCACAATAGAAAATATATTAAATGCTTAAACTCAGAAAATTTACCATTTTAAGAAAAAATAAGGCAATTTTGAAATTGATGGCAGCAACACATCTCAAAAAAGTTGGCACAGGGCGATGTTTACCACTGTGTAGCATCCCCTCTTCTTTTAACAACACTGTAAATGTCTGAGAACTGAAGAGACCAGTTGCTGGAGTTTTGGGAGAGGAATGTTGTCCCATTCTTGCCTGATATAAGATTCTAACTGCTCAACAGTCCTGGGTCTTCTTTGTAATTTTTTTAAATTTCAAAATACGCCAAATATTTCCAAATAGTGAAAAGTCTGGACTCCAAGCAGGCCAGTAAAGCACCCGGACTTTTCTACTATGAAGCTATGTTGTTGTCATAGATGCAGTAGACAGTTCAGCATTGTCCTGCTGAAATATGCACGGCTTCCCCTAAAAAAAGACGTCCTCTGGATGGGAGCATATGCTGCTCTAAAACCTGGATATATAATTCAGCATTGATGGTGCCTTTCCACATGTGCAAGCTGCCCATTCCATACACACTAATGCACCTCCATACCATCAGAGACGCAAACTGTTGAACTGAGTGCTGATAACAAGCCGGAAGATCCCTCTCCTCTTTAGTCTGAAGGAGCGGCGGCCATGGTTGCCAAAATGAATGTAAACGTTTGATTCGTCTGACTACAGAACAGTTTTACACTTTACAACAGACCATTGTAAATGAGCTTTGGCCCAGAGAAGACGTCCGCGTTTCTGGATCATGTTCAGATATGGATTCTTCTTTTCATGATGCAGCTTTAACTCGCATTTTTGGATGGCACGGTGAACTGTGTTCACAGACACTGCTTTTTGGAAGTATTCCTTAACCCATGCAGTGATGTCCATCACAGAATCATGACTGTTTTTAATGCAGTGCTGTCCGAGGGTCCGAAGATCATGGGCATCCAATATTGAGTTTTGGCCTTGTCCCTTGTGCATAGAGATTTCTCCAGATTCTCAAACTCTTTTGATGATATTATATACTGTAGATGAGGATATACAGTATTTAAAGTCATTGCAATTTTACATTGAGGCACATTATTCTGAAATTGTTAGACAATTTTTAGACGCAGCTTTTCACAGATTGGTGAACCTCTGCCCATCTTTACTTCTGAAACACTCTGACTCTCTAAGATGCTCTTTTTATACCCAATCATGTTACTGACCGGTTGCCTGTTAACCTAATTAGTTGCAAAATATACTCCCAGCTCCTCCTTGTTAGTACCACTTACTTTTCCAGCTTTTTGTTGCCCTGTCCTAACTTTTTTGAGACTTGTTGCTGCCATCAATTTCAAAATGACCTTACTTTTTTCTTCAAATGGTAAATTTTTACCTTTTTTAAACATTTAATATATTTTATATTTTTTATTGTGAATAAAATATGGGTTGATTTTTTTTTATGGGTCTGTTTTTTATGTAGCTCTATCTATATGCACACAAACAAACATGATGGAATTCTGGAAGATAGCATAGCAAACATTTACCTTGCATACATTTATTTTATGATTAATATTGATTTGGCACCATGTAAAGTAAGAAACCTACAGAGGCTGGATAACAGGCATAATTCAAAGACATGAAATAGATTGGAAGAGCCTATAGCTGTAAAGTTCATCTTTTACAATCTAGAGATATGTTTTAGATACAATGGAGAGGGATTAGAAACCCCTGTCATGTATTTTTTATTTTTTTATCCGTGTCCCCATTA
This sequence comes from Nanorana parkeri, assembly GCF_000935625.1. NCBI lineage: Eukaryota > Metazoa > Chordata > Amphibia > Anura > Dicroglossidae > Nanorana > Nanorana parkeri. The sequence continues at coordinate 97,306 of NW_017306281.1, read as the reverse complement.
GGGAGATTTACCATCTCTAATTGTCTCGGTGACTGTTATCACGGAAAGTGAAAAGAAATCCCACATTTTGCATGGTCACCAGAACAAGAATAGATGGGAAATATTCCAATGGGGACATTAGTTCTGGTGACCCTGCTGAGCACCAGGTATTTTCCTTTCTTTGGAGGGATTTCCTCTCACTTCCTTTTGTGGCTATTGGACAGGAAGAGGAGTAGAAATCTCCCCATTTTGGACACAGATGGTAAAAAAAAGCTGACAGGGGTTATAACCTTGCCTATAAATGTATCCAAAACCAAATAAAAATGTTTTGACTTAAACACAAAAGGGTCCATATACACCTATGTATTGGAATAATACATACTACCACAAAGTGGGTCAATCCAAAACTCTATGGGGAAAAGTACCAAAAATGGAGCAGGCAAGAGTCTGGAGCAGTTGCTAATAGTAACCAATCAGCTTCTCGATTCATTTTGTTCAGTTAGGCTTTGAAAATGAAAATTAGAAGCTGATTGGTTGCCATGGGCAAATGCTCCAGATTTGATCTGCTCCAGTTTTGATGAATTCCCCTCTATGTTCAGTGCATTGTAGTGCTATTCAATCTAAATGGCACCCCAACACACTTTGAATTAACTGTTAATTCACAGCAGCGCAGAATGGGCCAGCCGACTGCATCCGAGCAACCAATGGCACTGGATAGCCAGTTTTCAGATCTATCTGAGGCTGTCATTGTGACAAGCAGGGCCAAATGGAGACAAAGGAAGAAGAGGCACCTGCCTTGGATGCCATGCTGCAGAGGGCATAGCTGAGGTGGGAACCTCCCCCTCCATTGCTTCACCCAACCATGTCCTGCACTGTGCAGAAAGTCCAAAGAGAGCGCCATCAAAAGGTTCAAGAGTCCAAATTTCTAGTTCTAGTTTACAACAGGATAACACAAAATAGGCCCAAAAAAAATCTCACCTCCCCATGCTCCCATTCCCATTCAAAATGTATAACATTTTGCTCCTGTCATTCCTAGTATACATTCCCCCGTCCATTTAATATGACATCCTCCTAATTTTTTTCTGTTCCCATGCTCATCGCCCTCTATGAAATTCTCTGTCCCTTCCCAGAGTGCTATCTGAGCTTCTAGTTCATTCACAATGCCGCCAGTGTTACACAGAGCCCCTGGTTCCCTCAGATCTGTTATATTTACACAGGTCACTTCATCTTATTTTTCATTTATTTTTGTATCCCGTCATTAAAGTTTAAATCCTTCTACCACCCTTGGTTTTCTCATTCCTCCCTCCTCCTCCATTCTGTCACTCGGCATTAACCCCCCAAATCCTCTCTCCGGTTCCTCGTCCTCCTTCATCTCTATTCTAGCAGACTTCTAGCTATTTAAACTTTCTACTAGAGATGCACCGATACTTTTCAGATACCAGTGCCGATACTTGGCATTTTCACGAGAACTGCAAGGGTTGCAGCGGTTGCAGCTGGGACCTAGCTCTGGTGCTCCACCACTGTCCTGAAATCATTAGTCGATATTATTTTAGAAAAACTGTCACATGACAATAAACAAAAATGTATCAGTACTCGTACTTGTAAGTACTTGGGCAAGTATCAGTACTTGTACTCGCAAAACTGGTATTGGTGCATCCAGTGGCTGAACTACCATCATAGTCAACGGAGGATCGGTAAGTATCATTGATATTTACCATCCTCCGTGTGCAGCATCGTCTGATCACTCCAGTGTTTGTAAATAACTGGGGACACATAGTACATCACACACACATCACCTCCTGTTCATTCATGAATTTCTCAATGCGGAGAAGCACTAAGTACAGAGGCTTTTCCCCATTGAGAATCTGCTTGATAGTAAATATCTTACTATCAGCAGTTTGTGAATGAATGGGAATCCTCTGTACTGAGTGCCTCCCATTCACTGAGTGCTGAGGCTGCAGAAAAAGACATTCAGCGCTGAAACACAATTAAAAACGCTCAAAAACGTGCTGATCAGCGCATTTCTATTAAAATGGTGGCGGGGTTTCGTTGTGGGGGGGGCTTACAAAATTTTGCTATGGGGCCTTGGGATTTCTAGTTACGCCCCTGGGCACATCCCTTTATTTAGACATGTGCACTAGCAAAAAATTTAGTTTCGTTTCGTTTTGGATTTTGCATTATTTAGTTTTTTCGGATTCGGGTCCGAAATTAAATTAGTTTCGGAATTCGGATTGGGACGAAATTCGTTAGCGGTAGTCCGGTCGAAATTTCATTTTTTGACTAAATATCGTTTTTTAGCGCTAGTCCGGTCGAAATTTCGTTTTTGCAAAACGAGATAGGGAAAAAAATGCAATTTTTTTTAGTTTGCAGAAGATGAAAAAATAAAGCGTGAGGTTTCCCCCCCCAATTCATACCAGACCCCTGCACTTTTTTGTGTTTTAACTTGGGAGGGGGTCCCTCCTAACATTCCTGGGTCTGGGATGAATTGGGGGGGGGGAACCTCACGCTTTTTTGTTTTCATCTTCTGCAAACTAAAAAAAAACAAAATGTAATTTCTTTTTTTTCCTAATGTCATTTTGCTGCAAAGAAATTGCATCCAAAAACTAAATTTTGACCTGACTACAGCTAATGAATTTCGGGAAATCGGGAATTCGGATTTGTTTGCATTAGTTTTAGCTGTAATTCGGAATTCGGATACATCCGAATCTCCAAATTTCCGTCCGAATTTAGTTTCGTAACGAAACGAATCGCACATGTCTATTATTTATATTTATAAAAACAAAATAATGCATTAAAACAGAGATGTACAAATACCAGGAGCTCCGTGTGCTCCTTACAAATGACAGCTGCCTCCTAACTTTTGAATTTTTCTCTAGTATAGTCTTGGAGCTGGAAAAGTACTTTACTTGGTATCGGTGCATCCCTACTTTCTACACTGGACCCGCTGGATCCCCTGCTGATCGGAACGGATGTCACCGTTGTGACATCCGTGTCCATCCAGCTTTTTTCCTCCATCTTGCGATGGAAAAAACTGAGATTACCATACCCATGTTGGTCCGTTTAGATCATCTGCCCATAGACTAACATTGGGCTTCCGATCAGGTTTTCCGTTGTGGAAGCGCTCTAAAAGAAAACCTGATATCTCCTTTTTTCATGCACTGGGTGGCTGAGCCTGTACACCACAAATACCAACATATCCCCCCTCTCCAGGGAGCCGCAGGTGCTGCATACAGATTGCCATAGATGTCAATAGCTGTACACAGCTGTTTGTGGGTATACTCTGGCATTGGTGTAACCAGAGTTATGGGCGCCCGGGGCAGAACATTTTTTTTCGCCCCCCACCCCATATTATATAAACATCCACTAGAACTGTACCCCCCACCCCCACACATATATATCAGCTGAGGAACTACTACAAGTCCAAGCATCTGATGTGTACTGATATGGCTGAAGCATATACTATATGGTTCCATTGTACAACAAACCAGATGTATGCAGCCCATTTCAGTAGTGGGGTACAGAATCCATGTGTGGATAGCATCACAGGAACTGAAATTAATAAAATGTAAATCATTTATGAAAATAATGGTAAAATATGCACTCACTGTGTGAAGCCATATATAGCTGACAAGTGTTTACATTTTGTTGTTGTTATCCCGAATATAATTCATATATGTTTACTTCGTATAATATATATGACAGCTCACCTTTTTTTTGGGCTTATCATTCTCAAATATTGTTCTCACCTATCTACTAGAAGGACAACTACTAGTTGCTCATGAGACTTCTTATCACCGTTCTTCCATGCCACTTTTTGTTGGCTTCTTCTCTGCAGTCTTTCAAGAAATGTAAACGTTTCCAAAGCGTTCTAAACTTTGGCCACTAGAGGACAGCATTGTATAAGAGCTGAGGTGCTGCTGCGCGCTCCCGTGTTCTATGGTGACGAGCATTCAGTGGAACGATGCTTGTTACCGAGACTTCCCCTCATTACAGGAAGTGACGTTTATGGGAGGCTAGCGTCTCCTTAGCAACTGCTTCACGCTTCTTTTTTTCTTTAAGGATTGTCTGTTGTGTCAGGTAACATTTGACGTTTTTATGCTTTATAGTAGCTTTATAGGTGATACTAATGATTCTTTTCTGGAACTAGGTCTAAATAGCAATGGAGATAGAAGCTTCCAGCTTCTTAAAGAGAAAACTGTCATTAAAGAATATGAGGGCTGCCGTTGCTGATCTCTGTCTGGCTGGTCTACTGGCACAATGACTGATCTGCAACAAGCAAGCTGAATCAGGAGTGAGAAAAGTCAGATGTTATCTGCATGTTCGTGTCAGGTTGGTAGCGGAAGCAGCATGACATCAGACACCTGGTATCTTCTGAACAGATCAGCGATGGCAGCCACCATGTTTCTCTTATGACAGGTTTGCTTTAAAGTGGCCCTGTCAGGTATGAAAAAATGGTGCCCTGCAAGAGAGGATCTCTTATACTCACCTCTTCAGTGACCTGTGTTTCCTAGCTCTTTCAGAGCAGCTGCTTCCACCAGCCATATTTAAATAAACTGATGAAGGTACTGATTTCTGTGCACACTTACCTGGATCTGACAGCTGGGGGAGGAGGCAAAAAGGAAAAATACACGCTTCGTAAAGTGCACTTACCCTTTAAACTAAAAGAACTATCTTTCAAGACTATTATAAAGTTTCTCACCTTAAAACGTATTTTACTTTTTTGGGTTTTTGTTTTATTTGTTATTTTTTTATATATATTCTTTTATTCATAACAAATAAGCATACAGGAACATTTTTAGATAATAAGAGCAATCTACAAAGATCATTGTATGCAATAAAAGTCCAGCTGAAAGGTGTTTATTTTGTATTTTACGGTTGTTTTATAACTGCAATTAACCAACTGCTTTTATGTGTTTTGAAGGTTTTTTATAACAGCCAAAATGAGCGATCAACTTAAATTCATTGTTGAAAAGCTCAGTAAGGAGCCTTTTAAGAAGAACTTTAACCTCATAACGTTTGATTCGCTGGAGCCCATGCAGCTTTTACAAGTTCTGAATGATGTTCTTGCAGAAATTGACCCAAAGGTAATGTGTGTTTTTATGGTTAATGTAATACTACGAATAGATGCCATGTCTTGTAAAATAAGTGTAGTTTAACAAAGCCAATTAAATCTAGGAAAATATCATACAATATAGTCAGTTGTTTTATGTGGCCCTGTATTCACTGCACATTTTTGGCAAATTTGTAATATCTTGTGTATGTGAGGATCGGAATTTTTAGTGTGTATGTGCAGACAGATATCAAAGATCCTCAAAGTCCTCAAATGTTTAATGAATGCATAATTTCATTAAGTTATTCACCAGATAAGGACTTTGTATGGCATACTCCCTAAAAACCTTCCACAAAATACCTTGGGCAGTACGCCCCGTTCTACTTCATCCACCACCCCACCTCCCACTCTCTATTACTGGTAAATACGGGGACTTGCGCTGGTACCACTATTTGCATGCAATTATATGTAACATGTGTAGCGCAATTGTAATTTTTGCGTGCTGGCGCGGGGGGTGTTAAACGAGCACATATAGGCGATCGGCGGGCTATGGAGCCGCCGATCGTCTATATGTGTAACACCTGGTAACGGTTGTTTGCATTGGTCGAGTCTTTTCTGCCCGTGCGTGCCCGCTAGGGAGACGGCAACCCGCCAATGCTGCAGTGCCGTCCGTCCGTTTTTTTACAACGGGCGGACTGCAAGTGGTTAATATTTATTAATGGTTACATTTATATTTATTATTTTTTCTTAGTTTTTTTTCTTGAGTCGCATTAAGTAAAAATGCTCAAAATTACTTTCTCAAACCGCTATGCCTTACCACACGCCTACATACTTCCTGCGTGTGGTTATTAACCAGTTGACATCCGCGGTGTTAAACCCCCTTCCCATCCAGGCCATTTTTCAGTATTCAGCGCTGCGGTACTTTGACTGACATTTAGATCGGTGGAGGGCTGTCAGATCGGTGGAGGGCTGCAGTGATGACTGTCCTTTTGAAACTTTGTCCCTTCTTCAAACAGGATTTCTGGAGCTCAGTCAGAGTGACCATCGGGTTCTTGGTCACCTTTCTTACTAAGGCCGTTCTCCCCCAATTGCTGCAGTTTGGCTGGGCAACCAGCTCTTGGAAAGTCCTGGTTGTGCCAAATTTGTTCCATTCAAGAATTATGGAGGCCACTGTGCTCTTGGGAGCCTTCAGTGCAGCAGAATTTTTTTGTAGCCTTCCCCAGTTCTGTGCCGTGCAATAATCCTGTCTCTGAGCTCTGTAGGACGTTCCTTTGACTCCGTGGCTTTTGGCTCTGATACAGTATGCATTGTCAGCTGTGAGGCCTTCTATAGAGAGGTGTATGCCTTTCCAAATCATGTTTAATCATTTTAATTTACCACAGGTGGATTCCAATCAAGGTGTAGAGACATCTCAGCAATGATCAAGAGAAATGGGAGGCACCTGAGCTAAATTTCAAGTGTTGTTGCAAAGGGTCTGAACACTTAAGAACGTGGGATTTGCAGTATTTGTTTATTAAATTCACCAGATGGTCACCAGATACTAATTTATGGGCAAACCATGGGCTACAAGAATTGTATAACTTCCCAGCTTTTCACATGTGCAGTTAGAAAGAGGTCACCGGCCTGTGTTTAATGGCTTCCTGAAAATCCTTTCAAACCATGAAAGAGGACCTTGCTCTCCCCAATAACTAATTTGTTTCCCTAGCTACTGTTGAGACATGTTTTCCAGACACAATAACCCCAACTTCCAATATTACAGAGAGTGTTGTAACTGGAATGCTTACTGTTTCTTTCTCAGAAACATATCCTCTCTGTACAGCACCTATAGGGCTTCCGACGCACCTCCTATGAAAACATAAAAATATCCTGGGAAAAAGATGTTGATGCGATAGATAATGATGAGTGGAGAGATGTGCTACCATCCCCCAGGGTTATTCTCCATTACCATCCTGATAAGCTACCACAAGTGTGCCTTATACATTGTAGCTAACTAACTTCGATTAAACTAACCTACAGACACACTCCAAAATCCTCCAGAAAGCCATTCCAGAAGAGTGGATGCTGTTCTAGCTGCTAGGGTAGAGGTGGTGCATCAGGTATCCACAAACTTTTGTCCATATAATATCTTCAGCCCTGTGACACAAGCCCTACACTCCACTACAGTGACCTCAAAGCAGAACTAAATCTGCATCGTGATGTGTGGCCTCTTTGCCCTAATGTAAACAGCATACTTGCCCATTATGGCACACTTACTTACAGTTGCTTCTCAATGGGCCCTCCTTCACCTGTAAAAGGTCAGAGCTTCACCTGTAATAGGTCTGCTTCTTTTGCTGCCACTGCCATCTTCCCTGCCACTACTTTCAGGTTTATGGCCATTGAATAGCCACTGACGTTGTAACTCCTGCGCACGCATATAGAAGTTACATCATCCCCAGCACCTGGCTCTACTTTTGCCATGCTTTTAGCATGCAAAAGAAGTTTTGCAAGGAGCATTGTGCAAAGTTTTGGGGGTCTTTTTGGCAAAAGAGACTTTGCATGTCAAAAAAAAAATCTTGCTCCTTGCAATGTTTTTTTAAGCGAGACTTTAATTCAGATAGATATAGATATATATATTATATATATATCTATATCTATATCTATCTATCTGTACATAATCTTTAAAGCAAAGCTGTAGATAAGTGTAACTTAACAGGGTAATAGCAGAGCCTATTAACAGGTACAGTAAGGCTTGCACATACTTTTCACCCATGTCAAAATCTTTTCCATGTGACTTGAGATCCTCCAAATGCAGCTGTTTTAGAGGCCTCTACTTGGCTTAAAGTGTATTTCTACCTTTGCAGCCAAATTTGAGAAAACCCTATTATATGTTTGTGTTCCTATTCACACATCATATCTAAAAATCATTTTAAAAAGAAATATATTTCTTACCTTTTTTCTTTTCCGGATCTCTATAGGTTGAACTCAATGGAAATGTGTCTTTTTTCAACCTAACTAACTATGTAACTATGTAATGTTGGCAGTTGAGTTGCTGTCTGGAGGTTGTGCTGATAAATTGTAGAATTTATCAGCACAACCTCTAGATTCATACGTAGCTTTGTATAAGGGCAAGGCAGAATTCACCAGTGATTTCCAAAATACTAAAGTAGGAGCGGCTGGGCCCATCCTTTTAAGAACAATAGCTTTTATAGCATAAAACAACGAAAGGCTGATCACCGACTGTTTAAAATGATACCAATAATCGCTGGTATAAACACTTCAGAAGCCGGACTTTTTTACGTTCGGTGATCCTGAAGCAGTTTATATTAAGACTTAGGACAGGCTGAGCTCCCCCTCATTAACATACAATGTCTTCCGCTCTATAACCCTTTGTTAGGATAGACAGTCCTGCTCATCTAGTTTACAAGTGATAATGACATCTGCCAGCACAGTACAGATAGGATTACTTATATGAAACAATACTCCCAACATCTCCCCAGTCAGTGAGAACTAAGCAGGATTTTTCAGTTTCATTCTCATAGGGGCCAAACGGCAGTGAGTGAATAGGCGAATGCGTGGGGTCCCCCTCCCGATTCATACCAGACCCTTCAGGTCTGGTAGGAAAGTTAGGAGGGACCCCAAGTTAAAAAAAAAAGCAGGCTCCCTCCCCCAGAAGTCATACCAGGCCCTTTAGGTCTGGTAGGAATTTTAAAGAGGAACCCCACCCCCAAAAATGGGGAGGGGAAAATGTGGGGTCCCCCTAAAATTCCCAACCAGACTTAGTAAGTACTTGTACCCCTACTTATTCACTAAAGGGTTAAAGTAAAAATGTATATAAACAGACCAGACTTTTGTAAAAATTCCTTTAATTAAAAGAAAACACCAAACATTTTTGACAATTCCATTATTATTTAAAAAAAAAGAAATTCTCAAAAATTAATCCAACCATGTAATCCAGGGTCAATCATGACATCCATCGTTGTCCACAACGATGACAACGCGTGCTAATAAAAAAAAAAACCTGACGCCTGCCGACCCGTCAGCACGCGACACACTCCTGCCACAAAAAGACATTCTGACACATGCCGGCAAAATATAAACAATTGTGCGGAGCTATCGGTGACATCATATGCGCCGTTTGCCTGACATCGGTTGCTGTATGGGCTATTGTGAATAGCCCGCACAGCAGCCCTTCGGCTTCGGCTTAATCCTTCAGCTCCTTTGTGAATAACCCTCTAAATTATTGAGGTGCTGTAGGGGTGTCTTAACCATACATATAGGCCTAGGCTAGTTTTTCACAACTGTATTGTGCTATGTTTTTAGGGAAATTAAAAATTGCACTATTTCCTTTCCAGAACAGACGTATAGAATAGTCAAGGTCCTAGAAAGGCAGATACTCCCAAACAGGAAGAAAGATTGGGCCTCAACCATAATAAACTCATGTCATACCTTGTCCGGATTGTTTAAGTTAAAGCAATACGTAAGAGTTTAGAATGATGAATACACTTACAGGATCATGACACTTCTAGGAAGAATTTAATGCAATCCACAAGAATGAATTGTTTCACTCTTCACTCTGTGCAACATTAATAGTGTGATATATGTCATAATATTAATATTTGTGGTCATTTTTGTCTTTGTAGCATTCTGTCGACATTCGTGAGGAAACGCCTGATCAAACAGCAAAGAGAATGTTAAACATTCTTGGTATCCTTAAATATAAACCTCCGGGAAATGCAGCAGACATGTAGGTACCAATAATCATCAAAGACTGAGTACTCTGCAAGGGAGACCTGTTTAATACACAGTTCATTTGTACTGCAGATCTAGTTGTCAAAACTGCACAATTATTCATTTGAATGTTCTTCATTTAATTCTTTTAGCTTCTTGCATGCAGTCCATCTTTACTTGTTTTCCTTTTCTCTGTCTGCTTTATAAGTCCTCCTATATTTTTTATGAAACAATTTACCAAGTGCTGTGACCTCGCGTAACACAAAGTTTTCCCCCATACCCCTGCCGTTGATTTGTTGTATCTGTTTAATTCAATGGTTCGGTTTCATATGGTACCCTCAAGAAGGGACGCATACAGTATATGAACTGGTGTTGCTCTGTTTTTGTTGCTAGGAATTCCAGTGCTTTACCTTTCCTGTATTAAAGTGGATCTGTACCCTAGAATTGCTAACATGCACAGGTTGTTTAGTAGAAGAGACTTTCTTCTGCCAAAAAAATGCCTTTACCTTTTTGTTAGCATTTTTTTTATTCCTCACTATTTTTGCAGCATTTGGAAAGTATGGTGTACACCTCTTGCATCTCTCAGATGTCAGAGGGAAGCCTAGAGTTGGGATGGTGAAACTCCATCACACATGCATGGGAGTTGCATCATCTCTGGCCACCCTATGGCTCCAGGAGGAAACGAAGATGTCAACAGTGGAAGAAGCTTCCCTGAAGATACCACTAGCAACTGTGGAACAGCAAAGGAGATCAAACTCACAGATACAATTGCCATAATGTGCAAGTATTTTGTGCGCCACTGCTACAGTTTATACTTGAATCAGGCATAGACAAGAAAGAGAGGCACACACACATACTGTACATAATCATTCCCCTATACTGATCATTAAAGTGACATTAAAGGATAAAATGTCTCCCCCCCCCCCCCCAATGTTAGTGTAAGGACTTACCTTAAATGATGCCTCTTGATCCAGTCATCTACTTCTTTAGTGTAGTTTTCAGATGTCCCTCCAGCGATGGTGCTGGTCTCTGATCCAGCGCTGACTCCCCCGTGTTAGCTGGCACTTCCTGTCCCACGGACTCTGTGCGAGTGCACGCTGCTCCATAGACTTACCTTGTATCTCTCCTCGTCTCCTGGCCGAAGATCTGAACTGCGCATGCGTCCGCCCCAAGATCCTTTGTGGCCCCCCGAGATTCTTCAGATGTTTGGACAGGAGCGCGCGACAAAGACAAAGGTAAGTTTTAACCTGCTTAAACGTTTTTTTGTCTTTTTTTTAATGTTTTTGCATATATCTACTGCTCCCTAGCAGTAGATTTATGCAAAAAACGCTGAGGGTTTAATAACCCTTTAAGAATTGCTCAGTGTAATGTTAGATTGGTAAAAGCACAAAAAAAATTATCTGTACACATTTTTTAAAGAAATACCATGTTAGAATGTTGATCAACTTCTGTGCATTTATAAAATGTTGCCATCCATTTCAGATATTTTCATTGGTGAAGAGTCAGTGTTTCAGCCAAGAACCTATTGTTATAATTGAAGTGTTGTTTGACACGTCATCCATGCTAGAACACCTCCTATGGATAGGGACCGAGCATTTTTTGATGTATAATAACTGTACCAGAATCAAATGGAGCAAGAAATCAGGTTGTTTTGGTTTGGCAATTGGGATGCTGTCTTTTTCTTGACACTTGGCTCTGCTATAGCAAACTACAGTAGAAGATGGAGGAAATATGGTCCTCTGAGACTGGGTAAAATTTCAGTTCCTGGTTGCGAAGGGGGGAATCTTTTTGTATCATTACATACTCATATGGGTTAGTGTGGACATTGTTGCTTCAGGGTTAGAAAATAAATAAGAACATTCAGGATTTCCATAAATCTCTAATGCTAGGCAACAAGTGACATCAGTCAGGAAACAGTCAGGATAAATTTATCCAGAAAGCATTGCAAATATGCTAAACAAGCGGGTACACTCAGTTTACCTTAATCTAAGTTGCACATAATCCACTGCATGCCGTAATGCTGCAGGATCCTCCCATGCAGCACTGCTGCTTCTTGATACATTTTGTGCTGTGCTTCATCACTTTATCTTTTAGGTCAGGCTAGATTCTAAATACATAGAAAAATGAAGAAAGGAGGGGCACAGTACCCATCAATACCCTATTCAATCAAATTGTACAATATATTTCTATATTTCCCTATATCATAATAAAATATCACCAATTATTTATCAAGTAGCTTCCACTAAAAAAAAGGGTCAAAATGCCAACCGGGGAACTATAGACCGGTTAGTCTGACATGCACAGTATGTAAACCGGTTAGAAGGAATTACTAAGGATTACTTAGTGAAATTCGTCCGGGATCATGGCATAATAACTGATAATCAGCATGGATTTAGGAAGGATCGTTCTTGCCAGACCAACCTGCTAACCTTTTACGAAGAGGTAAGTAGAGATCTGGATGGGGGGGGCCGATGGACGTAGTATATCTGGACTTTTCCAAGGCATTTGATACGGTGCCTCATAAAACGCTTGTTATACAAGCTAAGGGCTATGGGCATAGATGAAATAGTGTGCGTGAGAGAGAGAGAGAGAGACTGTATGCCCCTTGGAATAGTGGTAAAGCTCTTATCTCAACACAAAATATATGGAAAAGACGCCGTGGGATCAGAAGTGCCAGCAAGCAGAGAGGAGTCAGTGCTGGATCGGAGAGCCACCGCACCACTGGAGGGACAGATGAAAACATCAGGAAAGAAGAGGAAGATCGGATTAAGATACATGATTTAAGGTAAGTGCTGACATTAACATTGGGGGAGGGGAAAATTATCCTTTAATGTCACTTTAAAGATAAACCAATAATTTGTATTTATTTTTTAAGTTTACATGTTTATAAACTGATTTTTCTCCAGTCATCTTCCAGGGCAGCATCTGAGAGATGGGATCCTCCCACCTGAAACAGGAAACACATCATCCACAATTAGAATAAAAAGGGCGGTCCCTTCTAACCACCTCCAGTATTTTGTGGTTCCTCCGGCCGAACAGGAGCATCGTTACGTTTTTGTTACTTTACTCCAGGCCTATCATGCTAGATAGCAGGGGCCTCCTGAGGCATGCAGCTCTCACTGACAGGACAGTGGACCTGGAGGGCCTCCTGCACAGGACATTTACCCAGGACTGGTTCCCCCAGAGTCCTTACAAAACGGTTTGCCCAGATGTTTCCCTCCATAATTGAAGGAGATGGCAACTATCCTTGCTGGCGTAGTGACTCCAGATGGAGTCCCCCGGAGTGTCCTGCTTGAGGAATTGACGGATGACCCGTTGGGCTCTCTGGCCGGCAGCAGAGCTGGGTCACAGCAGGACACAAATGCTGTGCCTTGTCGGCAATCCACATCGGCAAGCAGGGATGCCAGGAGTGGGGCAGCAGCATGAGTCCAAGCGGCAAGGGTGTGCACACCGTCGGACTCTTCATCACAGGCTGCTTCTCCCCTTTTGGGGGTTCAAGGTGCCAGCTCCAAGGTAGGCGGGTCTACAGTTGACAAGTCCCCCCCCTACCTGTACCCTTCTTGCTCTGGGGGCCAGCTTCGGTGGGGCAAAGGGTACTTGGCTTAATTTATGCACCTCTCAATGGGTCTCTCTCCAGGTGGGTGCAGCTTGGTCTCGAGTGGCAGGCTCTGAGCCCTTCACTTTTTTGGCATAAGTATAGGCCTCAGAGGATACACCCCTGCCAGCAGAAGGCAACACACCCTAAGTTGTGCTTCCTGCATTGACAAATTGCTTTTATTTCCGGCCAAGCTTTTCTGCCAGATCTGTGTATCTCCAAGGAGGGGCATGCATGGGAGGGAGTGTCTATGGTCATATCTCTCTCACACAAACAGGATCTGGCTCCCCAGGGACTGGGGATGGATCCTGGCAGTATCTTATTTAGGACAGCCCGGCTGTTCCACCTTTTTCTTTGGACCTTTGCTGCACTCTCCCCTCTGATGTATACCTTGTACTGGAAAGTATTCCTCGCAGCGTCAGTGTCATAGAAATCCTGAGACTGCAGGGCCAAACTCTGGTGGAGGTAATGCGGTGTGCTTTGTGATGCTCAGCCATGTTCTTATGGCTGCAGACAACGTACTGGTGACACAGACGGCATGTATACAGTACCCTAAGACATGTTTTCTGTTAGGCTAAGACACGGAATGGTTTATTTTTATTCCTATTCCCTTTTTTTCACTTGAATATGTTGAGGTATTGGGTGGCGACTGAATAACCCTGTTTTACCTGGAGAGGCAGACAAAGGTGCAATTTACAAGCTTTGCAGATAGGCCATTTTACCTGGGGGCGGGTGCTGCACAGGTTAATGACCTTGCTGTCTGCACAGGTGGAAAACTCTAGTAAATCTGGAGCAATTACTGCCAATTAGGCTGCACGGTTATATTTTTGCCCTTATGTTGCAAGAGCCTTGTTTTCCCACTAGGGTTAATCCTGATAAGACTCTACGTATTGGGTATAGGTTGAGGTTTCCTAATTTTTCAATTTCACCTGGTTGGGGCTGCTCCACAGATGACTGACCTTGCTGTCTGCGCTGGTGAAAATCTCAAGACGTTCTGGAGTCATTCCTGGCATTTGGGCTGCACTGTTATATTTTTTTCCTTACATTGCAAGAGCCTTGCTTTCCCATCAGGGTTTATCTGGATAGGGCTCTATGTATTCGGCATAGGATGAGATTTTTTTCATTTTTTTGTTTTCACCTGTGTGGGGCTGCTCCTGGTGATAATCTCTGGTGATGATTTGCACTGGTGATAATCTCCAGACAAGCTGGGCGATTCCTGACATTTGCACCGTTATCTTTTGCCCTTGTATAACGAAAGCATTGATTTCCACACTAGGGTTAAACCAGATAAGGCTCTATGTATTCGGCATACGTCGAATAGTCAAATAATTGGATATACCATAGCCACTGTTGCTGTGATGAGAACCAACGCATAGAGATCCTTGCACAGCATCTATACTATAGCTGAAGCCTGCGCTACCTTTGCAGAAGTAATAGGGAATTTTTTATGCAGTTATTTGGCTTCACCAAATTTTATCTCACTACTCAGGTGAGTTTTGTCTAGTGAATTTCAATTCACCTGGGTGGATCTGCTGCACAGGTGGTTGACCATTCTAACAGCACTGGTGGACACCTCCAGAAAATCTTGGGGTTCCTACCACTTGGGCAGCACTGTTATATATATTTGGTTTTCCTTATCTCTGGAGCCTCATTTTTCCCTCTAGGGTTAAAACCTGATAAGACTCTAGGTATTCGGCATACGCTGATGAAACAAATAAGCGGATATGCTATAACTTTATCCCACCGGAATAAGACTACTAATAATGAACACGGGGGGGGGGATAAAAGGCTACATACAGATGCCATAATATAGTAGGAGCTGGGTGCTGCCTTTACAAAAAGGTTAAGGGACTCTTCTATAGCTCCTTAGACTGCTCAGGTAAGGTTTCACAATGGGTTTCAATCTCACCTCGGTGAGTCTGCTCCTCAGGGGAACGACCCTTCTGACTACAGGAGGGGGGTATAACCCCTGATAAGCTTCAGTGTTCCTGCCAGTTGGACTGCGCTATTGTGTGTACGTTTATATTGTGTGTGTGTACGTTTGTATTGTGTGTGTGTGTGTGTGTGTGTGTGTGTGTGTGTGTGTGTGTACGATGAAAGAGCATTGTAACAGCTAAAATGCTGGCTTGTCTCTCACGGGGGAAGGCCGCTAATAATGTTTACTGCCGTACCAGAAATCCTTGCCTATCATCTTTAATATAGCAGAGGCGTGTGGTACCTCTGCAGAAGTTGAGGTGGATAAAGGCAATTACATGCGTTATTTACACACACACACTTTTTTTATATATATATATATAAAAAATGTGTATACCTACAACTAAGACTTACTATGGAGTTGTCTACACATGTGTTTGTGAAAGACAGAGGTTAGTTGCATTCAGGTTTTGATGTTGATTTTTGTTTGTTCCAGACACATGTGAACACATGTCAACGCAACATGTGTAAATGCATGTAAGTCACAGTTGATGGCAGAATATTAGATGCGTCTGGACACATATGCACGTAGAGGCATGCGTGCATAAGTCCTTAACGCAGAAAGGAGCATATTTTTGGCCACCTTGCTGGCCAGATTTTTTCTCTGCACATGGAGGCATGGAGTGCAAATGGCAAGTATGAATGTAGCTGTATGCAGCCTACCTTATGTATACGGGCACCTACTATGTAACCCTGTTTGGCTAAAGCTCACCATATGGGGGTTCCCCTGGACAGGACGTTGTTAGTGCATCCTTTTACCGGACGCATACCGTTTAAACATCTATTGGGCTGTTTATAGCATATGTTCTGTTAGAGGTCTTCAATTGGGCATAGCTTTTTTCCAGGCTATTTCATGAATATCACCAGCTGTATCCACCCCAAGCATGGCTTCAGGTGGTCGACTTCATGTTTTTCCATTCTGTTCGATTTCACACAGGAGAATTTGCCTTATATCAGGGAGGATGTCAAGGTTGTATTCGCCCTGCGTGTGAATGGCTTAAGAATACTGACTGCTCTTTGCATTGAGCAGGCATTTTGCATGCCTAGGCACCTGCTTTAGAGAAATGTTATACGGTCGAAAATGAAAGCAGTGTGTTTGCATGCCAGATTATTTTTGTGAAGCACTGGAATCGAACACAGAGGTGTGACTTGAGACTATTGTTCTGGACACACACCCGAATGCAGCAGATATGGACAAGCCACAATAAACAAGATCACTGCAGAGACATGCTACATACTTCAGGGTTTATGGTTTTGCCTGCACCCATGTAATCTAGGCATCGTTTAGAGATAAGTCTATTGGGTGCAACGACATGGTCGGGTTTTTTTACCCCCAACAGGTTCAGTATTTCGAAGTGACGACCTGCTTTCGTTTTTTTCCATACATCAGCTTCTCTATTCTGCCTATAGTATCGGAGGAGTGTCGGACCTTAGGATCATAGGCCAGCCATATATTTGTTTTACCTCACAGTTGCTTCGTCTTTCTTCATGACACTTAGCAGTACAGGTCAGGCCCAGTAATGTCTACAAAGCTGCTGCGCTGTTTTTTTCTCAGTTGGGAAAGACAGGGTGCTGAGAGTGCATGTAATGAAGGTGTAAACACCCTGTTATATTTATTTGCCCACTTGACAAATTCCTATGTTTAACTCTTGAGATTTGTGAGTGCACTCAATGGCGCAAACAACTAAAAAATCTGGGAATGATCAAATAAATTTTTTATTAAACTTAGGGGTTAACTCAGGGGTGCCCATAAGGTCGATCGCGATCTACCAGTCGATCGCAAAGCTATCGCTGGTAGATCGCGGGTTGACTCCCTGTCCCCCGCTCCGTTTACCCGAATATGTCGGACGCTAAAGCATCTAACACATTCGGCTCTCCCCTTCTGTCTGCATCCGTCAGTAGTACTTGCCGCACGTAGCGTAGGTCGCGCCGTCTCTTCCATGAGACAATTGCTCCGCCCCCATGGCCCGCCCCTCCGTCTCCTCCGTCTTCTTCACTGTCCATAGCCTCCAGCAATCGTGACACTGGGAGCTCCTCCCTCCTCCTCCCTCTCAGCACATTCGGCTCTCCCCTCCTGTCTGCATCCGTCAGTAGTACTTGCCACACGTAGCCGTCTCTTCCATGAGACACTTGCTCCGTCCCTTGGCCCGCCCCTCCGTCTCTTCCGTCTTCCTCACTGTCCATAGCCTCCAGCAATCGTGACACTGGCAGCTCCTCCCTCCTCCTCCTTTGGGAGCCCTTGGCTTCTGAAAATGTCAGAAGTCCTGGAATTGACAGTCTTTGATCAAGAGCCTAAGTACATTCAGCAAGCTGTCCTTGACGAGGCTCGACCAAACTATACACCTTCTTTATTTTGTGGGTGTGAGTGTACACATAGGTATATATGTATGCCTTCCTTCCTGAGTGGCCATAATTCATGGCATCTTAGGCAGGTGATGACCGAAAGGGAACAGCCACACACGCGGTACATTTTGACATGTATATCAATAGAGGTTTAGCGTCCCTCTCTTTTTATCCTGTTTCATCCATCAGATAGCAGTTGGCTTCTAAATCTAACAAGGCTTTAGAAGGTTTCTCTGGTACTACTTGGACTTCTGTCACTCCTTTTGAGGAGCTCCAAGAATGTTCGTGACCTGTTTCAGGGCCTGATACAGGCTGACAAACATCATAACACTGATGTTTGGTGGCTTCGGTCGTGCATCGTCCTGTCATCTTCGAAGTGTTTGAGCAGCTTCAATAAGGGCCTTGGACTCATCTGTGGTAGAGGAGCTAGGTTTTTTCCAGATAAAATCTGTAAGGAAGTCACTGAGCCTGATACATGAGGAAGTAGCTGTGTGGGGATGAATTGTATGAGAATGTGATGTTTGAGTGGTTAGTTTGAGGTGGGATATAAGTTATTTAAATATACAGTGAAAACTGAGAATGTAAGGCAAAATAGTGACAAACACGGAAATAAAAAAATTGCCTTGATTCTTATACAAAAACTCTGGTCTACTGATAAAATCGGACGTTGTTTTGTAATGAGCTGTTGAAGCAACTAAATATAACAAATCAGTTATATTTAGTCATCCAGGTCTGTTTTTAGCACATCAGGTGTAACATAGAATTCACGGCGCATAGAGCTTACATTGATATCCATCTTCTGACTACAAATGAAATTTAAAATGTTCACACGTTATGGTTTAAAAGTGCAAATCAAAAAAGAAAATGTATATAAAAATCACTATTGATTGCCTTTTATTGTTAACTGGAGTAAATCCTAGGCATTCACTATGTATACCAAGAGTTAACCCGAGATACTACAACTTAGTGGCAAATGAAAATGAACCATCCAGATTAATGAAAAAAACCTAATTAACCATACAAATCAAAACTAAGATTCCAACTAATTAATTTAATTGTAACCTGCTGTAGTTAACATACGGTATAATTACCAGTTTAAGAAAGTACTTCTGTGTATATCACATTACCTACGCATGATTACATAGTGAATATCTATCTTTTTTTTTAAAGGATTATTTATGAGAAGTGGTTGTGGTTCTGCATAGTTTAAAATGTAAATTTTATTCTGTCTAAAGCATCCATAAGAAATATTTGAAACCTCCAATGAAGACTCAAACCATGAAAATGGCTATATTTAGTACTTTTAACTGTTCCTCATTTAAAAACAATGTCCTGATTTTATGTGTATAGTTTATGTACTAGAATTAAGGCAAAGTGTCACCCCCCTTTTTTGATTCTATTCTCTGTCTCTTGTTCTCTGTTTTTCCTGTTCATTGTCAGTGGTCACTTCTTAAAGGTTAAAGCGTACCTAAACTGGGGAAAAAATTTTTTTTGACAATGTTCCAGATTATAATCCCTTAGATGTGGTGGCTGCATTAATTTTCTCTTTTAGACTTTTATTCCTTTATTTTCACTTGGTGAAAGGTGGGCACCACTCTATGGAGGAATCAATGGAGCCATCCTTGGACAGCAGCATTGTCACCCTGTGGGGATGGTAGTGTTAGATAGGCAGTCCCCGGGTTATGAACAAGATAGTGTCTGATGTTGTTCTTAAGTTGAATTTGTATGTAAGTTGGAACAGGTACATTTTTTAAGTGTAACTCCAGCCCCCCAAAATGTTTTTCCTTTTGGTTAGCATAGGGAAGGGTTAGCCCCCTGTAACATTTGTTTTGCTGTGTGTGCCCCTGTTCAGAACATTTCATTTCTGTCCCTGTAACAATTGGATTTTGAAAATTGGAAACAAGGATTGGTGATAAAGCTTCAGTGGGGACACCATTTTCCCCATGAGAACTCTTACAGGAGTGAATTTCCTTTCCTAGGGGTAGATTTCCTCTCACTTCCTCTCACTTCCTGTTGTCTCGAGGATAGGAAGTGAGATTAAATCATTCTAATGAGGATACAGACAGCAGTAAAAACCTCACAGTGACCCGGAAGAAGAGGCGGGCACCCCTTGTCTGCACGTCTAACAAGAGCTAACTTCCTGTAATGTACGTACAGTACTACGAACCAGACCCATAAAGGTGGGCACTCCTCGTCGGCACGAGCGCGGTAGCATTACAACTACTTAAATGCTGCGTGGTGCACTTTGGCTGCAACCTGGGAACCCCTGCTGTACAGTAATAGCCTCCGTTTGTAAGTAGGGGTCGTATGTAAGTCGGATGATTGTAACTCGGGGACTGCCTGTACTAGAAAATGTAGAAGGACTTGACTAACAAATGAAATCTGAACTCCAACTAACACTTTTTAAGATGGAGGTTTATTTTTTTTTTGGGGGGGGGGGGGATAAAGGTTTTACATAAATGAATAAAAGCTGACCATTGTAAGCACTTCTGTTAGCGTTAAAAGGTTTGTCTCAACTGTCTATCTGTCACTTTTGCTGGACAGCTTGGTCTGTTTACAGGAAATTGAAAAATAACAGGCCAGATCACCAGGGGAAAAATAATGGGAAAAAAACCTTAAACAGAGAAAACTAATGCCACCATTACATTTAAGGATTGGTAAGCTACAACATATTAAAACATTTTTTTTCATTTAGATACGCTTTCACAATGAAATCACACTGGTTAAGGTAGAATCCAGGCAGACGTTTATAAATGGCACCTAATCTGGTTAAAATAAGTGTTCATTAAAATAAAATATATATTTTAACGTGCAGCTAGCACCTGAATCCTTCTTAATATCAATATTCTGTAACCCCTGAATTGCAGAGATAAGAGAGGAAGGGCAATATTCTCAGCCAATCAGGACTCTATTGCTTTTCACAATGCTGTCAGTCTTCCGCTGAACATGCTTATAGGTAGGGATGCACCGATACTAGTATCGATATCGGTGCCGATACCGAGTACTCGCCCAAATGCTCCAATGCCTAGCAGAAAACTTCCTGTATCAGGAAGCCGGGCAGTGCGTCATTACACGCTGCCCGGTTTCCTGATTGGCCGGGAAGTAGCTCCATGCTCTCTCATCACTTGCCAATCATCAAGCCGTGCAATGACGCAGCGCCCGGCATTCTGATTGACCGGGAAGCTGGCTTCATGATCCCTCGTCATCACATGGCGAGGGAGCATGGAGCTGGCCAATCAGAAAGCAGGACGTCGCGTCATTACACGGCGCCTAGCTTCCTGATTGGCCAGCCAGACGGCTCCGGCTGGGTACCGGAGGAAGGCCGCGTTCTGGCTGGAGAGGCCCCGGGGGTGACAGGCTGGACATACCAAGGTAAGAGGGGACAGAGTTTCTTGTTAATCGGGAAGCCGGGTGGCCAGTCTTTACACGCTGCCCGGCTTCTTGGCTAATCGGAAAGCCAGGTGGCGAGTCATTACACGCCACCTGGCTTCCTGAATGGGACTTCCGTTACTCGGTAATTGGTATCGGCGAGTACCGGAAAAAAATGATAGGTACTCGGTACCAAAATACCGGTATCGGTGCATCCCTACTTCTAGGGGTGAAGAGCATTGGGCTGACCTTGGCTGGCTGTGGGAGGAGTGCTAAGGAAGCAAAATGTATGCACTCATTTGTCTTCCGATAGTCACCCCTCAGATAGGTACAATTACCATGATTTTAGGAGGGAAGTTAAACTGTGATGTCACCCACTTGTAATATATTTATTTTTCCTCCCGTCCATGTTACTAAAGGAACGAGAGAGAATCTGCAGGGGCTAGAGCATTGCACCTGTGATCCATTGATCGTGGTTGCAATGCTTTACTGGTTCCAATGGAAAAAAATGAAATGGAAAAAAAATAAAGTGTGCATTTATATTTGTTTTTCTAAAAGGTGGACTTTTCCTTTCCACTTCTGTATGACAGTCTAAACAAGTACCAAATTCAGTTACTATGTGATACACAAGCCTCATTAAGTAAACAAAAAATCATTTTACCTTCCATGACTGAGCCAAATGCTCCTTCATTAGCGTATTTCTTCCCATACACTGCAGCTCACTTTGAGAGGTTTTTTTTTAGCAACAGGGCAGTGCTGTTAATCCCGACAGCAGTGGACAATACTGGGGGGGTGTATTTATACAACTTTTGCAGAGCTGCTCACTCTGCGAATGTTTCAGTTTTAGATTCAGATTGCATTGGGGCCACTAGATGGAGCCAAGGAACATAGAACACTCTATGCTGGTCAGCTACATCTAGCAGCCATAATTTGGTGCAAATCTAAAACTGGGATGTTCGTAGCGAACAGCTGTTTTATAAATACACCCCTAGGTGTGGCTAGGTGCTGAATGACAATCGGCAGTGGAAATGCTGATGGCAAAGCCCCCTGCAATATATTTTCATCCCACTATAGTGCAAGCAGGCACTGCCTACATGAGAGTGAACTCCGCTCATAATTCAGGAACAGTGCAGCAATATTGCCACATCTACCAGTCCTGCAGCTACTAGTAAAACCCAATCACTGTCAACAAAAAATGTTTGCATTGTCAGGAGATAGGGGTGTGTTACATTACTATACTGGAGCTGCGCTTAAAGAATCTTGGAAGTTCACTGTAGCCATACAGTGTCTGTTTATAACCCACCACATAAACACACATAACTGGCATTCTGCAGAGGAGAAATAGTCTAATTGAGCTTTCATTTGCGTATGCCTTTTATAAATATGGGGGGCCCATAGAGAGCTTTTTTACAGAAATAGTTGTTGGTAGCCCCTGGAAGCAAAAGAAATATGTAGTATTTCTGCGTATAGAGGAGCAGGTAATTTGCTATCCTTTCTCTCATGTGACAGGAGCTGCCTTTCCTTGCTCCTGGTATCTGTATGGGGCAGCAGGAGGAAAATGTAGTATTTGCTGCTGATTAACTGGGCATTAAAGCACAGTAGTTGTAGTGCTAATTCAGCTAAATAAAATTAAGAAATGCACCCTTCTAGTCATAAAAAAACAAGCTAGAACAGAGGCAATATGAAACAAGGTGTATCATTAAAACTAGGGTAATTAAGATTGGGAAAAACATTTGCCTTTTAACAAATCTAAATTTCTACTTGCATATGCAGTGAGTAGGGTTAGAATTTGGTGGAACAGGAGCTTCGCAACATGAATGTGTAGTCAGCAAATGCATAGAAAGAAATGTTTGCAACACCTTAATAGATCAATGCTGTCTTGAAGGCAACACCTGGTACCACATAGATGTACCTAACAATGTGGTCTCAACAAACCACCAGTGGTCATCTACCTTGGCATTCCTATGATTTATTACCACCTATTAGTTACATAGGATTCTGTGATACGTGCCCAGTGGGTGTACAGTATGTACACATGATGTCCAGGAGTGTTAAAGACAGTAGTATGCAGAGTTCATAGGCTCAGTTACAGGGGTGTGCAAATGTGTACTAAACATTCACGTCTTTTCTAACTCTGTTCATTTATATTTCTGCACGCCTTGTCCAATATCAGAGAAGTCCAAGATTTAAAACATAACTTGCCCATAATTGTATAGCTGGGTTGTCTAAATACTCAATAATCTAATTATATTTTTTAGCCTACTTAGGGTTGTTGGAAGTGTAGATTCATCATTATGAAGCAAGCGGGGCATACACTGATTACATTGGAGGGCTTCCTTGGAAGGAGGATTGTGGCTTTGCACCATGGTGGTTAAGTGTGGGTGTAAATGGAAGGTTAGAGCAGTATACTCCAGAACTGAGATATACTGATTAAAGTATTTTACACATATATAAATTAATAGTCATTTGAATTAGTATATATATTTTTAACATGATGGTCTATTTTACGTAAACCCTCGAACCTATACATACAAACCATTATAAGCATTCTGAATACCAGATGCAATACATGTACTGTTTACAATGCATATATCAATGGAGAGATATAAGGATTCTGATTATACATTCTAGTGCATTTATACTCTCATTAAGTTTGTGGAACTTGTTCAGAAAAGAAATATAGCATATTTATAGTTGCTGTTAGATTTGGCTGGGGACCACAGTGCTACAGTCCTTGCTACCAAACAAAGATATCTCCACGGTTATCTGAAGAATGTCCTACTACATGTTATTTGCACCTTCATAACCTCTGAAATCTGGTCTGGCAGGCCTGTTTTTATCAAACAGAATAATACTGTAATTGGCTAAGGGACTGCAATTTAGAGCAACGACTGAAGATCAGGCAAGTTTCCCTTGGTTGGCTAAATCTGGAGTCATTTTATAATTATTTAAATCCCTTGTGAACTTCAATACCTTTTCTAATTTTAGCTGCTCTATATTCTATCAATATTTGCTAGTTAACTCCACAGAGACGCACGTGTCCATGTTGTTTCACAGGTCAACCAGAAGAGTGTGGTATTTGATTGATGAAAGAGCTATCCTTCTCTGAGTCAACAAAGACTGCTCAGACAGGCCTTTAATTCTCTTTTGTAGTACCATTATCAAATCTGGTAAAGGGCTACTGTAATTGCTAATGTATTACCTTTCGAAAGTTATCTATATATCCTATATAGAAGATGCACAAAAAACATCAGAATGTATGGGGTTCCTGGATAATGATTTTCTCCCTCTCTTTTCCTCAATGTACAAGTCCCTGTGGATTTTTCTAGTCTAATAGTTGCTTTTGGTTTTTCTTAGTCTCCAAGATAGAATACTGTCTGACAACCATCTGCCAAAGCCCTAGCTACCGTGTTTCCCCGAAAATAAGACACTGTCTTATATATTTTTTTTCAACGAAAAAAGACACTAGGTCTTATTTTCAGGGGATGTTTTATATTTACCTGGCTGCAGCAGTCCGCTCCCCGCTCTGATGCCGTCCACTTCGACCCCACTGGCTACGCTGTGCCTGCTGGGAAATGTAGTCTTCAGCGGCAGACAGGTGGGTGTGTGTGCGTGGGGGGGATCGGGAGGCGTGCATGGAGCTGCGGCCGGTCTTCACATGTAAAATTCTATTATGTGCAGCTACCACGAAAGTAAGACCTAGCGGATCTCTGTAATATAAGACCTACCACCGAACTAGGTCTTATTTTCGGGGTAGGTCTTATATTACAGAAATCCCTGAAGATAGCGCTAGGTCTTATTTTCGGGGTAGGTCTTACTTTCGGGGAAACACGGTAACTTTAGCAGTGCAAAAACCAATGACAATGCAGGTACGTATAGCAACCAATTAGAACTTTGAACTGATTTTACTACTAACTCATGTGAAAGGGAC
>NW_017306281.1:69194-72307 GCF_000935625.1 Nanorana parkeri | reverse complement strand
ACTTTGCAATAGTTACATTTGGG
Organism: Nanorana parkeri; assembly: GCF_000935625.1. Lineage (NCBI taxonomy): Eukaryota > Metazoa > Chordata > Amphibia > Anura > Dicroglossidae > Nanorana > Nanorana parkeri. The sequence continues at coordinate 72,284 of NW_017306281.1, read as the reverse complement.
GAACAAGGAGCCAATTTCCCTGTTTATAAATTGTGATTGGTCACTATTGGCAAAAACTGTATTTTTTTTTCATCTTTTCCTTTCTCTAGTTTTAATAACTGTTCTATAAACACCTTTTCATTTGGAATCAGGCTAGCTATAGAAGAGGGTGTGGTCAGAAGCGCTATGTCAGAAATTAGCAGTGTGGCTCCACTGCAGTTAAAGTGATACTCCACTTTAATTGGTAAAAGACAGGCTTCTCTACAGAGCGTATTTATAAAATGTTTGCAGCGCTTTTCACTCTGAAAATATCTGTGTTGTACATTCGCACTGCATTATTGCTACTAGGTAGGACCGAGGAGCATAGCAATCTTTGTAATGTATTATTATATACATTGCAATGATTTTTTTTCTGAATTTCGTTACATATTTTATGTCTTCCTGCTCTGTTTATACTGATGCGTTGCATTTTAGTTACTTCATCCATCCTAAGTGCTAAGTGCTATCCTCGCATGTCTTCAGTGTTGTAATAAGAGAATATTGCTGAAAAAAACAGTGAGGCAATCTGTAAGAAGAAAAAGACGGTGTAAACGGCACCCAAAGATTTCATGATTATAAGGAAGAGATATTTGAAGATGTCCAGAATAGTTGATGCTTCAGAGGTATTAGACCCCATTCACACTGAGCTACATCAAAAAAAAAAAGCTGATTTGAGGTAAGCTACATTGAGCTACAGTGCACATTTTGTTGCACTAAGTAGCGCTTCTTTTGGTAGTCTATCAAAGCCCACGGTGCCAAATCACAAAATCCGCTGGAAAAATAGGTCATGTTTGAGCGACAAGCTTGAGCTACAAGCTACAGGTGACATTCAGGGCCAGTGCACACCTAGGCGATCAATGTATAAGCAATCCACCCGGCGCGACTGGGGTGCCATTAGAAAATAATGGACCACACAGAGCGCTCGGTTCACACTTTGGCGACTCCTGACCGCGCGGCAATCCGTGCACGACTGTCGCGCGGTGAGGTGTCGCCTAGGTGTGAACCTAGCCTCAAAGCTGACCTTGCTTTCTACAGCAACTAATTCCTCTATTGTAGAACCCCCACCTCCCCCATTTGCCTGGGACTGTGGATCCCTTATCTTTTAAGAATACTCCGGGAAAGCACAGGGTCACCCAGGATTGGTTCCCCATAGACACATGATCACTTTCCAATCAGACCACTTTCAGACAGATAAGGTGATGTTCAAATAATTTAACTGGGTAGCCTTAGTCATTGTGCGTTTTGACGATGGACATCCGTTACCTTAATCAGGCCTTACATTTTGTTTAATGCCCTTTTCAATGCATAATTCATGATGTTCTTCATGTACACTGAAATTTCTTTTCATTCTCTTGTGTATTTTTTTGCTGCTACCTTATTTATCTAGCCCTATACCATAGAATCTAATTCCCCTTGGGGGACTACAAATCCCAGCAATACATTTATTCAGCAATGCAGAACAGTATATGAATTGGATGCAGGGCTTAGTAACGTGCTGGATGCAGGGCTTAGTAACACGCTGGATGCAGGGCTTAGTAACGCGCTGGACGCAGGACCCACCTGAGACCCCACACAGCCCACCTGAAAGTGACCCAGCAGAGCACACCATACATGCTGCACAGCCCATCTGAGACTCTCTATGGCGTGCTCTGCAGGGGTCTCAGGTGGGCTGGTTGGGGCTGCATCTCCCTCCAAGCTCCTCTTACCTGCTGCTGGTGCCTGGCCTCCTCTGCCGCCGGACTGGCCGGAAGTGACGTGATCCCCCGCTACCTCCTGGGCTCTTGTCTGCGCCTCTGTCAGACTAGGGCAGTGATGGCGAATGTTTTTGAACCCCAGTGCCCAAACTGCGACGCAAAATCTATTTATTTATCTCAAAGTGCCAACACTGAAAATAACTTTAGTATTGCATTGCAGTTCGGGCGCTGGGGTTTAAAACATGTTCACATCACTGCCCTAGGGAAATAGGGAAACACACAAATTCAAACATTCATACACTCATTAAAACACACACATAACACACAAATCACACACTCATTAACCACTTGCTGTCTGTAGCAATATCTTACATTTGCACACATGATAAAATCTACATTTTTGGCTAGAAAACAGCTTCCGACCCCCAAACAATTATATATTTTCAGAAAGCAGAGGCCCTGGAGAATAAAAAGATGTTAGTTGCAATTTTTTTATGTCGCACAGTATTTGCGCAAATGTTTATCAAACAAGTATTTTTAGGATAAAATGCACTAAAATAAAATTTAGAGCACAGAAACAGAACATAGTGGCCAATTTTTTGGTAGAATATAAAATACGGGGTCACGCTGGGTAAATAGATACCAAACATGTCAAGCATTAAAATTGCGTGCATCCGTGAAACCGCAAAAAAATACAATAACCCAAATTTCCCATATGCGACGCTTTAAATGCTTTAATGGCTCATCAGTTTAGTGCTATCCGTGATTGATGGGCCTAGAATTATTGCTCTTACTCCGACGCTCACGACAATATATAACGTGTGGCGCAATTTGTTTGCACATAGGTGCATACAACACATGTTTGCGTTGTATGTGCCTGGACGTGAGGGGCAGGGAGACGTTAAAAAAAGTTTTTGGCATTTTTTTAATGTTACTTTAATTTTTACAATTTTTTTCTTTTTTTTTTACACTCCGCTTTTATTGCTATCATATAGGGGGCTAACACGCCCCCTATGTAATAGCAAATATATTGTGACAGGTCCTCTTTATGGAGACATCGGGTCTTTCAGACCCCTAATGTCACCTAGGGACCCCAAAGAAGCTGATGAAACAGAGCTCTGCATTATCAGCTTCTTCTTCTGGCTCTAGGAGCCGGAGAATGTGCCCAGTGACACCGGAAGTGATGTAATGCACATCACTTCCGGGTCCAGTGATCGGAGGAGAGATCCTAGACCGGCTAGAAGCCACTGCTCTCTCCTCCGATCTGTCAGGGGAGACCCTCCACGCCGATCTGTCAGGGGAGACCCTCCACACCGGGCCCGGGCTCACACGAGGAACAGATGAGGCCGGAAAGCTGTCGGCAGCACCGGCGGCCATG
>NW_017306281.1:65950-67942 GCF_000935625.1 Nanorana parkeri | reverse complement strand
GCACCCCACCGCCGATCGCGCTGGCAGTGCCATTATTTTCTAATGGCACCCCAGTCGTGCCAGGCAGATTGCGTGGTTTCCTGCCGCAACACCACCTGGCCCGTGTGGTTGCACATGATCGCGGTTGAAAACACTGCACGTTTATTTGCATGCAGATGATGGGGGCAGTGGGGCTGGTTTTCATTTTTTTCCATTTTTATTTACTTTGTAAAAAAAAAATTAATTTTCATTTATTTTATAATTTTTTTTACATTTTTATTTAGTTATTATTTTTTACTTTTTTTTTTTAAAACTATTTCTTCACTTAACTTTATTGCTATCACACAGGGGGCTAACAAGCCCTTGTGTGATAGCATTTAGAGGTGACAGGTACTCTTTATTGACCCTGTCACCTCCAACACAGGAGTTCTAGCACAGTACTGCTCTCAGTGCTCCACGCCCCCTGCTCTGTCACCGCTCCACGCCACGTGGGATAGAACATATGGAAATCTGATATAGAAATACAGATATATGTTTAGTTTTTGACCATAGATACCCTTTAAACAAAAATACAAGATTTAAAAAAAATTGCTTTGGATATATTTCAACTTATTTAAAACATAGTTTAACCATTTAATTACCCTTTTAGGTTTGAGCCAAACGATGCACTGCATGACCCTGAGGCTAGGTTCACACCTGCACTACCAGCACGACACCCGGGATGGGCAGAGGTGTGCAGGACTGCTATGGTACATAGTACTTGGCTCTGCCCTCCAGCACTATAGGATGAATGAAGTTTAGTTGCTTTACACAGGCAGCCAGGGGGAGGCTTGAGGGCCAGAGTGTAAATGACTAGGAGGCGGCACAGGTCATTCTGGTTCACCAGCTGAGAGGGACGAATGGCGGTTTCGGCACTCCATTTCGGCTTTCCTATAAACAAATCCAACAGTTTGTCAGCTGAGCAGTATCTTTCACTGTTACATGAAAGACTAGTAATTTTCATGGGTAGGTTTTTATTTTTGTTTGGACTTTAGCTTTTATTTTTGTGATGTGAAAAAGATATACATCTCACAATGTCAATCTATTTAGATGACATCCTTTTGTTCACAAATATTAGGGTCAGTTCACTAAAGCGTAACACTTGTGGTTTTTTTTTTTATTATTGTGAGATACTGAGCAGTGTAATATTAAACATACTCTCTCACAAAGCTACTCTCTTACTCACAGCCTTCTGAAGACCACATCCCACATTATGTAACACAGTGAATATATTATTCACTTTGCCCATAACACATCTATAGCTGACAAGATCCAAGAAACTGGGTACAAACCTCTAGCCATGTGGCATTACATCCCAATGAAACTTCACAAACTTTCCCAACTCTTCTCCCACCTGTTGCCAATGCAACACATCTTCTGAAGCTGTTGATTTAAAAACCCCTTCTGCAACACCGTCTCCTTGGTAATTACAAAACTCACTGACATTGATGGGGGTTAATGTCACTGACACTGACCTAGGTTAGGGGCCCATCAGATACCTTCTAGACCTCTGTATTTCCAACTAGCACTACAAAAAGACACTTCTGATACATCTATTCAACACAGCAAAGGCACACATTCCCTTACTATTCCCTTACCACGCCCAGGATCACACACAACCTGGGCATGGCCTGGGGTAGGAGGGTTCTGCAGCAGCTATCAGCAGGTTGACTGGAAGCGACATAGAAAAGAACATATCCCTGGATGCCGCAATGCCTAGACACTGCCTATCTCCCCGAGATACTTCGCTCAGGAACACCTGTCACACGTCACTCTACTGAACGGAACCTCGCCACCTATTCATGACCATTTAAATCGAGGTAAAAGATATAGGAACCAGTGAGGGAATTAGAGCCCAGTCTTGCGCTACCTGGCTACAGTGGGTTGTCTTCTCCTCTACACAAACATATTTTCCTTAACCCGAGACCAAAGACCGGCTGCGACCTACGGTTCACTCCCCCCACCGCCCCTCCT
>NW_017306281.1:59094-65341 GCF_000935625.1 Nanorana parkeri | reverse complement strand
CCCCCCTGGGCTTTTGTCCCCTCCAAGGATACCCCCCCTCCTACCTACCCCACCCCGCCTGCCCTCCCTTCCCCGAATAACCTAAACAATTTACTTGCTGTACGAATGTACGTACCTTCTCCATGTGCAGATCGCCAGTGGGTCCCTGATAACCCATTCCATCAATTTCAACTGCCTGCAGGCGGATGTACTGTCATTGGAGATACTACCTCTATAATTGCCTTAAATGTTGTTCTGATGTTATTGTTCATGTAATGCATATGTTCAGTGGCTGTGTCCACTCCCTTTGAGATGGGGCTCGGTTCCCCTTGTGTAAACCTTTTTGTTTATTTGTATAAAAAATTGTTAAATAAAAGAATTTATAAAAAAAAAAAAGAAAAGAACATATGTCGCCAGCACACCATGGACCCATAGTTAATACCGTAGTCCAAACTTCCAAAAGTTTATTAACACTGTCGCATAACAATAAATGCAAGTGCAAAATTTCCAGGCTGTGCAGTCATGCCCGAAAAAGAGGGCCTGCAAGATTCTTCTGTAATTTCATTTCACTTTGTTACTGAGGCCTAACATCTCTAGATTTCATGACAAAGCCCCTTTAAAATACCATTCAGTTGGCTGATGAAACTGCTTCAGTGGCTAGCGGAGGCTATTCTCATTAGACAGTGGATGGTCTTTGTGGCTAATAAAGGTATCAACAGATATTTTGTGGTGTCGACTCTTAAGGTGCCCACACAACTTACAATTTATCTGCAGATTTTCTGTGGTCAGATGGAAAAAGTGCAACAGATTGGCCCAGGTGGAGATTACTCCATCCACACAGTTAAGTGTAGATGGAGGAATCTGTTGCACCTTTTCCATCTGACCACAGAAAATCTGCAGATAAATTGTAAGGTGTATGGCCAGCTTAAGACAGGACTATTACTTTTAAACATTTAAGATTGACTATAGGGACAATTTTACACTGTCATGTTGATGCTTGTTACATTGCTTAATCTGATACATCATTTTCGTTCTCCTTATTTATAGGAGTATGTTTCGCCAAGGTTTGGTTGTTGGAAGTAAACCTGTAATTCATCCAGTATTATATTGGCTACTCCAGAAAACAAATGAGTTGAAGAAGAGAGCTTATTTGGCCCGTTTTCTGGTAAAATTAGATGTTCCTACAGAGTTCTTAGAAGATGATGCAGTGTTTGAGACCAACAAGCAGGTAAGGCTTTTATGTAATATAATAATTATATAATAATATTCAGCTATCATATATTTCTTAAATATTGGCTTACGTGTTCTTCATTGTCTATTCTGTTTGCATAATTTTTGGCCATTGTGTTTGACAACACAGCAGACAGCAGGATTTTAAAACGTATGCATTATGAAAATACACTTATCCTACCAGACTAGCAGAGGGAGATGCAGTGCCATGAAGGAGCATGGAGCCGGCTTCCCAGTATCAAGTCAAGTGGTAGATCATGACCCACCCCCGCCTTCCTGATTGGTCATTAAGCCAGGCTGCCCCATTGTGTCATAAGGGAGCATGAAGCCGGCTTCCCAGGCAATAGGGAAGCTGGGCCCACGCTGCCTCGGGATGCCGGTATTTGCACTCGGTATCGGTACTCAGTATAAAAAAATATCAGTACTTTTACTTGAAACCAAGAAACCGGTATTGGTGCATCCCTACTTTTTATTAAAGGGACTAGGCAGGCAGCATAAGTGTACTTTTATATGAAAGCTTGTCTCCAGAAAAACAGTTAAATATGCTGCAGATATTCATATAACTAAACTGCTTTGCTTATCAAAAAAAATATGTAATTGTTCACCTACTCTTGTGATCTAATTTAAGCTTAGTCACCAACCTGCCTGTGACTGGACATTGAAGGATAGGACCACTCTGCTGCTATCAATCTGCTGTTTTTCTTAACAACATGTTAAAAGCATTTGGCTGATTTGCACTACCAATTGACAACTAAAAGACTCCAGCACAGCACAGCCTTTCTGTTGAAAGCTTCCCTATCGGGTCCTCTTCTTTCTGTGCATGTGAACCGCTGGTGGCTGCCATAGGTATGGCTCTTGAGGGTGAACAGGGCATGTGCAGGGCAAGTTGCACATAAAGTAGCAGCAGCAAGGTATATACATGTACAACAGGTGTGACTACACAAAGTAGTCACAGGCAGGTGGACAGGCGTAGTGGTTAGCGCTTTTGCCTTGCAGCACTGGGGGTCCCCGGTTCGAATCCCGACCAGGTCACTTCCTGCAAGGAGTTTGCATGTTCTCCCTGTGCTTGTGTTGGTTTCCTCCGTGTACTCCGGTTTCCTCCCACACTCCAAAGACATGCTGGTAGGATAATTGGCTCCTTTCTAAGTTGGCCCTCTATGTATGCATGCGGGATAGGGACCTTAAATTGTAAGCTCCTTGAGGGTAGGAAATTATGTGAATGTGCAACTATGTGAAGTGCTGCGTAAATTGACAAAAAAAAAGTGCGTCAGAAAGGAATGAGTGCAAGACGGTAAGGAATGAGTGCAAAAAACCCACAAGAGCAACAATACATTGGGGGGAATTTATCATAGCAATTGCGAGTGTTTGAACTTACACGGAATATATTTGATGCACTTTGCTCCATGTTACTGTAATGTTGTTCATAAATGAGGTTTAATAGACTCCAGGAAAGAAGACTCCTAACTCCAGGCAAAATTCTTAACTGTCGCTTCTTGAAGAAGTGGTCATGGGGACTTCTTAAGTTGTGATTGTTTTTTTAGGTGATCCTCCAGTTTCAGACAGCCGCAGAACAAGTAAACGGTTGCGAACTTTCGTAAAACAGGCGCAAAACACGCGCAATTGGAAAACTAGTGCAAGCTCTGATCAAAACTAGCGCAATTGGATAACTTGTGCAAGCTCTGGTCAGAACAGGCCAAAACACGTGCAATTTGAAAACAGGCGCACATGTTAAAAGACAGATTTGCACATAAAAAATGATCTAAGAGGCTAAAACTGTCGCAATTGCTTTGGTAAATTTCCGCCATTATCTAGAAGTATCGCACCAAGACATGAAAGCTGCCAACTCACCCTTGTGTGGGCACAAAACAGTCACAGGATCCAGGTTTTAAGGAGTTTATTGAATCATTTTGAAAAGCTGGAAGTTTTTGGTGATCATTACACTTTTAAATCTTGCCTTGTCTTCTGTAAAATGAAGAATGAATGATTTCCAAGATGTGCCATCTTTATTAATTTTTCAATATCTGCTCTTTTTATAAGCTAACAAAGAGCTGAAAACGTAATTTTGGTCCTGTTTTTATGATAAACACTTCCATCACATAGATGCTGTCAGACGGTTAAAAATATACAAAAACTGCAATGGAACAAGTTACATTGAAATTACAGTATTAAAGAGGAAAAGATTTCAGTGAGCAGATCTTTAAAAACAACAGGAGCATGTTCTACAGTGGACAAAAAGTACCCGCTGCAATTGGTGTGAAATCCTATAGCTCGCCAGCCTCTCTACGCCTACATTCCACCACAAGGGTCCTGTATCTGTTTGTCTTAATACCATATCAAGTATGCCGTTTCAATAACAGGCTGTGCAAAGCAGAATGTTTTTCTGCTCACTTAAAGGTTACAGAACACGTTTTATAGCAGTTGTGAAAGTGCACAGCCTGCCACAAAACTGATACTTACAAGCACCAGCAGATAAGAATTCTGGAGGTGCAAATGATCTTATTACATGCCCATCATGTGTTAATTTTATATGAAAGGTGATTGATCATTGGTCTATTACTCTTACCGGTATATCATTTCTTTCATGGTGCTTTACTTATTATACATGTAAATAACACCCTCCCGATGACTGGCATTTCCCAGTAAATTCATTTTGGAGTGTTTCCTGATTTTTATCAGTTGCTGAATATTATCTGGAGTCCTGGAAGTCTTCCCAGCTTGATGTTTACATGGCAATCTGAAACACAATTCCTAAATGATAGACATATTTAAATGTCATGTACTTCTTTAAAAAGCAGAATTTAAATGTTGCAGCGGTATTCTTTTTTGTTCTAGAACAGAGCTGCGACAGGAATGCATTTAATATTTTTTGATTTTATGTTAATGGAAACATTTTAGGTCAAAGAGAAAAGTGTACATCTCTGACCGAGAATTTTAACATTTTGTTGTACAGCAGTCAAGTCCCGGAATTGCTTTGCTGCTAGCACAGTAGCCTGTCCCCATTTGTGGCTGCTAGTGAGAGGTTCTTTAGAGAGCTGAAATTTACAGGGCTATTCACAAAAGGGTGAAGGGTTTGGAGAAGGCAGGGGAAGTGACAAATCTGGGACAACATAGTGAGCTGAATTGGAGAATGTTTCCAGTTCAGCTATGTTGGCCTAGATTGTTCACTTCTCCTGCCTTCACCAAACTCTTCACCCTTTTGTGAATAACCCTATTAATGTTGAGGAATGCATATGGTAGAGAAGCGCAGAGTTGATGATTGTGGTGCGAGCGCACTGTGGTCCTTCAAGACAGAGCAAGGCGTTCTGTGTTGAAGGCTCACTGCTGCTTGCTCTTGTGACAGACCTGAGAGCCTCCTGTGCTACAGTTGCATGGGCAGCCAGCCTGGGTAGAGCACTGAACACCGTTTGGTTTGGGAAATCCATCAAGGGGCACCCTGTTAGTCAGGAACTGAAATCATTTCAGTTAGTGGCTTGCATGAGCAGACGTTTGATAGTTTTATGGTATGGACTTGCTGTACAAAGCCCCCCTGCATTTAAACTGTTTACTGCTTTGCTGAATAAACGCGCAGGACAAACCTGCTTGCACTGTTCCTTGGTGTCCCTATCTCGTGCATGGTTTACCACTGCCTCTACCAGTTAATCCTGTCCACTTTGCAGTATGTTTTGTTAAGGTTTGGTTTAACATAAACAATGTGTGTTTTTTTTTTTTGTAGTATGAAGAACTTATGGAGAACTTCAAAACCCTTCATAAAGATTGTGAGCAGCTTAAATCATCAGGCTTCTCCACTGCAGAGATTAGACGGGTAATGTCTGCAATATGCATATATTAAAAAAAAATGTTTATTTCTGCCAGCTACTATTTCTCTGGACAATTCTCAGGCCGCAGAGTCTTTGGATGCCTCTTAGGCATTAGATTATCGCTTCTAAGTGACAATTGTAAGCTCGGGCTGGCTATGAGCAGAGCACCCTAAGAACTTATTGCTTGAGTGTCTCTGTAGTTAGCACAATTTGAACATTTGTGTGTGTGTGTGTGTTTCACCAGTCAGCATGACCAGACTGTAGCCTTGCAATATTTGCAATTTATGTTAACATTCTTTAGGGACAAATAGAGCTTTCTTTTGGAGGTATATAATCATCACTGGGTTGTTTTTTTTTTTTTACTATATAAAATTAAAAAGTCCTGTAAATTTAGAAAAAAAAAATGTTTTCCCTACGTTATGTTAAAAAGCATCTATTCTTACCCATATTTTTGGTAAAATATAAAAGATGGGGTCACGTCGGGTAAATAGACACTAAACATGTCAAGCCTTAAAATTGCGCACACCCGCAAAATTGCAAAAAATGACCACACCGAAAATTGGCCATAGGCGACGCTTTAAACGCTTTTACTGCTCATCAGTTTAGTGTTATCAGTGATTAATGGCCCGAGAATAATTACTCACTCCAACGTTTGCAGTGATGTGTAGCATGTGCGGCACAATAGGCGCAGTCATCATTTTCACACTTAGGCGCGCCCGACGCATGTTTGTATGTGTATGTGGGGGACGGGGGACATAAAAAACAAATGTGTTATTTTTTTATTACTTTTTTTTTTTTTGCACTTAACTTTATTGCTATAACATGGGGGGATAAGAAGCCCCCTATGTGATAGCCAATTTACATGACAGGTCCTCTTTATGGAGACATCAGGGGTCTCCAAGACCCCTAATGTCACCTAGGGACCCCCAGAGAAGCTGATTAAGCAGAGATCTGCTTCACCAGCTTCTGAAGCTGGAGAGTGACAGCAGAATGCAGAAGTGATATAATATACATCACTTCCTGCATTCGGAGACTGGAGAGGAGATCAGAGGGGAGATCATGTACCGATCTCCTGTCACAGAGCCGGGGATTTCGGGACCGGCAACAGCAGTGACAGCTGCTGCTAATACAAGCGATCGGGCGTCTCTAGAAACGCCCGATCGTTTGAATGTAAAGCTCTCGGCTGGCCGTTTAATTACAACAGCCGGCTGGGAAGCTACTCATCCGGCTCCGGCGTCCTC
>NW_017306281.1:19443-59050 GCF_000935625.1 Nanorana parkeri | reverse complement strand
TCAATAATATAATGTCAACATTTTACATTTGTTAATTTATGTATTTTTTAAAATTAATTAATGAAAAAATTGTCAAAGCATTCTCAATAATTAGAGCTCATCCTGTTCATAATACTGTTCATAGGACATCACAGCTATGGAAGAGGAAAAGGATCAGCTGATGAAGAGAGTTGAGCGCCTTAAAAAAAGGGTAAGGAGGAATCTGATACTGTAACATTTCAATGTCAAAACTGTTGGCTGAGGGAATGCAAACAAGGATTAAGAACAGCATGTTGCACTTGTAATAAGGTAGCTGAAAATGCAAGTGACGGAAAGGGAATCTCCTTAGGCCAAAGGCCAAAGCTTTTAGACATCTTGAATCCAATACCTCTCTGTCAGCTGCTAGGAGAAATGGACATGAAGAGGAAATGTTCAGACAGGGTTACACATAATACTGTCTACTTATTATATAAAGTATGTGACAGTAACTTGAGTAATTTGGATTGCACCATCACTTGTTGCAGGTGGAGACGGTTCAGAATCATCAGCGGATGCTTGAGATGGCGAGTCAGTTGCGAGTAGAAAAAGAGAGGGAAGAGTCTCTGGCTCAGCAGAAGCAGGAACAAAGAAATCAGGTATATTTCCATCATTTGCTTTTAAATTTTATTTCAAAGTCTGTAAACGGAAAATAAAATAACAACAATAGAGCTCGACCTTTGCTAAACTGCTGTTTGTCCACCTCATTTGCAGGAAATGTAAAATCAAATTTGTAGTTCCAGCAAACACCACCCTGTCTTTCTGAGTGTAATTAAAGCCAGCGCTCTTACTCTGTTGCAGCAATTTTGATCTGCCAAATCCTTCATTACAAATGTATACATTCAAGTGCAATTATATAAATACTCAGTAATAACTGCAATGCTTGGAATAATTTGGCATGAATGCCATCTTAGAAGGCCAGAAGAACATTTGGTAATTACTTTCTGCTCAAGTGAAAATAATTTTGCAGCCTAGAAAGGTGTATGCTTAACTGTGCAGGAAGTAAAATTTAATTTCAAATAGCTCTAGTCCAGTTTTAATTGCTTGACCTGCTGTGTTTTATAAATTACCTGTGAGATGTCAGTTAAAGGAGAATTATGGGGTGAGTGAAAAACGCTCATCCTCATAATTCAAGCCAACCTGTGACACTGAGGCTTTCACAGGTCAGCTATATAGATTGGAAAGTCAGCGATTACATACTGCTGATCGCTGACATCCCGATCCTCTCCCTGCAGAGAGCGGTGACTGTCGGTCACAGCTCCCCACAGGGATTCCCTCCCCTCTCCGTTTTTACAACGCTGACTGCAGGAATGGATGGGGCGGGCACAGCTGGCTATGCTTCTAGAGAGGCAGAGCCAGCTGTCAATCAGCCAGTGGGGTGGATCTCGACTGTTTTTGGGCAATAGCCCTCTATATACTGAGCTTTGGGTCACCGGTGGACAGTTTATGGGCAAAAATGGTTGGCCCATAGTTCTCTTTTAAGCTTCCACAGCATTTATATAAGTTAGCAGATCATCCACCACCTATGCAGTCTCCCAAGCACACTTCTGCTGGACCCGCATTAGGACAGCTTAAATCTCATTTGGCAAGCAGCAGCCAATCAGAGCAGCCTTACTTGAAACTGCCTATAACCACAAGGTCATCTTGTTCCAGGACTGGCACCCAAAACTAAGCAGCACCAAGGTGCCAGAATCGAATTACTCCCATGACGCCAGCACCATTTAAGGCCTGGTTCACACCTGGGCATTTTACAGCGCGTTCCTACGCGCTGTAAAACGCTCAACATGTGAAAACTAATAATTGCCTATGAGCATGGTTACCACCTGGGCGTTTTACAGCGCATAGGAAAACACCCTACGCCCAAAGAAGTACAGAAGCTTCTTTGGGGCGTATTTGCCACGCGTATCCATTAGGATACAGCCGGATAGCCCTCAGAAATGCGCGTTTGTCGCGTGTTTCTTTTACCGCAAATCACGGTAAAAACGCACGGCAGACGCGCATATTCTGTACGCCCAGGTGTGAACCCAGCCTTGGGTTCATGCAGCTTCTTTTCTTCCTGATAAGTTGTCCAGCCCTCTGATGGTATGCTATTCAGAACTATGTGAGAAGTCACTTTTCAGGGTCAATAAGGTTTTAATAAACCTTTTTACTAAAGTGATTCAAGAGCCATTGAAGGTGGCAAGTGAAAGCAGCTAATGAGCTACTAATGTTATGCAACAAACACTGCAACTGTGCTGAAGTCCACCCAGATTATGTTAACAAGAACCAGTCAGCTTTGGGCTAATGCAGAAATAGTCTTCTATTATCATAATTGTGCAGTGTGCTTCTAAAATATTTATATTTGCTCCCGTTTTAGGGTTCATTTTCTTTCTCTGAGCAAGATACATCAGCTTGAGGGTCACTGATAATAGGACACCTGACGTGTTACCCCTGTGAACTACCTGTCCTCATACGATGTCTCCCAACTCCTAAGAGTACATAACAACATTAAAAAAACAACAACACTTTAGTGAAGAAAATGTAGAAAACGGTAGGGCTCTGTTATTTGACACTGTACAGTAATCCACTTGGGAGACTGTATGTAAGATCAGGAAGCAGTTGTCAGACTTCAGGTGACATCTGAAGCTGAAGTATCAGGATAAGACAAAGTACTTAAAGCTAAGCTTTCAAAGCTTAATGGACAATTATAAATCTATGTTAAAGGAGAACTATGAGATTAGTGATTTCCACTCACCTCATAGTTCTAGCCGACCTGTGACAATGAGACTGTCACAGGTCGGCTCAGTAGACCGGGAGGTGAGCGAACAGATAGCGGCGTTCGCTCACCTCTCACCTCTCGATTCTGTCACGGCTCTCTGCCGTTACAGGGGGGGGGCTGGATTCCCCGCTCCGATCCGCCAGCGCTGACTGGCGGAACGGACGGGGGAGGGGGCGGGTACAGCTGGCTCTGCCTCTAGATAGGCAGAGCCAGCTGTCACTCACGCAGCTGGGCGGATCTCGACATTGATGTCGGGATCCGCTCCGGCTGCGGCGTCTCAGTATACCGCGAGCTGTAGCTCGCGATATACTGAGCTTAGGGTAACGGGGGGACGCTAGTTTGTGTCCTCCCGTTACCCTAAGGAGAACTATGGGGAAAAGCCCTGACCCCATAGTTCTCCTTTAAGTACAATTGTGCAGCAATATTAATTTAGTACGTAATATTCAGTTTCTTGCATAAACCCAGTCTTGACTGGTTTTCTTTAATTTGAGTTCTATGTTGTTCACTGCATCCAGATCCCAGAGTGCTCTACACATAGAAAGGGTGGGTCTGCTCCTTGACATCTGTACATCTTACTCTGTCTGCCTGCTGGATTACCAGATTTAAATGTCTTTTGTAATATTTTTGTAAATATGTGCTAACATAAAAAAAGTCTAACAGTATATTCAGGTCAAGCAAATGTGCAATAAAGATTTGGCCTTTACAAACAGTATGAACTACACAAAGGAATACAGATTACAGATGAACACATCTCTAGAGACCGATCTTTAAACCATTTTTGAGAAGCACATGGGCTGATTAGTCCTCCAGAGGTTCCAGATTTTCCTAAACAATAGAATGCTAACCTTAAGCCAAGCAGTAAGTTTTTCATTCATCCACTTTCTTCAGTCTGTGTTGAAATGTGGAAATAGGAAGATTTGCTGTGAGTCAGCTGGAAGCTATGACCATCTTCACTACTGATCGGAAGCCGATTAATCGATTATTGAAAACGTTGACAACTTTTTCAATAATCGATTATAATCGATTATGTCGATTAGTTGTTGCAGCCCTACTTAGCAGGCATGGAGGCAGAATTTACATGGCGATTTAGAAACCTTCAAAGGGGAAGTGAAACAAAGCAGTGGTGCAGCTGAAACGGAGATGGAATTATTTAAAAAATGTGTGCCAGAATGGTAGTCCACAAGGTTTGGAAAAGGGGGCATCGCTGCCATTAATGTGTCATTGCACCCATTCAAAATAAAAATGAAATGTGTATTTTATATCTGGTATGCTATGCAAGCATTGCTTTGTAATTAGCCTATTTTATGCTAGATGACTTGGAAGAAAATGCCATGCCATCCCATATAGATGTTCAACTTTCAGCAGACATTTATGTATTTTAGTCTTACACTTAGGTGTTGGCATTGAAAAACTGTACTGGAAGGTTAGATTAGAACATTTTTTATATAAGGCTTATGAAACAATAGATTGTTCATACCTGCAAATATCAAAAGGGACTCTTTAGAGAGAAGATCATATTTCAATTTTAGTCCAATAGAGATATAATTCTTGCCCCCGATACCAAATCACAAAGTCTGGTGTTCTCTTGATGTAATAATAGAATTATGATAAGCAGGTCAAAATTTTGAATTGTCTAAAATACTCATTAGCAGGGATGATTCAGCAGTCAGACTTATGCTTGTTCTTGCTTCATATTTGGAGTGAACACAGAATAAAATAATCGGCAGTAGGCAGGCTTGTGGAAGTCACGGTCAAAGGGTCAAATTAACTCAAGAGTTAGTTTCTGAAATGCAAAGGTGGCATTTTATCAATGCTGTGCAGCATAAGAAAAAGCCCACATCTTCAGAAACCTTATTCTCCCCAAACATGCAGGAGCAAATAAAGTAGTAAATAAGGTATTCTTAGGTTTTCACCTCTCACTCAGACAAATTTGTAAGTGTTCTGTGTATTGTGCAGAAAAGGTACAAAATATAATTAAGATATTAGAATTTGGGTAGGATGACTATTTCAATGGCTACAGTTCAGCCTTGCCAAAGCCTTTAAAGGTCATAACAAAGCATCTGAATAATAAGAAATAGAAAGTTTGCCTGGTTTTTAGGGGCCAGTGATACACGAGGAGGTAGCTGTGTGAGGATGAATTATTTGAGAATGTGATGGTTCAGTGGTTAGGTTGAGGTGGGATAGGCTTACATATAGGTTTACATGTCAAGGCGTAATTTTTAGTGATGATGAAGAAAGTACATTTAAATCAGGATATTTATTGTTTGGTTTTTTTAAAATGAGGAAATGAGCTTAAAATATTAAATATAACCAATTATTAATTTTACTTGTTCCTACAATAAGAGAACAGCTAATAAGCCTTGTATTTGACAATATATTTCAAGCATGTGCCTACCTTATTCCTATTACTTCATACTGACTGACAGCACACCTTACTAGTTCAGGCCTCTGTTATGAGTATCCATATACAGGTGTGTTTTGTTGTAATTCCTTCCCATGTACCTGACTGCTAGTGACATAGGGATGTCATGAGCAGTAAGTCATTTTTTCTTTACAGAACATGTCTGAAATTTGCTTGGGGGTGTTAACCAGTTTAATTGCAAATACTGTTATTTGATGTTTTTTCCTTTCTATCTGTTAACGCACAGCAGGTGAATTGACAGAGCCTTTTTTTTTGTTTCAAAGCTGTTTAATGCAGAACAGAAACTACAAAGAGCCCAACTTCACTTGAAAAACATGCGACATGCTGCGACAGATGCGAAACCTGAAGGTAAATGCTAATTTGTATAGATATCCTTATTTGCAGTTGTTAGAGATGTATGTGAAAAAAAATAGTTTCCTCTACAGTTTTCTATATTCTTTTTTTACATTTTCTTGAGATTTGTTGGCAGTTCTAGCTTCTAGTAAACTGAATCCTAGAGAGGAAAAAACTGCAAAGGGGGCAAAACCCCTCAGTTTTTCTCCAATTATTTAGTACCTTGAAGATCTCCTTTTTTTTTAAAAAAATAGATGCATATTTAAACAATAATGTTATTGCAGGGATAAATTAATAAAAAGTAATAGAAGGGCAGAGACACCTGCTTTTCTTGGAGAAAATGCTGCTGTAAGTTCCTCAGATGTCAGGACATGTAATATACACCTTCATATTGCAGAGCAGTGATTTCCTGAAGCTGACCATACGCCAGTAGAATTGCATTCAGAAAAAGTCATTTTATGAACGTTTGTTCAACTTTCTAATAACTTTTGAGGTCAAATCAATTATCAATTTTGACCTCCGTGACAAAAAAAGTTGAAGGGGCTGGATGGAAAATGTTTCTCAAACGAAATTCTAACAGTGAATGCGGTTTTCGTTCAGGGGGAAACACCTTTCAATTCAAAATCGAATATTAAAAATGTTTAAAATCAAATGAAATTTCAAACGACATTCGTCAAATCTCTGATGACATTATCGGATATTCTGACCAGATTTTTCGTTTGAACGTTCGTACAGAAATCTACCAGTGCATGGCCAGCTTAAGTATGAAGAAAGTATAATGACAGTCCTTACAAATGCATGTTCAAAAATAGGTCTATTCCTGTATTTTAACCTGGCAGGCTCCAAATCTTACCTGCATAACCAATACAGAAAATGTTTTATTTTAAAGTACCTATATGCTCCATTAATGCTGACCTACATAGCTTATGATGCATGTGCCTTAGCGCGGAGGAGGTTCATGGAGGGGACTTCTAATTCATGTACTCTGCTCGACCCTATAACGGATTTCTCTGTATTCTATAGGCATGTCTCCTGCATTGAAGCCTTATAAGACTTTTAATGTATTGTTACACGTTATGTATTGTGTTGTGTATTTTTAATTTAAACTTTAGTAAACTTGAGATTGAACTAAAGTACCTATATGCCTAAGTCAATGCTAGGAAACCAGCAAGAAAAAACTTGGTTTTCCTAGAGATACAAACCAGAAGTTTCTGTATGAAGCTAAATTTAATTTGTTAGATGTGAAACGTCCCATCATTCCCATATTCTTAAGAATTATTGTTTCTAAATTAAGCAGTAGTTCCTCTATTCCAGTCCAATCCGCTCTACTACCATGTACATGTAAGCACTTGGTTGGGAAGTTAATACTTGGAAGCAAATCTCAGGGCATCTGGCCAAAGTCATTACAGCGTGCTCTACGCCTGCACATTCTGAAAACCATGGTTATCTACAAACGGAAAACAAACTTCTAATATGTCATGGAAACACTTTATGTGCCTACACAATCTGAAACAATTAGGGAAGAGTGCAACTCACACTGGTAATACATTCTCTAAAAATGATTTAATATTTTCAAACATTTTTGAAGTTTTTGTCTTTCAGTAGGATAGTAAGTTTTTGTGGTATTTTTACATTTGGAATATGTGATGTCCTTGTTGTGGTTGTATATCCTGTATAGGATTTTATTCCTCAGTGGCCAACCAAATTTAGATCCCTTGCCTGTTTTTCTCATTTACTCAGTTTGAAGCAAAAAATATTTCTACATTCAATTTTTGTTTGTACTGTAGGTAGCAATTTTCAGTCTTCTTCAGAAAGGGGAAGACCAATTTTCCAAGTGCAGTAGTCTGTAACAAATCACTAATCAATCTTAAATTGCTTTGGCTGCACTAGGCTAATAAAAAGGGAAATTTTTATTAGAATGGGTTACTGTACTGTACAGCAGTTACAAATGTACCTAAATAATCCTTGCCTCTTTTGAAGTCGTCTTTCTGTCTGTTTTGTCCTGTTATGACCTCATTGGGGGAATGAGGATGGGAGGAGTCTTAAATACCACTGTGCCAGGAGGTCAAGCCACAGCTACTGTGTGGGTCCCAAAGTGGTTAATGGGACAACAGACTCTTATGAGAATGATGTTACTTGGTGAGTTAGTACTACCATTCAAAAAGTGCATCCAAAACAGGAGGTCGGCTTTGTCAGATGTCACTCAGACATCTTAAGCTAGACTATAAAAGAATCAGCGTTACACCTCAGCATTAGTAATGATTTCATGGTGATAACCTTTGACTTTAAGATAAGAACAAAAATGAGATTCTGAAACATCAGGTCCTTGTATAAATTTGGTGGGCTTGACCAGGTAGCTGCACAGCTGCAGAAGTATCACATTGAAATCCTTGGCCTCAGTGAAACAAGGTGGAATGGGAATGTTCATTACAAGGACCTTTTTATTATATTCAGAACATGAACAAGAAGATATTGTACACATGACAGGGTTTGTGTTCCTGTTCAGTAAGTCAGCTGAAAGAAGCCTCATTAATTGCCAACATATCTCAGAGAAGTCATCCCCGAAATGCATTTTTTGATTTACAGAAGTGGACAGAGCCTAGTGGGGGGAGCACATCTTCCTGCCATTGCTCGATTAACACTTTCAGAGCCAATTTGTTGACAGCGTGCAGCGACATCATAGAAAATGTGGCAGCTGGTCTGAGTGGCTCTCTGTTCACTTGATAAGTCTGTAAAAGTCCTTCACATTGTAAGTGTGTTTTTACATTATTCAAATAAACTATAATACTATACAATGTGGTTTTGCACATTTGTGCTATTTTCTTTTTGATTTGAATCAGCGATACTTAGCTTGTATGCGAGTTGAAAATCTACAGGTCAGGTATACTGAGAAGGTTTGATGCATTGCATACGTTAATCCCACCACTTCCTCAAGAGCCCTGGTGTAGGCATTTGACAACTTTAGGAAACGTCAGCTGTGGTCTTTCACAAAAATTAGTCTTTTGATATTTTTCCCGCTTATCTTGAACAAGTCAAGAAGGACAATGAGAGAGCAATATAGTGGGGTCTTGAAGATCATTCTGAAGATGTAATAATGTACTGCCATTTACTTTACATTATCCATGTGAGACCTAGGGGAAGGTTGAAAATGCGACTGTCAAACTATAGTCAATGTATCTCTTTGGTGAATTGTTAGCATCAGGGGGCAAGAAGTGCTTTCCTGTGCTGAATTTTAGACATTAACCAACCATTACAAAAATGATCAAAGAATTAAAGTGTATTGGACAGGCTACATCCTTCAGAAGAGCAATTGTGAGCCCAAAAGGCAAGTGGAATCCTCAAAGCAAGAGGAAATAGGAAGACCAAGGGGAGACTTGGTAACACACAATGGAGTAAAAAGTTAAATAAAAAAGAATATGTATAGAGTCATCTATGGCAACCAATCAAAGTTCAGCTTTTAGCGGTTTGGAGAACTGGGGCCAATAAAAATCATTTATTTTTACTTGTAAGGTCTACGGCACATTTGTATTTTCCTTTTGCAGGCACAATTCGTATAATCAATTCACATCACTGATTCCTGGTAAATAGGTTAGGCTCTAAAAAAGCTCTCTCCATTTTAAGAAATTACTTAACTGGTGCAGTTAAAAGAGTGAGTCATTTTTGGACAGAGATATGTCAGGGGATAGAGGTTCACAAAGCTCTTATGTTTGGAATGTGCAAGGACCCAACATTTTTTCCTGAATTACATTATCACATAAACTCGAACGCATCTCTTAACAGCTCTCACAAATGCACAATAAATAATTGGCTGATACGTACCTGTCCATTTTACAAAATAGCAGACTGTATGACTGCTAAAATTCAGCTTTATAGGCCACTCTATGACATAATATTTACATGAAATAAACATTTTTCTCCAAGTCACCTATTTACATTGCAAGGATTTTATCAAATGTTATTGCAGATATTTAGATGTTTTTGTCTTGTAGATGCTAATGTAGGCCTTGCTAACACTTTCTAAAATCATTTACCAAGTGTGAGGGTCTGTCTTTCCCAGTGTTTGTAATGAAAAAAAAAAAAGTTGCAGCCCGGTATCTCTATGCATGTAAGCGTTTAGAGAGTACTTATGGTAACTAAAAGATGAACCTCCTACTGCAAGGAATGCAAGCAATTTGATTGCAATCTCTGTGTACATTTCGGGGAAGGGGAGTGAACCAATCTCATAAACAAAGGCATAGTAATTCCTATACATAAAATACTGTTGCTGGCTCTCGCTTGCCCAACGAATAAAATTCATGACACTAAGGGGGTTATTCCTCCCAGCTGTTCTCATGTAATGACAGGCTAGCTGTTGGCTTTTGCAGGGAGAGCAGTCAGCTTCGGCCGACCTTCTCCCGCTTCGGCTGTCACTGCGGCTCAACCGAGCCAAAGCATATGCGTTCGGCTCGGCTGCTGTATGGGCTATTGTGAACAGCCTGTACAGCAGCTCTTCGGTTCGGCCGACGCAAGCCGAAGGATCAGCCGAAGCTACGGCTAGATCCTTCGGCTCAATAGTGAATATAATATAATAATCTTCTCGCAAACCTCATCTGAAAATATCACCCAAATCATCCTCTCTGCTTCTCTCAAGACCTCCTGCTCTCTAGATCCCTCATCATCTCCTCTCATATTCACCTTGTGGACTTCTCCAGAGCCTCTCCAATTCTCTGGAACTCCATGCCCCAATCTGTCCATGTATCTCCTACTCTCCTGTCCACCTTTAGCTGATCCTTGAAAATTGATCTCTACAAGGAAACCTATCCTGCCTCAACATACATTTCCTTTTAATTCTTCCATCACCTCATTCCATACAATTATTACCTTTTTTGTATCGCTTGCCCCTCCAACTAGATTGTAAGGTCTCATGAGCAGGACCCTCCTGTATTGAAATTATATTGTAACTGTTCTGTCTCCTTCATTTTGTAAAGCGCTGCACAAATTGTTGGTGCTATATAAATCCTGTATAATAATAATAATAATTAGTGTTTTTAACACGTTTTCCATTTACCACTGTAGCCAGTTATATTAAAAAGCATTTTAGAAACATTACATTTCAATATTTCTCTCAACAAAATAAAATCCTATTTGTATTTTCTGTGTCACGTGCAGGCTTAATGAAAAGACTTGAAGAAGAAATAAAATTTAATTCATATATGGTTTCTGAAAAGCTTCCTAAAGAACTGGAGTCCAAGCGACAGACCTTGAGCTTCATGCAAAGAGTTGTCAGTGAACAAGTGGTTGACCAATCTGATCTTACAGAGCTTGAAGCTAAGGTATGCCTAAAATACATTTGACCTAATAGTCAGTTATAATACTCTGGGCACGGATTACTGAAAAAAAGCAAAGTGGGCCTGTTAAGCAACAAAGAGAAAGCTACTACTGCAGAAACTACATATTCAGTGCTTAAATGCAGTGTAAAGACACACTTCACATTAGAAAATGTGTCTCCCCTTTCCCTTTTTATTATGTAAATTAATTACTGGAGACAATAGAAGTGCTGTAATACTGTTGTACATGTGATCAGTCAGAGCCCGTCAGAAATATGAACATTTGCTATTGTGTCACAACATTTATTAATAGCACAGTGCCAATTCTCTGTAGATGTATAAGAGAATGTTCACAGACATTTTAAAAAATAGGTATGTCTGCTTGGTATATGGGTTCTTCATGTAGTCACATAGAAGTCTAAACGTTAAAATGTCAAACTGTAGTGCAGGAGTAGGCAACCTTAGCACTCCAGCTGTTCTAAAACTACAAGACCCATGAAGCACTGCAAGACTGATAGCCACAGACATGGCTCTCAGAGGAAGAAACATGATGGGATTTGTATTTTTAGCACAGCTGGAGTGCTGAGGTTGCCTACCCCTGCTACAGTGATTTGCAGTGGTGGCCAACTTTCTTGATATAGGGGACCTTAAGTTCAGCTCTTGGCATCACCAAAGGGCCACCATTATATTTATTAACCGTAATGCTACAGAAAGCTATCCGAGGCTGTGGCTATGCAACAGGAGATGATCATAGACAATGGACATGCTACATGGGATAGTCAGGAAGTGCATACATGCTGCAGTAGATGGTTAGAGACTGCAAACTTGTTAAGGGAATTGTTAAGACTGGAGGCTTTCTTTAACCATTTCACTTCCAGGAGCCACTCTAAAAACATTTAGCTTCACTGGCTTGAGTAAGCACCTACTGTAAGTAAGGAAAAGCCAGACTCCTGTCTGAAGAGGCACAGAGGGCTGAACAATAAGTGGTAACAGGGCTATATGTGACCAAGGAGTCAATATAACATATGTTAAATTATATGTTTTATGTTTATACATTACAGGAGGTTGGTTAAAAGCAACATTCACTTAAAGGAGAACTATGGGGTCAGTGTTTTTCCCAATAGTTCTCCTTAGGGTAACGGGAGGACACAAACTAGCGTCCTCCCGTCACCTTAAACTCAGTATACCGCGAGCTACAGCTCGCGGTATACTGAGACGCCGCAGCCGGAGCGGATCCCGACATCGATGTCGAGATCCGCCCAGCTGCGTGAGTGACAGCTGGCTCTCCCTATCTAGAGGCAGAGCCAGCTGTACCCGCCCCCTCCCCCGTCCGTTCCGCCAGTCAGCGCTGGCGGATCGGAGCGGGGAGGGGGGAATCCAGCCCCTCCCCTGTCACGGCAGAGAGCCGTGACAGGATCGAGAAGTCAGCGAACACCGGTATGTGTTCGTTGACTTCCCGATCTACTGAGCCGACCTGTGACAGTCTCATTGTCACAGGTCGGCTAGAACTATGAGGTGAGTGGAAATCACTCATGTCATAGTTCTCCTTTAACTTTCTTTTAGGTATTGCCAATTGACACCATGGTGTTTTTTTGCTTCTGTTTTTAGATCCAAGAAGTTAATACAGAAATCAATCAGCTGACTGAAAAGAGAATGAGAAATGACCCGACAGATGACAAACTGTCCCTTTTTCGGCAGCAAGTATGTATTCAAATAAATCTCTACAGATATGATTGCTGATGGATATTTTTTCTGCCTGAGACATGAGCATCTCTTATAATGGATTTTATAGATATAAATGATAAAAATCAACCAATAAAACTGCCATCATTTCACTGTGTAGGTATTTGATGTAAAACAATGTAAGAAAGTGAGTCAAATAAGTGTGATCTTAGACATTATGGAAAATGATGAAACTCTCCATTTATGGTGTTGGGCAATGGTTTGGTACGAAGGCTGATGTAAAAGAAATGATATATATTTTATATACAGTGTACTAGAAGTCCTGGTCCATTTTTGTTTTTCATGCATTTAGCAATTAGCACTGAAACACAGGTGGGACCATGAGAGCCTACTGTTTTCTACATTGCAGAAAAGCTTCCTCTCAGAGTGGGGCAAACATATCCACGGGGACTTTTCAGATATTCTGATTGCTTTATAAGTAACTATATAATTATAATAAAAGGTTTTGTGCTTTTTTTGTTTGTTTTTTTAACTTTAAAAACAGAATGACAGAATTCTTGGAACTAGGAATGTGTGTGTACAACACAAATATATTTATGTGTACACATATTCTGACCTTCTTTACAGGCAGCCATCATTTCGCGCAAGAAAGAAACCAAAGCTGAAGAATTACAGGATGCTAAGGAAGAGATTGCCAATTTCGAGAAAGAGATAGCACAGAAATCGAGTCAGGTCCGAGATTCTGATGGCTCTGAAATATTAAGAGGAGATGAGGTAAGAGTTAAGCTATAAAAATGGACCAGTTTTCTGGGCCTAGAAAAAAATTATAGTCCAACAATGATTTATGCATTTGTTGCATGTTTTTTGTTTTGTTTTGAACAGTACATACAAAGCTCTCTTATTTGTTCCCCTTTGGTCTGTTAAAAATATACAATTGAAAGTGTTTTTTTTAAATATTTGTTCTGTAAGTGGAAAAAAAAATACATGTTGATCCTGCCAGTGAGCTTGTAAATTCCTGTGCTCTTTGCCTGCTCTCCACTGCAGTCTCAAGCAGTTATTAGCTCTCCCCAGTTTACTTCTGTAGACTACAGAATACCCCCATGTTATGGAGATGAGGAGAGGGAAAGGTGTTCTGTAGCCCTGTCCTAGGGTGACAACGCTGCTCCTCCACAGATACAATACAGTGAGTGTTGACACCCTATGAAAAGGAAATGTATCTTTGCTGTGAAAAGAAATAAACCTGAACACGAATGCAGTCACCGTATTTCAGGACTGACAAGTTGCAGTGTTTTATAGTATATATTGTTCTTGGTTTGGATACACTTTAAATTTTCTCATCCCTATAAGCACAGCAAATCTTGTCATATTTCACTAAGTTCACCTATTCCTGTGGCTGGAAATCTACACCAGTGTTTCTCAATTTTTTTTTTTAGCCACGGCACCCTTTTAAAGTATGTAATATCTCGAGACACCCTAGTCTAAAATGTAAAAAATGGCCTGTGGTCTCTACAAAATTCATACCAGTCCCTTATCTGAGATTGTGGGCTTTGCAAAAAAAAAAAAAAAGGGGAGTCCTCTTTACATCAGAAGTCCTCCTCTTTTACATAAGAAGCCGCCTTCATATCTGAGTCCTCAGTCCCTCCTTCTTCAGGAGGCAGTATGGCAGAGGGTGAGAGGTGTATCATGCCTAGAGGGAGTCGAACCTCTGTCCTTTTCATCCTCCATAGAATGGCCTCATTTATTTCCATGGTGCTGGTGGCCAGTCTGCCTGCACCATGGAAAGGCATGACACTGTGTGAACATTTTAAGGCACCCTGGTTGAGAAAGGCTGATCTACACTGTATTGCCTAGAAAGCAACAGTAGGGAGTCACTTTAGTACAGGTTTCTTTTTTGGGGGTAAATTGTTATTCTGTTTGTTATTGTATCACCTCACATTCAGTGTGATAATTGTCCATTACATGCGACACAAACGTACAACAGAGAGTATGAAATCCTATATCGATTTACTTATTCTCTTGCATGTAATAGCAGTGAGAATCACAGCATTGCTGAAACATTTGCAGCGTGCTTTGTTACATTTGAACATTGTTTTCTGATTAGTCTATATTTGTAGACCTCTGACAGTAACCTAGCTATACTAATATAGCACGGAAGGTGTACATACATATGCAGAGATAGGTTAGGATTAATGTAATCTCTTTAAATTAGTATTGCTTTATTTACTGCACAATTGTAAAGCTTTTCCTCATTTTAAAGCAGATGACAAATTTCAAGAGTATTTGAAATCTTGATTATATTGCTTGGTATCTTATGCTTGCACCGCATTGCTGAAAACCTGGTTATATTCTTTTATCCCCATTTGTCAAGTGGCTAGAACATCATGGAAAAACTCGAACAAAGATAAACAAAAGCTCAAAAAGTCACAAAAGGGTTCTGCCTCCCTGTCTAAGTACCTTGTGTTGGGTTACTTCTTCACTGTACTATCGGTATCGTGACTATATCGTATATTGGACTATAAAAACGATTCACCCCCTTGTAAGGTTTCAAGTTTTATTGTCATAGAACATTGGATCACAGTGGATTTCATTTTCTTTCTTTTCAAAGAAAGTGAAAATGTCAAAGTGAAAACAGACTTCTGCAAAGTAATTTAAATGAATTGCAAATTAAAACACACAAAATAACTGCATAAGTGTACCTTATGCAGCACCAGTGATGACACACCAGAATCATCACTAGTGCTGCATAAGTGTACGTTATGCAGCACTAGCGATGACACACCAGAATCATCACTGGTGCTGCCAAAGTCTCATAATTAAATAAATGGAGATCAGCTGGTGGTATTCTAAATTGCTGTATAATATGTTGCTGGGATTTGTAGTCCTCTATAGCTGATGGTATAACATTTTGCTATGGGGCCCTGTGATTTCTAGTTATGCCCCTGAGCAGCTCCAGTGCGTTCCAGCATGATACACTGCTGGAACAGACTGGATCACATAGTGTGAAGCATAGGGGAGTTTAGTGGGCAATGCAATGCGTTCCAGCAGCTAACTGCGCTGCAACGCACTTGGTGTAAACAAGCGCTGAAGGCTCCCTGCGTTCTGGGGTGGGAGCAGGTGATCACCACTAGCAGTGCGATCACCCGCACCAGAACGTGGGGCACATCAATGCCTGCTTTCCGGTCCAGTGCGATTGGAAAAAATGCTGCATAGTGCAGGCCATCGCACTGCAGGTGGGGGGCATGGCTGCGGTCCCATTGATTTTAGGGGCGCAAGTAGCTGGTCTTGCCTAGGGCGCAAAATAGGCTAGCACCGGCCCTGGCCAGACCAAACCCTGCATAGCATCATAAATACATCATCCCCCTCCTCAAACCATGTTGGTAGCAGCATCTTGCTGTGGGTTTTTAGCAGCAGGCCTTGGATGACTTGTGAGGCTAGAGGGTAGAAGGAATACGGCAAAATACAGGAAAATCCTGAAGGAAAACCTGATGCAAGCTGTAAGAGCCTAGGAAGAATACTTGTCTATCAGCAAGACAATGGCACTAACCATAAAACCAAAACTAAACAAGAATGACTTTAAAACTAGAGATGCACTGATACCGATACTAGTAGCGGTATCGGTACCGATACTGAGTATTTGAGCGAGTACGAGTACTCAGATGCTGAAATGCTCTAAAACTTACCCCTGATACCTAAACTTCCAGTCAGAGGGATATTTTCTCTGACCGGCAGTGCCACGAGGGAACTTAGGGCCCGCTTCCCGGCCAATCAGGGAGGTGGGTCATTACCCAGCTTCCTGGTTGGCCGGGAAGCTGGCTCCCTCCTGTTTGGCTGGCTCCATGCTGATTGGCCAGGAAGCCTGCTTCCCGGCCAATCAGGAACCTGGCTCCATGTTGTTTGGTCAGCTACATGCTGATTGGCTGAGAAGCTGGCTTCCCGGCCAATCAACATTGAGCCGATTTGATGCTGATTACACGGGTAATGACATGTCACCTGGCTCCCTGATTGGCCGGGAAGCTGGCTCCATGCTAGTGGAAGTACCGGTATCGGTAGTATCGGTACTCAGTATCGGCGAGTACCGAAAGATAAATATCGGCACTCATATTCAATACCGAAAAAATTGTATCGGTACATCCCTACTTAAAACCAATACTGTTTAGTCACTGTAAATGAATACATTCCTCTGTGATTCTATGTTTTATGACAGTAAAACATGAAAACTTCCACAGGGGGATTCTTGTATGTATATAATACATTTATGAAACCTAAAACAAAAGAGTGTTGCTTTTGCAGCCAACCATATTTCAGCTGTAATTTCTTCAGTGCGGGTTATATCAGACCCTTAAATTGGCATAGAATATATGGCCAAACTTAGAACAAGCATCTGATTGGTTGCATGGCCAATGCATCCTTATTTCCAGTGCTGCAGATTACAAACTGAACAGCAGTTAGCATTTTATTGCACTCTTGAGTACATGTACTAGCATTGTTTTAAGTTGGAATTGCAATTTTGTAATATTTATAATGTTGTATGTAAAATAGCTGATTTTTTGACTGGAATTCTCAGCTTCATAGATTTATGGGTGCTTGCTAGTTCTTTGACTTGCAGAATGTCACAGCTGCCTGCTTGTTCTTAGTTAGATATGTAGGGGGGAAATGAGTGCGAATTCTAGATTAGATCCTGATTAAGCAGGAGTAGCCTCATGTCAAAGGTGTCATTTCTTGGAACAGGCCCAAAACTTTTTGGGGCTTTTTTTCTTTTTTCAAATATATAAGCATACATTTGATACAGATTTTTTTTGTTTCAACTTTATTTCTCAATTTAAATGGTATTTTCACTTTTGTAGTCAGATTTGAGAAAAAAAACCCCTGCTGCATGTTTGTTTGTTTCCATTTACACAGTATACCTAAAAAAAAAAAAATTTACAAAATATTTCTTACCTTTTTAGACATTTTCTGGGTTAAGACTTTTGTGCAGATTCCAGGCTACTCCGAGCAGTTTTGAAAGTGAAAGTAGAGGGATAGACTGAGCTTCCTCTCATTAACATACAATGTTTCTAACAGGATTATTCACTAAGCTGCCAAAGGCAGCCGAGTGAATAACCGAGCCGAAGTGAAGTGAGCTGAACGCTGTTCGGCTATTCACTTCTGGCTTGTACGGCTGATTTCAAAAATCAGCCGTACATCGGCTGCCTTGGGCTGAGCTAAAGTGCAGAAGGAGTTCGACTCAGTCGATCCAACATCTGGATCAGCTGAGCCGAAGCTCCAGCAGCTCACTCCCTGCTGTTCGCCCCTATTCAGGCATTCAGCTTGGCTATTCTGCTCGGTACCTCCGTGGTACCAAGCAGAATAGAAGATAGTGAAAGTAGTAGAAAAAAAAAAGGTTAAAAAAATATTTAAAAAATTTAAATTAATAGTGAAATTAAAAAATATATTTTTTTAAAAATTGGGCGGAGCTAACAGTGACAGCTAACTCCGCCTAACTGTTTCCTATTGGCCTGCACTGCTAGAGTCTTCTAGCAGGTCCCGGCCAATGAATAACAACTGGGTGGATCCGGCCGTGACGTCACAGCCAGCTTCGCCCAGTTGTTATTGTTTAATGACAGATCAGTGTCATTATCGCTGATCTGTCATTACAACTGGGCGGAGCCAGCCGTGACATCATGGCTGGCTCTGCCCAGCTGTCATTTGCAGGGCGAGCGGCCGGCCTTCGGCAGTTCTCGCCGCTTCGGTTGTCACTTCAGCTCAGTCGGGCCACAGCATATGCCTTCGGCTTGGCCGCCTTCGGCTGCTGTACGGGCTATAGTGAATAACCATTTGTTAGGACAGATAATGTTCAAATCTAATGTACAACTGATAATTAAATCTGTCAGCACAGTACAGACCAGGGTAATTTAGAATAAACATAACTTCTACAGCCCACTCCTTAACATTACATATGAGAGGACACTAGGTAGGATTTTTTCAAGCAAGCAAAAAGCAATTGAAAATGTAAGCATAACATTTTAAATATTTTTTTTAAGTTGCAATGTGAATGAGAACATGTAACAAATATAAAGTAGGTGTTATTGCAGTTTGGCTGCAAAAGTGGAAATACACCTTAAGTTTTACGTAACGTTACTTTGCGCACATGGGAATTATGAATATAGCGAATGTGTCTCTATTAAATTGGTAACTTCATTTTATCATCTACCATTTAGCTTTGTGTTGAGGATATGCACCCTCCTATTAAGTAAGCCGAGGGGGGCACTTTTCACCCAAAAAAATGGGCTGAAAATCTCGGCTTATACTCGAGTATATACGGTATGTGATGACAGGAAAAGAAAAGGATGGGCACGTGACATAAAACTCTGCGTGGAGTTACATACTAGGCGTTGCAGTTCTAATTCCATCATGTGGCTATTCGTAGACTGGAGATACTTTAAATTGTTTCCAGGAATAAATTATCCACCGTGGTCAGTTGAAACAAAGTCTCCAAGAATAAAGGATTTGTCTCCCGGTAAATGTAGTGGGACGTCAGCAATAAAAAGGTTACAAATGTAGTTAGGTTTCAGAACCTCCCGTAATTGCAGGTAAAACAATACAACAGTGAATATATGGTTTCTTATGATTTTTCCCGCTGACATCTCTATGTGACGGTTATTAAAGGTAATTACCTATAAAGATTCAGTAGGGCGAAATTTGCATGGTGAAGAAAAGATAAGAGTCCGTATTTACTTTCATACATCTGTATTGGTTGCCACAAAGCATCACAGAGAAGGTTATTGGACCTGGAGGACAGAAAATCAATATTGCCAAATTTAAAAACCACTCCCCCCGCAATGGTTGCCTGCTCATTTTTTTTATTTTAGGCCCTAGAGGGAAAACTAGCCGCTAACCCTTGCAGTGTGGGGTCGGGGGTTAAGGAGCTGTTCTTTAAAGTAGTAATAAACTCTCAAACTTTATTTCAATAATGAATCCAGATCAAACGAATATACATCACCCAGAAAAGTATATCTTTATTTTCTTGCCCAAGCACTTAGTCATCAAGTTTCTGAACAGCTGGCTCCAACTCTTTCAGCTCCGCTTCCTGAACTTTCTGTCCAGTACAAGATCATAAGGGACAGAGCAGATTCCAGCAGATCTTCATCTACTAGCCTGGAGAAGGAAGAAAGAGGAGCGGGTAGCAGAAAAGTCGCTTGCCCTGCTGTGCCTGCTTGTTTGTGGAGACACACAGCTTACTAGCACATGCAAAGGTAGCTCCATAGGACCCTGCAAAGGAAAGGAGCCACCTATAACAGGATATCAGGGCCAGTTCTCAGGGGACCAGTTGATTCTGCAGTTCCATAATTTGTATTAACTTTTCCAAATTTTAATTTTGGTGGGTCCACCGATAAAGCATCAGTGAGCTTAAAGAGTATAAGAACATGGGTTGGGGGGTAGTTGAGCAAAGGAAGAGAGGAAGAAACTAGGGGGAGGGTAACATACAGTAGGGGTGGTGAGTGACTGTGGCCGCAAGGGTATCTAAAAGTATAAGAGCTCAGGGTCAAACCTTCGGTCCAGGGGTACCACACCGAAAAGTGTAAATTGATACCAAATAAATGAAGCCTTAAAATTGGGTACGCCCATGAAACCGCAAAAAAACTACGTTACCCAAAGTTTCCTATAGCCGTTGCTTTAAAAGCTTTTACTGCTTATCAGTTTAGTGTTAACAGTGATTGATGACCCTAGAATTATTGCTCTCACTCCAACGTTCGCAGCGATCTGTAACACATTTATTTATTTTTTTACACTTTGCTTTATTGCTATCACATAGGGAGCTAACAAGCCCCCTATGAAATAGCAAATATGATATGACAGGTCCTCTCTATGGAGACATTAGCGACCCCAAAGAAGCTGATAAAGCAGAGATCTGCTTCACCAGCTTCATCTCCTGGCTCTAGGAGATGGAGAATGTGCACAGTGACACTTGAAGTGATGTACTACACATCACTTCTGGGTCCAGTGATCGGAGGAGAGATCAGCGGCTAGAAGCTTGCTGATCTCTCTCCGATCGATGCAGGGAGACCCGCTGTGCCAGTCCTGGGCCTGCACAGGGGGCACACAGCGCCACTCGGTACAAATAATCTTGGTATAGGCTCCATCACTAATGCCTAAGAGAACCAGGAGGTGGTTTTAGTGAAAGGGGGTAAAGGTCCATTTTATGTAAGGCAACTAGCATTGCCAGCCTTCATACTTTGTAGGTGACAGCACTCCTTGAACTGCTGACCAAGCAATCAAGTTTTAGCTTGTAATTATGATGAGGTTCTTCACTATGTTTGCTATAGGCCCGTTCACACCAGTTGCAGTGCGTTCCGGGCCGATACTGCAGCTGGCTCACTTTTTAGTGGAGGGGGGGGGGGTGTGGCAGGCCATTGAAGGGAATGGCACCGTAGCCACGACCTCCGGCCGCAATGCGATCGCCCTGCACGGGATCGCAAGGCACATTGTGCCTGCGGTCCGGTGCGATCAAAATGCTGCAAGCACTATTTTGATCGCACCGGACCGCAGGCACAATGTGCCTTGCGATCCAGTGCGGGCGATCGCATTGCGGCCAGAGGGCATGGCTATGGTGCCATTCACTTCAATGGCCCGCCATGCCCCCCCCTGCCCCACTATAAAGTGAGCCGGCCGCAATGCGGGGCAGTGCGTTCCGGACAGAATCGGGCCGGAATGCACTGCAACTGGTGTGAACGGGCCCTAAGACTCTCATAAATTAGTCCCGTTGGGGTTGATTTATTAAAGGAGTAGTACATATTCACTTTAAAAAGGGAATTTTCATTTTGCTTAATGAATGAAGTGAAACTGTGCTGACTTCAGTCATCCAATCATGCAAAAAAAACAGGTTTTTTTTTTTAATTCTTAGCTTTCACTTAGCTGAGATTTTAATTGAACTTTAATGTGCTAATACTACACATTAATTCTAAGACATTTTATGTTTTTTTTTTAAATAATGAAAAATAATGTTTTAATGGATATTCTCAAGCCTATTGATTGAAGAGATTCACAATCTTGTGCATTTTTCTTTGTTTTTAGCCCTCACATTATTACCTCTGTTATACACTTCCACAAACTGTTGTGCAATTCATTGTCATTGGTGCACTTGCCAGAAAGGGGCGTCGCCTTGTTTTGATTCAGAGAAAATCTATTTCATGAATGTTAAAGACTTCTGCACTGCAAAATATACGGTAGTTCATCTGAACCACAGCATGAAGGATGAGACTATGGATCGGAAATGAGCATGTGCATGTAGCCCAGTGTTGTGAGATTTGTCCGTTTACAAATCTAATAAGTTCTTTGATCAGAAATGTTTATACCCGGCTTGGATCCTAAAATGTTCTGGAACAGAACCATCCCAAACATGGTCTAAATATAGTTCATGATAACAAAGTGGTTATGTTTTATTTTAGGCAAACTGCCGGTGCTACTTTCATGGAACATTAATAGAACATACAGTTTCTCTATAAAGCATGTTTGTTTATAATATCCGTAGATTAAATTTTTTTTATACGGACAATCCTTGCAACTATTTATATGCCCTGATGTTATCGTGGTCATCTGTAAAATTGAAACCTGAATAAGCAATGGCTGATAAGCGTACATTCTGTCCTGCTAGTAATGAGTAGCAATTTTTCATCTCAGGTCTTCAGCTTTGACTGAAGAAGAGTGATGACAAATGTAGTTGTTTTGCATCTTTTTGTCCATGCCTTGCAGTGAATGGGGAGCCTGACTGACATGTGATGGCTAAGATTTAAAATAATTCATGTAAAAATGCATTTTATTGCATATTTGTGTCTATACCTTGTACTTAAAGGTTAATGTGTGCCCTGCCTTTCTATGCTTGCTGACCTGTGTTTTTTTTATTTTGTCTTTTTGTGAATGGGTTCCTTTTAATGTGGCTTTCCTTGTCCTCCAATGCTATGTAAAGCTCACCATACACTGGTAGATTTTCGCACAAGCGTTCATACAAAAAAATCTCGTCAGAACATTCGATAATGTAATTTAAAATTTCATTTTAACACTCCATTTGGGAATAAATGGAGTCTCCCGAATAAAAAACACATTCACTGTTAACATTTTGTTCCTTCAAGAACGAATTCCCATCCTGCTGCTTCGATTTACGGTCAAAAACAAAACTCAATGTGACCCCATTAAAATGACACTAAACTCAGGATTAAATCTTAAAAATACATTCAAGTACCTTTTAACTAATATCAAAAATATATCTTATTTGTGTATCACTCGGCTGTAGATCCTCAAATCATCTCTTAATTGGTACTGACACTCTCCTTCCTTCTGGAGGGGGGCTACATTTGTTCCCCATGGTCCCTGCGTGTGTTGTAAAGTCGCCACCGATCCAAGCTCACTCCTGTGATGGACTACAATCTCATATTTAGTTTACTGATTTGTATCGAGATTGTAGTCCATCATGGGAGTGAGTTTGGATCGGTCACTACTTTACAACACACACAGGGACCATGGGGAACAAAAGCAGTCACCCTCCAGAAGGAAGGATGATTTGAGGATCTACAGCCGAGTGATACACAAATAAGTTACATTTAGTTTAATGTCACTTTAAAGGAACTCCAGGAAAAATTAGTATTAACCCTTGCAGTGGGGCCAGCCCCACACTGTAAGGGTTAAGTGCTCATTTTGGTCTAGGGAGGAAGATAACAACGTTATATTTACCTTATCCTCTGAGCTGGCTTGCTCTAAAGCCCCGTTCACATTGAGTGATTTGCAAATCGCGCGATATCGCGCAAATGCTTGCATTGAAAAGCATTGAATCGCTGCAAAATCCGCTCCAAAAAGGGTCCTGCTGTAGCGACGCACGACCCGCGACAGCAGGACCCTTTGCCCCATTGCCATGCATTGGAGAGCGATATCGCGCGGTAAATAGCCGCGATATCGTGGGAATTACCGTGCGATAAATCGCTCAGTGTGAACGGGGCCTTAGACTGGTCTCGGAGCCTCGCTCCACCTTCGCTGCAGCAGTCTAAGGTCCCATGAATCATCACGTTCTATACACAGTATATTGGGCATGAGGACACAGAGTGTAGGAGGATACAGGCTGGAGAGAGCGCTATCACAGCTGGCTGGCTCCGAGGATCAGGTGAGTATAACTGTGTTATTTTCCTCCTTAGACCGAAACGAGCACTTAACCCTTGCAGTGCGGGGGTAACCGCACAAGGGTTATTAATAATTTTCACAGGAGCTCTGCTTTAACTATTAGAAAATTGAATAAACGTTCCGAAAACAAAATTCTGGTGTATGGCCAGGCTAAGTCAGCACAGCTCATGGTCCAATCAACATGGAGCATCAGCTTTGCCGCTTGAAGAACTCAGTGGGGGAGTGCCAGATCACTGCAGACAAACTACTGCTCTGTCACACAGAGAGCAGACTGATGCCTGGGGAAGATAGCTTTGTGCTTTCGCTGGAGCTGACTTTCAGAGAAAAACAATATTAAAACATTCAAAGTCTTCAGTTTTATTTCACCCTCAGTGAATTTATTTAGTTTTAAATAAAACTATATTTGGGCTATAACATTTCTCAGTCATATTTCCTCGAGGACGATATATAAAAACTGTAAAATTAGGGTAGTATTATTATCTCAAACCTTTTCCTAAACTTTTGCTTAATAAGTCGTGTGGCCCCACGGACACTCCTTTTGATGTTCTGCTTTGCACTCCCTGCCATACCTATGGCCCCTTCTCCTGACTTTTATTAACCCATCACCTCTTTAGCATAATCTTTGTTCTCTGTTCCATCACCAATTATGTGTTCTCGCCATCAAAATTAACTTTTTTTTTTTCTCTTCTAGTTTAAACGTTATTTGAGCAAGCTTAGAGGGAAAAGTCTAGTCTTTAAAAAGAAACGTCAAGAACTGGCTGATCTTACAGCAGAATGTGGTGTTCTTCAACGAACAGAGCAAATCCTGAAGCAGCGCCATGATAGCTTGCAGCAACAATTGGTAAGTTTCCAGGTTACAGACTAAGCTCATGGGTAGTGATGTTCAAAAATTAGCACTTTTGACTGTGTCCCTTTCCGATACCTACAGGTGAAGCATTTAGTTACCAGCACGATACGCTTCCCGGTAGGGTGTCCTTTGTTGACCCAGTTTGAGAGGTGTTGCAGAGACGATCCTCACTCGCCGGGCCTGATCTCCCAGATATACGCAAACCTCCGCTCTGTTGGCGCCCCCTCGACCCATAAATATATGCACAGCTGGGCTGCTGACCTGGGGATAGAGAGGGACTACCGTGGCAGCAGATATGGGAAACCATAGCCTCTTGCTCTCGCAATGTTCGTAATCAGAGACTTAGTGTCTGACTAATGTTAACCATGTTGATTGTGTTTGGCATGTATCCCAATATCTGACCTGGTGGAATATACAATGTATGTACTTTCTATGCTTTATAAGCCAATAAAAATCTATTGAAATAAAAAAAAAAATTCGCACTTTTGGGCCCATATTTTGAGTTTATCTTAATCAATCCGGTCATAGCTGTACTTTTAGTCAGACTTTATTCTATCCAGCACCAACAAGCAGCCTTTCAAATACAAACCTTTTGTTTCTAGCTTTCATTTTGATATGCTTTGAGAGCTGTCATTGCTTTGTTTACATTTAGACTGTCTGCAGTCTGCACTTTACAACTAGCAACATGACTGACCAGGACTGAAAACAACAAGGAAGGCATTGGTTACATTTACCTGTTTGATTCAATATGTTCATTGCCAGCAGGGGCGTCCCTAGCCTTTTTGCTGCCTGCAGTGGCAGTGGTGTTGCTGGATGGTGCACAATTGTTGGGAGGAGTGGTGCTGGTGGAGAGTGACACCGCTAAGAGCAACCTGGGACACTCCGGCTGGTTTCCCACTGAGCTCCTGGCAAGCAGTGACATCACTGGTTATCAGAAGCTCAGCGGGATGCCGGCCAGAGTGTCCCAGCTTGCTTAGAGCTGGGTGGGAAGATGTGTATGGCCCTTACACATCTCCTTTTCTGGCTCTTAGCAACCTGGTACACTCTGGCTGGAAAGAGGGTGGCAGGCACACTGCAAACATTTACAAAAAAAGTTGCCACCTGAGGCAAAGAGACGGCCCTAATTGCCAGGATTAATGATTATTTCTGTACTGCACTCAACTAATGTAATCACTGGTCACAGTGCAGATCACAAGCAGCAACCCTAGCAAATGTTTAGCTAATCCCTGTCCATCCTCCATCCCAAGTCCTTTCAGACAGCCAGCATTGAAAAATAAAGTGCATGTCTAGAGTGATCCTTGACGCCTTTGTTCTTCACAATCTTTGTCTGTCATGTTGCTCTTTAATTTATATGGTGCAGAATAAATGTAAACAAAGCAATATTTACAATGGTCTGTGTCTGTGATAATACCTTTCAAAAACCAGGGGGAGTAGGAAGAGGTAAGAGGGTGTTCTTCATGGATGAAATGTTTAATTCCTAAGCCTTAATTCTTATTGCAGTAGCTAAAAGCAATCGAACAGAGCTGACTGACCAGTACGAGATGAATTCTAATGGTTTGCTACGGGTTACTACATTAGCCGTTATTTTAAAAAATCTGTTTATTAAGTCTGAAAATGTACCATTACCCTTTAAAAATAGGGGCCTCGGCATCAAAGAAGACTTCTAGTATGTTGTTTCAGAGCCTAAAGCCATTATGTAAAGAGCAACTGGTCAGGACTGTGCAAGCAAGCATGTTTTCATTGTGCAGGTTATTATCAGTGTGGAAATTGTCTATCCAAATAACATGCTGTGTGACTGTTTGGAGAATGGAAAAAAGTCTGTTCTGTTGTGATGTTAATAGAGAGCTGGATAGGCTTCCCAAAAGTTATAGAAATGCACAGTGTGCATCAAAGGAAAGCTGTAAAGTGTTTTAAAGGTTGACCCATTATATAATGCAGCTAACACTAGGTAAATGTAAAACCAATGAATATTTGCAAAATCAATTATTAATTTGTATAGCTGCCTTTTTTTTATTTGGGTACATTGCACTACTTAATTTGGATGTTTGCAATTTACAAAACGGGTTCTGTAAATGTGATTTATAATACACCAAAGAGACAAGTGTTGATTAACAGAGCGAGAGATACTCTGGAATATGTTGAAGAGAATTTACATAGAGTGTGATTACTTGGTAACTTGTGGAGTGGGTTAGACAAAGTGCATCACTCAAACGTTGACAAGAAGCCAAAATAACTTTACAGACTTTGTAACAGTGCATGGATTTCCCATGTCTATTAAGGGCTGTAATTCAGCAAAATTACACTGACCCTGTTGTGAGTTTAAGAATAGTGACGCTTTAGTCATGGATGTTTTGTGAGACATCCCCTTTGTGAATTTATTTGTTAATTATTGTAGAAGTCTATTTATTTTATAAGCTATAATGATACTGAAATATAGATTGATGCTGCCTGTATATAATATACTAAAATAATTTTAGTTACACGTATAAAGTGAACCTATAGCACATAAACTAGAGGTCCTTCCCCATTAGGGTTCTTGTAATGTCTGAAACCAGTAACAGCAACAGTTTAGTTCCCATTTGTCCTTATTCAATATTCAGTCTTAGGCCCCTTTCACACTGTCCGATCAGGAGGGGATCCGAGCACAGATCTCCTCCTGATCAGAATGTGTGACATCTGTGACCGTACAGTTTTTTTTCTCCATCTTGCGAAGGAAAAAAATGAAGTTCCCGGATCCTTGTTAGTGTATGGGCAGCTGGATCTAACCGACCTGGTGTCCATTTACATCCGGTTTCCCCCGATACGGCATGATCAGATCTGGCGAAACAGTTCTTTTATCAGTTTGTTTTTTCGGACCTGGCCGGAGCCAGGTGCAACTGCATGTAAACAGACGCATGTCCATTTAGATCCGGCTGCCCATACACTAACATCGGGCTTCTAATTAGGTCCGCCTGAAAAACCGATAGTCGGACCTGATCCGAAATCCCATGTGAAAGGGGCCTTCAGAGTCGGTGAACTATAGATGACCTGTAATAGGTAATCATTTGTCTTTATTACAAAAAAAAATAGAAATGTCAAATATTTTATACTGTTTCCATTTCCCTAAGTTGAATTTAATGAAGATTTAATGAAGCAGAAGAAAACCTTCTGCATACAGTGGCACAGTCATTTTTTTCATTCAAGGCACTTAAAGATTTATCTTTCATTACCAGTCAGTTTTTACCCACTGAAGTTTGTCAGTGTGACTGGGCTCTTAACTCTAGGCAGATATAAAAAAAACACCAATAATACAATGATGTATTTGTTAAAAAAAAAAAAAAAATCATTAACTATATTAAACTATTTATCACATACCTGGTTAGAGGCTAAAGTGACGAGAGGTTTCCCCTACACCTCTGGTCCAATCATGCCTAGAATGGTGCAGAGGAGATGAGAGGGCACAGAGTGGCACAAGTGCAGAATATCCATTCTGGGAATACACATGTACATGTGCAGCACACTCACATGAAAATGTCTGGCTATGACTCTAGGCCTTCAGCTGCATTTCAGAGCATGCATGCGCGTGTTGTCTTGTGATACAATTGTGACACTACTGTAAGCACCTGAATTTGCTTTTGTACCAGCAGCACTATGAGAGAGGTATGTCAATTTGCTGACACAGAAAAGCTGTAGAAAGCAAAGAGATTACCTCATCGGTCTACTGCCGCTTCTTCCTTTTCCAATCACAGGCAGGGGGCAGGGATATTGCCAATGCTGTATTGCTTAATGGCAGTAGAGATAATTCAGGTCACCATGCTGATGGTGCTGTCTGGCAGGGCATTGTAAATTTCAGGACTGGATAAACAAAAATACAAATCCTTTGTCATGTTACTTCCCATGTATTCATTTTAACTGTGTATCCAGCTGTTTGCCAGGAGGTTAGCTTCAGCAGTGTTTACAACTGGTGGTTTGATTTATATTGCATAATATACTTCACTGTTATATTTCTTCCTACATCTTGCAGATTACACTAGCTAAATATAAAATGTGTTTTATTTATGATCCTTCTGCTAATGCTCTTAGAATTTGTAGTTAGCAGAGGTGCAAAAATATATTGAATTGAAAACTGCTGCAAACATGAGAATATTGTGTAAATTAATTCCTCCATTATATTTATATATTTTCCCCCCCCCCAGCAAGCCATAGAGC
Source organism: Nanorana parkeri (assembly GCF_000935625.1). Lineage (NCBI taxonomy): Eukaryota > Metazoa > Chordata > Amphibia > Anura > Dicroglossidae > Nanorana > Nanorana parkeri. The sequence goes on along the minus strand of NW_017306281.1, from coordinate 30,353 downwards.
AGAAAAGAGGCATATCTGGGTACAGTGACACCCAGGAAGAGTTGGAGAGAGTATCTGCCTTGAAAAGCGAAGTGGATGAAATGAAGGGACGAACTCTGGATGACATGTCCGAAATGGTAATATTATTATAAATATTTTTGTTACCATTACACAGATTACTGCAATAACTGTAATCCCACATAATTAATGGCAGGACCTCAGTGGAATGTTTATATATTTAGAATTGTATTTTTCTTTCTCCTTCATGGAGGGACTCAGGAATTCAAAGACTTTTGGGTTATATTGCCTCCCACAGAAGGATTTGGGCACTGGCAAACAAGAAATAGTGACCAGCCCTGTATAACTCCTCCTACTCCCATCATGCTTTTTTCTAGTGTTCTAGGCAGTTGTGGCCTTAAGGAACAAAGGGCCCTGATTCGAGATTTTTCTCGAATCGGGACCGGACTGGATCTCAGTGCCCCTTCCCCCTTGGCCTCGATCCCCACTGGTCTCTGCACCAGAGGAGCTTACACTCTATGTCCTCCCCCACAGTCACCCACTACGGTATTATTATTATACATTGTTATAGCTCGCCTCTGACATATACCACAGTGCAGTACAGAAAACACTGAACCAGTCACAACAGTCTCTGCACCAGAAGAGCTTACATTCTAATATCCCTGCAGTCACACACTAGGGTTGTACCAATACCATTTTGTGCTGTATGTGATATACCAAGCAGGGCACAAATCTGGTGTCCGATCTGTGTGATATATCAGGTAGGAACATATTGGGAGTCCACTCTCTGTGATATATCAGGTAGGAACATATTGTGGGCCTGCTCTGTGATATGCCAGGCAGGGTACATGTCTGGGGTCCGCTCTGTGATGTATCAGACAGGTCACAGATCAGTCCTGTGTGCCTGCAGCTTCAACGTGACAGTCACACATGCAGGAGTCTGGAGGGACCACCATGTGGCCCCTGTGCATGGAGTCATGGCACCCAGAGTGAGCCCCTAAAGGGCATGTAGATACCTTCCTATGTACCCTTTGCCTGCCCTGCACCCTCCTCTGCTACAACCTCGTCCTCCAGGGACACTTCAGCATGCACAGCTGGGGCTACCAACAACTCAGCTGCCCACCTTACCCTCCAATACTGGGGGGGCAGGAAACTCCTGCAGAAGATGCCCTTCTGCCAACCCTACAAAGCTACTGCAACCTCCAAAACCCAGCACATCTCCAAAACCTAGAGAGCACTATACTCACCCCCCTGGCAGCAGCACGACTGTCCTCCGGTAACAGGCACAAAAATTCTTCCTTAAGCGATTATTGTGGGGGTTAAAATGGAAGGCACCAGAGCAGTGCTTCATTAATGTGCATCCAGAGGAGTGACCTATGAGCACCATGGGCTGCCATGAGGTCCCTAGCAACTGCGGGACCTTACGGTAGCCGCGTCAATTAAAAAATTAACGCGGACCATGCTGTCTTCAATTGGGGGAGGGGGGCCTGGGACCGGACCCATCAGGGAGCCGAGCCACACCAGCTGCACCTGTGGTAGGTCGCCCCCCCCCTGGTCCTAGGAGGAGGAATGTCTATTCTCTACTGAAAAAAGTAATTTCTTAGGTGGAGTGTCTTGCACGCATGTTCAGCGCTCTTCCCACAATTCAGCATGAGGATACTCCTCATCACCACTGCTCCTTAAGTGATACAGGGATCCTTCTCGGCTGGTCCTTGCTGTGTGCTCTTTCACCTGGTGACCTGGTCACCCATCTGAATTACTCACAGTTCATGAGTAGGGATGCATCGATATATCGGCCTCCAAAACATAACGGCCGAAAATGGCGCTTTTGGCCGATCAGAGAAACTGTCACAGGAGGCCGAGCGCTGCGGGAGGAGAGCACTGTGAGCGGTCGGCGTCTCTCCTCCCTGCACCATTCAGCCTCCTGTCACAGGTCAGGAGAGCAGCAGTGTGGGTGGAGACAGCCATTGCTGTCACAGGAGGCTGAGCTCTCCTCCCTCACCGCCCTGCCTAGTCTCCTGTGACAGTCAATCCAGTATGGAGAGCGGTGGTGTGGGCGGAGACAGTTGTCATTGTTTTCACAGGAGACTGAGCTCTCCTCCCGCACCACCCTGCCCAGCCTCCTGTGACAGGACAGGACAGTGATCGCTGAGTGCTTGTAAATAATTGAGGACACAGTATGTTTACTGTGTCCTCAATTATGAATGAATGGGAAGTGATCTACATCACCTCTTGTTCATTCATTATTGTGGATATAGTAAACACACAGAAGGGAATTTATCAAAACTGGAGCAGACAAAAACTGGAGCAGTTGTGTACTGTAACCAATCAGCTTCTATCTTTCATTTTCAAATCTTAACTGAACAAACTGAAGAGAGACGCTAATTGGTTGCAGTGCACATCTGCCCCAGTTTTTGTCTGCTCTAGTTTTAGTAAATTCCCCCCACTATGTCCACAAGTTATGAATGAGCAGGAACACTCAGTATAGACCCCTAATATTTCCCCCGAAGCCCCTAAAAGTAAAGTAAAAAATAAAAATATTTAATAAGAATAAATAAAAATAAAATGTACAAAAAAAAGTTGATAGATAAAAATAAAATATTTTTTAAAATTTGAAAAAGTTAGAATAAAAAACATTTCCAGTTTCGGCCTGACATTTTTTTAAATTTCGGTTTCGTTTCAGTTTTGACATTTTAATTTTGGTGCACCTCCTATTCATGAGTATTCAAGGCCTAGTACCTTGTACCCGTACCTTGTACCCGACACATGGAGAACAGTCTTGCTTTAATGGATCTTTCCAGCTCACAGTCCACTAACAGCCCTGATGATGTCGTCAGAATGTTGCCCTGGAGGATTTCACTGCAGTTATGCAGGATTTTATGGGCCGAATATCAACCTTGATTACTGACCCTGACTGCAGAGGCCAAAAAGCATGCCTCCACGCCGTCCTCTGCAGAATTGTTTTCTGATCTGCCTGTGGCCTTAGCAGCCTCTTAGCCTTCTGCTGCAGAAGTGTAGTCTGATGGTGAGTGTCAGAAATCTTTATCGGATAATATTGCCCCTGAAGAGTCACAGGCTGCTGCCATTACTCCCAGGCTTAAAGAGAGCATTTTGGTTCTTATTGAAGCGGCGTGTATCACTAGAAACCTAGAAGATAAGCCTGCAACTTCTACTAGTGTGTATCCAGCTCACAGCCACTGCTCTCATTAGAAAGACCAATGCTCACTTTTTCATCCTTGATGGTCCCTTTTCTCCACCATTTCTAGGTGGCTCCGACGTATCATAATCCATACTCATGGTCTTAAGGATCGAGTTTCACCCTTTCCTGTCAAGGCACACTATATGTGAGTGCTTCTTGGACTTTATGGAAGTAGGCAACTGTGTCCCAGATTTGCAAGGCTGCCACCTAGTCTTCTATTCACACGTTTTTACAGGTTTATGTTCAGTTTCTGCTGTAAGTTCCTTCAGGCTGCTCTTTCATTTGCAGGCAGCCCAGGTCCTGTGGGACTGTTGTGTTGTAAAGTAGCCAACCACTCCAAGCTCTCTCCCATGATGAACTACAATCTCACATTTAGTTAGCCAATTTCGTATTGAAGTTATAGTCTATCATGGGAGTAACCTTGGAGCGGTGGCTACTTTACAACAAACACAGGGACCATGGGGAACAAAAGTAGCCCCCCTCCAGAAGGAAGGACAGTGTCTGCACCTATTCAGACATGATTTGAGGATCTACAGCCGAGTGATGCACAAATACACTGTGTGCACAATTATTAGCTCCAAGCTGTATAAACTTGAAGGCTTATTAGATTTAAGCATATCAGGTGGTGTATTTGTGTAATGAGGGAGGGTGTGGTCTTAGGAGATCAAAACCCTATATCATGGTGTGCATAATAATTAGGCAGCTTCTTTTCCTTAGGCAAAATGGGCCAAAAAAGAAATTTAACTGACTCTGAAGAGTCAGAATTTGTAAAAAGTCTTTTAGAGGTATGCAGCACTCTTGAAATTGCTAAGATATTGGGGTATGATCACGGAACCATGAAACGTTTTATTGCAAATAGTCAACATGGTCGTTAGAAACGTGTTGAAAAGGAACTGCCAAATTAACTGCCAAAGATTTGAGAAGAATCAAACATGAAGCTCCCGGGAACCCATTATCCTCCAGTGCTGTCATATTCCAGAACTGCAACCTACCTGGAGTGCTCAGAAGTACACAGTGTCCGTACTCTGAGACATGGCCAAGGTAAGGAAGGCTGAAACACGACCACCACTGAACAAGGCACAAGTTGAAACGTCAAGACTGATCCTTGACATATCTGAAGACAAATTTTTCAAAGATTTTATGGACTGATGAGATGAGAGTGACTCTTGACGGACCAGATGGATGGGCCCGTGGCTGGATCAGTAACGAGCACAGAGCTCCACTTCGATTCAGACGCCTACAGGGTGGAGGTGGGGTAATGGAATGGGCTGGTATTATTAAAGATGAGCTAGTTGGACCTTTTCGGGTTGAAGATGGACTCACAATCAACTCCCAAACCTACTGCCTGTAAAGCCTCGCTACTACTGGGGAGGTTATATGGATCGCAACTGCAGAGTTTCCCTTCCGGTTGGAAGGATGGGGCTCAGTTTATGCAGCTATGCGTCTGGTGCCCTGTATTTGGCTAGGCGGAGAGGGAGCTGCTTCACATCATACCCCAGGAGTGTAAGTGGAAGACACAACCGGTGTAGGTTTGGCGGGGTGACTCCAGTTATGTCTGGGAGATCCAGGTACTGTCAATGGGAACAGTAGTTCTACTGGGGTAGTGGTACTGTGGAACCACCCCTCGGCACAACTGTGTTATCAAGCAGAGTGAATGATGTTTGGGAGCAGTGGTGGTATTTAGGCAGAGGCAATGGAGTTCATCAAAAGAGCTAACATCAAGCAGGATAAACAGTGCATAGCATCAGTGGTGATGTGCAAGCAATTCAATGGAGTTCAGCAATAGAGCTAATATCAAGCAGGATTAACAGTGCATAGCATCGGTGGGGATGTGCAAGCAAATTCCATGGAGTTCAGCAATATCATATGAGTCTCCTGGGACACAGAGGGCTAAGCCCCAGTACTTGCGGTTTTGGGAGCTCCTTCGCAGGGGGGAGCCTCCCAAGGCAGCTGATCTGTTCGCTGTTGTGAGGATCCGGGTATAAGGCGAGGTGGACACTGATTGATCAGCATCCTGCTACAACCGACAGTAGGACGCCGATAAATTAGTGAGCAGCGGTTTTAAGCCTACTGTTCGATCTGGATGGAGCGGAGTCCCTTGGCGCGCCTGCTAAGTAAGGAGCTCCAGCTCGGCGGTGAGAGGGGGCGGAGCCCTGCGGCGCGCCTGCACCGGAGGGTGATTGCTCTTGGCACCGAGGAGAGGGATTCTCTCAGTGCGCCTGCGCAGGACGGCGTCAGAGTCCCCCGGAGGACAAGACCATGATGATATTCAACAAGACCATGATATTTATGCAGGACAATGCTCAATGCATGCATCGAAGTACTCCACTGCGTGGCTAGCCAGTAAAGGCCTTAAAGATGAAAGAATAATGACATGCCCCCTTCCTCACTGACCTAAACCCTATTAAGAACTTGTGGGCCCTTCATAAACGGGAGATTTACGGTGAAGGAAAACAGTACACCTCTCTGAACAGTGTCTGGGAGGCTGTGGTTGCTTCGGCACAAAAAGTTGATCGTCAACAGATCAAGAAACTGACAGACTCCATGGATGGAAGGCTTATGACTATTATTGAAAAGAAGGGGGGGCAATATTAGTCACTGATTTTGTTTTTTGAAATGTTTATTTGTAAATTTTGAATTGTTTATTATTCTCACTTTAACAAATGAAAATAAACAAGCGAGAAGGGAAATTTTTCGTTTTCCATTTAGTTGAATAATAATCTTGCACACCAATAGTTGCCCAATAATTGTGCACACATAGATGTTCTCCTAAGACAGCCAAAACCTCACTTTTACTTTCTTAAATATTCAGGTTTGAGGTCTATTAACATTTTGGATTGACCGAGAGCACTGTAGTTGTTCAATAATGCAATTAGTCCTCAACAATACAATGTGCCTAATAATTGTGCACGCAGTGTAAATTACAGTTTTGTTAATAGTTAAGGTACTTGAATACATTTTTAAGATTTAACTCCTGAGTTTAGCATCACTTTTTAATCCATTAAGGACCAAGAGGCCCACATGTTGCTCAAAAAACAACGATTTGATATGGCTGCTTTAAACGGTCCCTAAAACCCAGCTCTTAAAACATCTTCCTCTCTACCCCAACCATTCATTACCATGCAAGCAACTCCAATCACCATCTTCCATTGCCACCTCTCTTGTGTATTGTGTGTAATGTTTTCTACTTCTTACATTGTAAGCTCATACAGGCAGGCTCCTTTTCTCCTTTTGTCTGAAGTCTATGTTTTCACCCATTTACTTTTGAATGTATAGCACTACACAGTATGTTGGTGCTTTATTAATAGGGTATACCAATAATTAATTTGTCATCAAACTTAGTATTAACAAGGGGACTATAAAGCCAAGTCCAAAATGTTTTGGGTTTTTTTTCCTAACAGAATAATGTCCTTAAACGGGCAGGTTTCTGAAATGTGTCCGTTTGACCTACAGTGGATGAATGAAAGCCCTCTCCTCTCCTTTATGCTATGGGTAGATGTCAGAGACTAGTTGGTTTGTAGGTTTGCCTTTTTGGACTAGACATGTCTGTAATCCTCTCCTCTATCTGAATTAATGATCTAAAGACACGAACACTGTAACATTGCAGTGGCTCACTGTAACATGCAGTACAGTGGTAATAGGAATTTCTGAAATGTCAAGACCACTCGCATCTTTCTGCTGCTAATTGTACAGATTGCTCCCTGCTGACTTAATCTTGACTTTTTAAATTGTTACTGTCTTTTACATACTTTTTATCATAATGGATTGCTTCTAAACTTGTTGGCAGAAAATACCCTCATATAATCCAAATGATGTCAGACATCATGAGGTGGCAAAACTCCAGTAATATTAATAACTTTAATAGGTCTATGATTCTGTTTCATGTTTGCATGTATGCATATTCTACAAGACATATCGATATCTATGAAAAATTATTTATAACAAACTGGTTATTATGGGAAAATATTGAGCTTGTTAAAGAAAAGCCATAGTGCACATAATAGCATTTGCTTGCTTACTTAATCTGTGGTTGTACATCCACAGCAGCCACCTCCTAGGATTGAGAAGAGGCAAATCTTTTATTTATCTCTATAAACCTGTTGTACACTGAAGCGCATGTTCCTTGCTCAGCAACCTGCAATGCTGTTGGAGGGTTCCCTTTACTTCCTGTAAAGGGTAAATCTCTCTAACTTAGCCTTGGATAGCAGTAAAACCCTGCCAGGGGTCCTGGCCCTAAGAAAGGAAGTTTTAGCTGGACATATACTTATAAGCGATTGCTGATCTGCACTGTCTAGTAAAGCAAAATTCATATGGATTTCTTGACATATAAACATGAATATTGTGTTTTCTTTACTGTTTTAGGTAAAGAAGTTGAACGCCATGATAGCGGATAAGAAGTCGGCACTGGCCCCTGTTATAAAAGAACTAAGGCCTTTACGTCAGCAATGTCAGGTTTGTAAAGTATCTGTTTGGGTGGTTACATGTTTATCGTCCTTTTTTGGGGTGAAAAACACGTGCTTAAGAGCTCTGCAGGTGTAGAAATATCTGGCTTTTGCAAAATATCAGTCATGTAAATGTGAAGCACCATGTAAAGTAGGGATGTCCCGATGCCAGTTTTTCAGGCACAAGTACATAGTTGCTTAATAGAACCCCCCCTCCAAATCTGCCCTCACTCATTGTGCCAGAAAGAGCAGGGACGAGTCAGTGGCAGCTGGGAGTAGTACTTGTCACAATGCCCTGTATCGTGCCCGATTCCGATGCTAGCATCGGTATCGGGACATCCCTAATGTAAAGTATAAAAACTCCCATTGCATTAGTTCTAAAACATGCAAATCAAATTGTAAAGCAAGAAAGTGATAATAATACATTACAATTTACAAAATTATAAAAAAGGGGGTAATAACAGCCTCACTCTGTGCACAATTTGGGGCTACAGCTGTAGTGATTAGTTTTTGGATCGCAGTGGAAAATTCACTCCGCCCCCCCCCATCTCTGCAGTTCCCTCTCATTCACATAATCAGCCAATCTCAATCTGTGAACTGAGGGCAAAACACTTTTTTTGTATTGAAACTCATAAGGTTAGTGGCTTGTCATCAGGTTAGATAATGCATGTTATCACAAAGACTTATATTATCTCAAAGGCTTGTCTGAAAGCAAATATCAATTGATGGATATTCACAGGAGGATTTTTGACACTTGCTATGGTATAACTATAGGTGGGCAAGATTTGGGCTGGACCTACTGACTGCGCACCTCACTTTTTCTGTAGTGTAACAAAACCAAGCACAAGAGCGGATTGGTTAGCATCTGTGGACTCTGCTCTGGCCCCAAACGACTTCCTTGCTTGGTTCTGATCTGTAGAATGTGACTAGTGAGCATCTCTCAGCTTAGCGTGTTCTGCACTAAAAGTAAATTCTGATGTGGATAGCGTTAAGGGAGACCAGATATTCTGGAAGCGAAGAACTAGTCACAGCTGCAACTGCCATGATCCCTGTTTCTATGCCACTACAATTATGTCTGTTTGCATACAGGACTGCTGAACCTTACAAAGCAAACACGCCTGACCTGTTGCTGCAGATAGGGTTTTCTCATCTGTATAGGAAGCAAATGCACATGCAAAATATTCGCTGTGTGTTTGTGTCTTATATCCCCGTAACACAGTACTACATCTTTTATTCTATTTACGATAAAGCCCTGCCCCTTCTGATACTAAGCCTACACTTTCCACTGATATTTGACAGTTGATTGACTTAAAAAAGGGCTTGCTTAATCTCGACTTGGAGAGAAGTCAAGATTAAGATTGTGTATAGCCTGGCCTATAATTAAAGGGGTTCCACAGATACGCATGCATCAATTTTAATACTGACAATAGTACTTTTGCCTGCTTTTCAGCACTACTGCAACCTTTTCGTCCAATTCAGATTTGCTATAATGTCAACAATTGTTAGGGAAGAGAGTCAGCATTTCTAGCGTTAGCATAAGCTTCCTGATTTGTATGTGATTTGAATATATTTCTGTTACTGTCATGATTTGAATATGTTTGTTTTTGGGAAGGAAAACAGTGCAAATGTCTGCATTGTTACATTATGTTTCTTGCAGAAAGTATGAAATGCTTACTTTTTATACCACCATTTGTTTTTCATTTACCTAAATATTATAACTAATCATGTTATTATTATAGCACTTGAATTAAGCTTTATCTATAAAGGCAGAGTTTTCATAGAAGTTCTTCATTTAGATCCTCTCACAATTCTGATCGCTAACTTGTAACATGTACGTAAATAAGTGTATGTTGTCCATCGTTACTTACCATTTAGGTTTAATTTTATAACCTGCGCTATAAAAAAAAAAAACAGCTTGAAAGCTTGAATCTGAGTAAATATTGTGGGCAGTACTGACATTTGCTTGAGTTTTAATAAACCTGCTTAAGTGACCTGAAGAGCTCTGGACTTTTTCCCATTTCCATTAGTAAAGTATAGAAATCTTTGCTTAACCTCTTGGTGTTATGGTACACTAACTTTCAACACAAATAGAAATCCTAATATTCCCCTAAGTTTCTCTATCTTTTAAGGTACCACTAATAAAACTTTACTTTATAAAAAAAAATTGTGAGCAGGAAGTTTTTTCTACTGCAGAAGATACATACTGTCTCTTCTATAATAAATGCTTCTTACCTTTCTGCACAAATATTTCTTTAGAGTGTAGTGTACACTGTGTGAGCTGAGCATGCCTCAGGATGAATTTGCCAGGATGAATTTACTCCCATAATGTTATCCCAGGCCAGTTGATGAAGAAGAAGACAACTGGGAAAAAATGTGGGTGCAGATGAGGTTAGTCACTTTCAATGGGCCCCTAACAAGCCTTAATGCATGAAAAGAGACCTGCCCTTTGATTTTGGCAAAGCACAGTGCATTTAGGTCTGATTTTCATCCACTTCCATTAAGGGGCTGACAGCGCTTTGAAATTGCAAAGCAGCGTTGTTACCCTGTGGACAGGACAGTCTTTGATGACGTAGCTTCAAATGGGCTTTAGGTGAAAAACATATCAAAGCCTAACTCCAGCTGATACATTTTAAGCATTTACAGCAAGATTTTTTTGTAACCTTTTTGGCTGTCGGCCCAAATTTTTAAACTTTCCCATGTTAAAATGCAAATTTTTTGTCTTTTAAAATTAATTTCAACTAGGGATGTGCCGATACCGAGTATTTGGGTGAGTACTCACCCAACTGCTCCTGATGCTTATCCCGATACCAGAACTTATGGTATCAGGAAGCCGGGCAGCGAGTCATTACATGCCGCCTGGCTTCCTCCTCATCACCAGGGAGCAGGGAGCTGGCTTCCTGTCCAATCAGGAAGCCAGGGGGCGTGTACTGACTTGCCTCCTGGCTTCCTGATTGGTCGGATTGGCCAGAAAGCTGGCTCCATGTTATCTCGGCACCTGGTGACGAGAGAGCATAAAGCTGGTTTCCCTGCCAATCAGGAAGCCAGACGGCATGTAATGATTCGCTACCTGGCTTTCTGATTGGTTGGGAAGCTGGCCAATCAGGTAGCCGAGCAGCAAATCATTACCTGCCCCCCAGCTTCATGATTGGCCAGAAAGCCATCTCCATGCTTTCTTGTCACCTGGTGACAAGGGAGCATAGAGCCGGCTTCCCTGCTAATCAAGAAGCTGGGTGGCGAGTCATTACACGCTCAAATGTTTATCAAATCTATAT
>NW_017306281.1:10801-18180 GCF_000935625.1 Nanorana parkeri | reverse complement strand
TATACACACACACAGTCACTGCGGGAACACGCAGCACAGGTGCCTCTGCAGGTGCAGGGGGCGGGTGAGACAGTTATGTGGGGAACCGCTAGAAAACGAGGAATTTAAACTTTTTTTTTTTTTTAAATAACAACTGATCTGGACACGAGCTGTGCCTCCCTTATTTTCAAAGAGAAGAAAAAAAGGAAGGTTTAATGTCACTTTAAAAGCTACACTTAACAATCACATCAATTTACTTATGTAAAATCTAACAATAGTTAGAAAACTAACTGTAAGACTTTGCACACCTTTTTGTTTTGATACACTTGGAATATATTTAGCGGTTTTAAACTGAAAGTTAATTTGGGCTTTAAAGTGTAAATGGAGCATGGAGTGGGATTTTGACAAGTGGTTTGACAGCTTTATGCACAGTATCTTCCTGGATTGAGGACGATAGAAGACTTCCAGGGGGCATTCATTGCAGGGGACAGTACATTACAAGTCTAGGGGTGTAGTTACATTTTAAAGATTACCTGTACTGTGGAAGCTGTGCCAAAAAAAAAAGGCAAATGGAGGCCAAAGAACTAGTCACTAAGTATTGCAGCTGATCTCATGCCCATTACTGACGTACAATATGTTGTTCTCCATTGTGTATAAAATCCAATGAAAGTGCCTCTTCATCTGGCATGTCTGATGTAGAGATCCTGCTTGGCCTCAAAAAGTTGCACCGACACTGTTTGTGAGGTGATCACTTTAATAGACATTTGGGCTATAAATTACAGTTCAGTGGTGTGCTGGCGACATATGTTATCTTTGTGCCCACAATAATCAGGTTCAAGCTGAGTTTATTTCTGGACCAGGTTAGAAAATGACCTGGGTGGTAAGTTTAAGCAGTCACTTTTTAACCCCTTTCCACAGACTAGCCTCAGTAAGCAGAATTGTGCCGATGTAAGCAGGAACTATGAGCTGTTAGTACCCAAGTATTGAAAGTGGCTGCCTCCACTTTGTGTTGATGAATAAGTATCCTATAATAAATAGTCATTAATTGCAATTAAAATCATGCAATTAGGTGACACATCCATCAAAAGTGTAATCACAGCTTGTGAGTTTGGCAGATAGAGCGATGTTATTCATTTGGAACACAATATGTTGGACTACTCAGCAATAGTCACTGTTTTGCAGAAAACTGGTGCAATGGTTTAATCTACTGTGGGTTTTTAGCCATATGTCAGTCTGAAGCATCAGACGGCACCCGTGTCCCCCCTTCCCCGGCCATGTGTGAAAGTGGAATGATACACATCTGCTAAGTTTAAGTATGCGACACTCTGTGTGCCAAGATGACAGGCTCAAGCCGCTGAATGACAGGAACTCTCTGTGCCATGTGCTGAGGTATCATACTACTTGCTGACATGAATCTCTGCCCTTTTCACATTAGGAGCTGACCCAAGAGCACGATGAAAAGAAAGCACAATACGACAGCTGTGCGGCTGGCCTGGAAAGTAACTGCTCCAAGCTAGAGCAGGTATAATGTTGTAACCTATTCCTATAAACAAAGGCCCTCTATGCCTGAGCGCATGTGAAGCCGTTTTAACTTGCCTACATGTATTGTTTTTATATTTATTACAGGTATTTTTTTATGGCGCTGACGCAGAACTTTTACATACTATTCATTCATATTAGATAGATGTGATTGAGTATCACATCAGTGAAATTATATTTTAAAACTGTTTGTTCTTATCGGTTTGTTTATAGTCACTGGACTTTTTATTCAAAGGCCAAGCTAAGAAAATCCATTTTTTTTTTCATTTTTGAGTGGTTGGTTGTGAATTGAATCTCATACTATCTTTTTATATATCTCTTGGGGACTCCGCAGTCAAGATCTTCCTACCAGTTCCCAGTTCTGAACCCTCCACTGGGCTATTATGAATCAAAGTATTGGTGACTTGTTTCGTTCAGAATGTAGCGTAAAGGAGGAATTAATGAGGGACTGTGATATAGACTGAGACCACAATCTGAGCTAGATGTAAGCTACTGCATTGAGATTTGATCGCTGGTGCTTCAGAGATGTAATAAGCAATTAGATGACCAAACTTATAGTTACCCTCCCAAAACAATCATATATGTTTGGAGTAGATGACTTTTTGTATAATATGTAACATTTAACAAAATAATAAAGTGGACAATGCTTGGTTTTACAGTAACCCACTGCAGCCAATAACAGAACAGATGATGGCAGTATAGTCACCCTAATAAAACTTATTCCCATGTGTTTACAGCTGATAAATGCACATATCATACAGTATTGGTCTCTTTACTATATCTAAAGACTCTAGTTCCCACCTGTGAAACTTTATCATTTTTTAAATTCTAATTTGAAAAAGAACAATATTTTTTGGTCTTCAATAATACAGGTATTATTATGTATGCGTGGGCAAGGCATAATGGTAAATCATCTATATTCATTGCACATACAGTATATGATTTCAGTAAAAGGAACTTACTGATTTGCATATATTGTGTTATAAAACTTTAAAGCTACCCTGCATGCTAAATGTTGCCTGGCTCTAAGCACCAATTCGGTTTACACAGAGGAAGTTTTCATAGAACTATGTCTCTAAAGGCTGCATTTACACTGGAAGCACTGGGAAACGCCTGCTAAATTTGGCTGCAATTACTCTTTTAATTGAAATGGACTACAGGAGTTTAGCCCAGATCCCAGGCTAGCATTAGCAATTCCCCAACTGATTGAACAGGTTGTGTAGAATAGTGATTCAATTCTGTGGCCCATTGTATTTTTATTTCTATTCCTCACTATTATTCTGTTATAGGAAGTCCGAGGCCTTCAGGAAGAGTGCAGTCAAGCAGAAAGTCAATATCATTACATAAACATGATGATAAAGGTTAGAAAGTGTCTGTTTGTAAAATACTTTTCTGTTATGATGGACACATGTAGTTACCCTCTATTGTTTGACTAGATTGCTGAAGGGCAGATACAGCGTGCAGCAGATGAGATGAAAGCCTATGTCTCTCCAGATGCTCAGGAAAGGAAGAAAGCTCTCAGGTTTGTTTACTCATATCTGTTCATATTTTGGTTTTGGGTACATAAATTGACGGAACATTGTATAAATGGCTGTACTGTTAATGTGTTTTGGATACCATTTTGCTTAACGTGTTTAAATTTGAGTGTTCTGGCATATCAGTGTAAATATTTACTCTGATCAAATCTCTTTGTACATTAATAATAATGATAGCTTGGACTTTGTTCTATAAATAAAAGCCTTAAACAGGTTCTAGCATTGAAGGTACCATAAATTCTTAAACTAAAAGTACAGTATAGGGATAACATTTTTCTGCTGTATCGCTATAATAATACGATTACAAGTTTAAGAAGCAGATGTTGGCCCTTACGTATAAAAGTGTGTGAATCATCACTGGCTCCTGCCATCAATAAAGTGTTGTTCTCCGTAAAACATCTTTCCGTCTATGGCTATTCTATCGATAGCCGCACCTTCCTAACAACAAGTATATCACAGCACAGGCTGATCATAAGCAGTCCTCGGCTGTCCTGTTGAAGTAAGTGGAAGTTAGTTAGAGCTGTAAATTACTAAACAGCCTCCCTCTGCGTGCAAGTAATATTATTACTGCACTAAAAAATACAGGCTGGGAGTCTTTAGGCAATACTCTATAGTGACTCTGGGTAAATGCCATTTCTGACCTTTATATAAGTACCCCAGCACATAGCCTTTGCTTGAAGTGAACACCAGTGCAGGGCTATTACTGTTTTTTACTCTGGACCTCATTAGCATGGGGCTGTTGGTCTAGTTGATGAGTATGTGGCAAAAAAAATAAATTGAAAATGGTATATTTTACAAAAAGACCAACATTGTCATTTTTTTTTGTAACAAAATTTTTAGTAGTTTTTTTTTATAGAATATAAACAAGGCAGTTTACAAAGTATTTGAAATCACAAGGTGTTGGTCATACAGCGTAGCAAAATTGTTGAAGTGTGTATCAAAATTGTTGAAGTGTAAATGCAAATTCAAATACAGTTCCATCAACCTAATATAATACATTAAAAGGAAAGAAAATAGGAAAGAAACACAGAGGAGGTCCAGCAGATGGTTGGTTTCACGATTAGATTTGGTACAGGCCAGCAGTTCCATGCCCGGGTCCCCACAGGGTCTACCCTATTTCTGGTCATATAGCCAGCCCCGTCATAGGTATCGAAGGGTATGCGCATCCAAGTTAGGGTGCTGGGGTAATATCCAGGGTTCCCAGATAATTAAAAATTTAGTATGGCTATCAGGATGCATGCTAACCGTTCATTCAACATAATGTTGTCCATTCTCTGGGTAAATTCTCGGAAAGGGATAAATTGATTCTTCCAGTTCCCAGCTATGGTCAACTTTGCTGCAATGAATATTTGAGGCACCAGGAAACATTGGTTTCTAGGTAAGCCAGGTACCGATGCATGTAATAGGGTTTGCGTCGGGTTTTTAGGGACATGCTTACCAAACATTCGGGACAGCAATTGGTGAATTTTAGTCCAAAAGCAGGAAGCAAATGGACAAGTCCACCATATGTGTAACATGTCTGGGAGATGAGCACCCACGGAAACACTTATTGCATGAGGTGGGGAATAGATTCACGAGGCAGGGTGGGACTAGGTACCATCTGAATAGTACTTTATAGGCCACTTCCTAGTTGGTAACATTAAGCAAGGATTTAGAGATATTTCCCCACACCTTTTTCCAGTTGTCAATAGACCAGCTCCAGTTAAGATCCCTCACCCGTTTTTTTTAGGGTAAGAATGGAAGCCAAGCCTTGCCAGAGAATGCAGCCTAGAGTATAAGATTGATACTAACTTGGGTCACATGGGGAATAAAGGCAGAGCATTGTCATTTTTAAAGAATAAATGTTCACCAAGTGCGTAAATGTTTGCACATCATGGCCTATGAAGTTCAAACAGAGAGACAACTGAGGGGTTTAAACAGGGTTCATGGAATCTAATTAATAATCCAGCTGATCATAGACTTGGAAGACATATAATAGGAAAGTTCTACTGAAACATAGAACCCAGTGGGCCCTTTTTATCTGACTGTACAAATGAACATTGCGGTAATGCTACATTACAGTAGGATACACCTCTTCTAAACAATTACAGGTGGATACGATGTTTGTGTGTTCCAACTGGTCTCCAAATTCTATAATAGTTACAAAATGTGGGAACCCCTCATAATGCCCACAGCAGGGGGTGCAGATCCAAGAACTCAAGTGCAGAGGCTTCTCCATTACAGTCCCCAAGATATATGAGAAATCATGTGGTTTCAGCATGTACCAAAAAACATAGAGATATAATTTTTGAGTGCACTGTCTAATTAATCTGCATAGTGTATCTATAGAAGAATATTTTTAACTTTGTGTCTCATTTCCAAATCATTTTGTGTCTTGATTTGGTCTATGTTAAAGATTCACATAAGAGACAATTTCATGTCGCTTGCATAAACGCTTACTACACAAGCTGAGATCCATGGGCATAGATGGAATGGTGTGTACGTGGATAGAGAACTGGCCACAGGAACGTGTACAGAGAGTATCAATAAATGGCACCTTTTCAGACTGCTAGTGTCATGAGCGGTGTGCCTCAGGGTTCTGTGCTGGGACTCATGCTATTCAACCTGTTTATTAACGACATCAGGGAGCGTGTGAATAGCAATGTTTCAGTGTTTGCTCATGACACCAAAATCGGGAGGGTAATAGAAACGGACCTAGACAGTATAAAATTGCAGGAGGACCTGGATAGAATAGGGGAGTGAGCAATAATATGGCAGATGAGGTTTAATGTCGATTAAATGCAAAGTAATGCACTTTGGGATTAAAAATAGGCAAATTAGTTATACAATTATGGGCAAGTCAGAAATAGAAAAAGATTTGGGGGTCATTGTAGACCACAGACTGAATAATAGCTTGCAGTGCCAGGCTGCCGTAAGCAAAGCAAGTAGAGTCCTGTCCTATATTAAGAAGGGGATGTTTTGCAGGGACAGGTCTATAATTGTGCCACTTTACACATCACTGGTTCGGCCTCATCTGGAGTATGCGGTCCAGTTTTGGTCACCAGTCCACAGAAAGCATGTCCTTGAGCTGGAAAGAGTCCAGCGGAGGGCAACCAAACTTGTTTGGGGAATGAAGGACAAGAGCTATGAGACAAGGCTACTAAATTTAAATATGTTCTCGTTGGAAGTAAGGAGATTAAAGAGGGATATGATTTTCATGTACAAGATGTTCAATGGTCATAGCAACATTAGCCACAAACCCTTTACGATTAACTCCATAACAAAGATTAGAGGCCACCACCTAAAATTGGTGGAAAAAAATTCCAGCACAGGGGGAGAAGGAGGTTCTTCTCAGTTAGAGCGGTTAGGGTCAGGAACTCGCTGCCACAGGCAGTGATTTCAGCAAAGAGTGTGGAATCATTCAAGAAGCTTTTGGACGATTTCCTGAGGGACCGTAATATACAGGGGTACAGGTACTCTTAAGAATGAGATGACACAGAGACCTATACATATGCACACATCAGCAGAATCATACACATGTACGCAATAGATTGGACTTGATGGACTTATGACTTTTTCAATCTCAAATACTATGTTACTATGTAGTTATCAAGATTAAATTGATCTAATTTTTAATGTGACTTCACATTTTCCATTATTAAAATTAATCTATCATGTGAGCACTGACAGACTATGAACTGTGTATTTTGGTATCTAAATTTAGAACATTTTTGAATCTATGAGGCATTCTTTCCGCGGTGAGAATTATAAATAGTAATACAAGAAATCTAAATAATACCACAACAGATTGTCCGAACTACTTGTTCTAGTCACATTATACAACATAGATCTTCCTTGTTTTATTGTTGAAAACCTTGACCCCTGTGTCAGAAAACTACGGAACACAAGTGTAACAAGTACAAAAAGTAGAACAATTGCCATTTCCAACCTGCATTATTCCATTTGCCATTGTAATGCTGCATGTTACCGTGTTTCCCCGAAAATAAGACACTCTTATTTTTTTTTTGCACGAAATAAGACACTAGGTCTTATTTTTGGGGGATGTCTTACCTGGCTGGGGGAGGACTGGACGAGGTCCCGGAAGGCGGCGTGCTGTTGCCGGTCCTGGCGGATGTCGCTTCCATCGTGCGTGCGTGAGCTGCGGGCATGTGGGCGGGAGCTGCGGCTGGCGTGTGGGCGGGGCAGGAGCTGCAGCCGGCTGGCGTGTGGGCGGGGCAGGAGCTGCGGCCGGTCTTTACACTTAAAATTCAGTTATATGTGTAGCTACCCCGAAAATAAGACCTAGAGCTATCTTCAGGGATTTCTGTAATATAAGACCTACCCCGA
>NW_017306281.1:7283-8628 GCF_000935625.1 Nanorana parkeri | reverse complement strand
GTCTTTACACAGTTCATGTGCAGCTACCCCGAAAGTAAGACCTAGCGCATCTCTGTAATATAAGACCTATCACCGAACTAGGTCTTATTTTCGGGGTAGGTCTTATATTACAGAAATCCCTGAAGATAGTGCTAGGTCTTATTTTCGGGGTAGGTCTTACTTTCGGGGAAACACGGTATAAAATATCCTGATGGTTTGCAGTGGTAGACAGCACTATGTTTCTTGTTTCAGGTTTTGAACATTCAAATGATTTTGCATTTTTATATCATTGTATTTGTTTTTGAAGGATAAGTACATATTTGGGCTCTTCCTACAGTAACCCACCCTCCATGACCCCCAGATGATGCTTACCTTGACCTAAGAGCTATGGCCTGCTGGAATGTTGACAACCCTAAAATCTCATTCCCACGGGCCACACTTGTATAGTCCGCCCCAATAGACTTTTTACGCGACTGTCTCCTGAGCTATTGTCAGGCAATGGCCCCATAGTTGTCTTTGGGGATTGACTGCACAGACTTTGCCAGTAGAAAAAAGATTTTAACCTTGAGCTATGAACTTCGGCTCTGAGATTAAGGTAATTATGTATCTGGGGCAGGGAAGTGTAGGTTACTGTAGGTTGGGGGGCTAGGTGGAAATGATGATGCATTTTATGTCATTTATGTATTAGTATTATGTAATACTGTGTAATTTAGTTTATCATACACTTAATTATCACATTTGCACACTGCTCATATGTAAGGAGCCTAGAATTATTTTATTTTAAAGCCGAAATACAGGCAAACAGCTAAATACATACACACAAACTGGTTTACCTGCCAAAGGATTTATGTAGCCCAGATTTCTTACATCAAGCAGGCTGGAGGCATATAGCTAGCACTTATAGCTACAAAACTGATTCAGAAAATAAACATATTTACCTGCTTGTTTTTTCCTTGTGGTAGAGGTGAGTGAAATACAAGACTGGCTGAACAAAATTACATATAAAACAGTTCACATATATGTATTTTAACTGTGTATTCGGGCTTTTCCTTGGGGATTTACTTTAAATTATACTTTTATCTTAGTCCAGTCGTAAATGGGCTGGATACCACTAGAATTACCCTCACATCAGCTAATGTCTGGCCATGAAAGATCATTCTTGACCTTTCACTGTGTATGGACAAATTTGTTATCTACAAATGAGGACAAGGAATGCCAACTTGGGCCATTATGGAAGAGTGGCAGGACTGGGAGGGGGGTGTGGGGGGGTTGCAGGACAGGCATTGCTGTAGAGAACCATTATTTCCCTTTGCCTTTGTTAGTAATCTGGTGATTCGGAAACCCTGCTCGCAAAGCACAACAACTG
>NW_017306281.1:1103-6127 GCF_000935625.1 Nanorana parkeri | reverse complement strand
GGGCGGGCTCTGTCAGCTGCATGTCGGGGGGGATCTTTGTCTGCTGAATGTCGGGGGGGGAATCTAATGCATATCAGGGGATATGTTGTCTCTAGGGGGGACCTTTTGCCTGTAGGGGGGATCTGTTGCCACATCAGCATTATGGTTTCTTTCAAAGGGCTAGGGTCTATGGTGGGCTTTACTGACTCTCGGGTGGCTGTGCAGGTTCTATGGTGGGCTATGCGGGGTCTACGGTGGGCTGTGCGGACTCTTAGGTGTGCTGTGCAGGTTCTGTGATGGGCTGTGCAGACTCTCAGGTGGCTGCGCAGGTTCTATGGTGGGCTGTGTGGATTCTCAGGTTGGCTCTGCAGGTTCTGTGGTGGGCTGTGTGGCCTCTCAGGTGGCTGTGCAGGTTCTATGGTGAGCTGTGTGGACTCTCAGGTTGGCTCCACAGTTTCTATGGTGGGCTGTGCGGACTCTCAGGTGGCTGTGCAGGTTCTATGGTGAGCTTTACGGACTCTCAGGTTGGCTCTGCAGGTTCTATGGTGGGCTGTACAGACTCTCAGGTTGGCTCCGCAGGTTCTATGATGGGCTGTGTGGACTCTCAGGTTGGCTCCGCAGGTTCTATGGTGGGCTGTGTGGACTCTCAGGTTGGCTCCGCAGGTTCTATGGTGGGCTGTGTGGACTCTCAGGTTGGCTCTGCAGGTTCTATGGTGGGCTGTGCGGATGCTTAGGTGGGCTGCGCAGGTTCTATGGTGGGCTGTGTGGGGTCTATGCTGGGCTGTACGGAGTCTATGCTAGGCTGTACGGAGTCTATGCTAGGCTGCGCGGAGTCTATGCTGGGCTGTGTGGGGTCTTAGTAGGACTGTGCAGTCTTACCAGGGGTCCCGTAAGGTCAGTCTGCGGGTAAGGGTGGTGTGGATCCACATAAGGAGGAGGACATATTCGGCAAGGACTGTACTCAGGAAAGCTGCCGGAACCTTGCTGGGGACCTTGGCAGCATTCCTATGAACCCCGGCACTTGTTTACAGTGCCTACTCCATTTTTAATAGGGAGAGGTGCGAGAGCCACATGAAATGGCTGGAAGGCTGAATTCGGCCTTCTTTTTGACATATGTGCATGTATGGAGGGATTTGATGCCTGTAGAGGGATTTGCTGCATGTAGGTGGGATCTACTGCATGTAGGGGGATCGTTTGCCTGTTGGGGGGATCTGCTGCCTGTAGGGGAGGATGTGCTGCCTGTAGGGGAGGATGTGCTGCCTGTGGGGGAGGATGTGATGCTTGTAGGAAGGTCTGCTGCTTGTAGGAAGGTCTGCTGCCTATAGGGGGATGAATGGGATGGTATTCGTCTGCATTTCTGTATCATGTATTGCTCGGATTCATGTCCTCTATAGCTGATGGTATTCTGCCTTGCTGTATAATGTATTGCTGGAATTTGTAGTCCTCTATGGCTGGTGCCATCCTGCATTGCTTAAAGTCTGAAGACCCCAAGTCTGCCATCCTGCATTGCCTAAAGTCTGAAGACTGAAGCTCTGGTTACGCCACTGCACAGGACACCCCATGTTGCTATATTGCAAGAAAGCTACATTTGAAATTCTTTGACAGTTCTCACCGTGGCGTTAGATTAAAATGCAAAGGTACGTTTTAAGAACATTACATTACGAAATTACTTGTGTAGCAACTATGTATGCTATATATAAAATATATATATATGCACAATTAGAGCTTTCTTTAAGTAATCTTAACATTGTCTTGTTGCATCATGGGTGAAGAAAAAAGCTATTGCTAGAACAATTTCCGATATGCCTGTTCCCAATCTCATTATTAGAAATTATAAAAAGGAGGGATAAATGTTGGTCATGTATGTATTAATTCCTAAATGATTTATTCTGCATAGTAGAATGAACCATGAACTAATATTAAATGTGATAACGAGGCAGCCAGTCAGATGAACAACTTAAATTAATATTTACATAAAACTATCCTGAGTACTGTAAACAACCTCTGCCACTGGTAAAAAATTGGCAGACAACTTAACAGCCCTTTTAATAACAGTTAAAATACTGTTAATTGGCTTAAACAAGAGCAGGAACAGGATCATAAACATGAGCATAAACAGCAACAGAAAACAAAACACGGCCCAAGGAGCAATCCTGTGTCGGGAACAACATTCCATTCTGGTCAGCATGGGTATCCGGAACGCGCCTGGGGAGCGCCGGAAACCAGCCCCTCCCCCCACAGATGGGGGGGTGGGCTATCTCAAGGGTGTGGAGGCAAGTCCAATCCTGAGTACCAGGACCTACCTCATGTTGGAGTGAGGACACACAGGGCTGAGACGGGAGGGAGTCCTGGGAATCTGCCAGCTGCATGTCAGGCGACTGAATTGGGGATCGAGGGTTGCCGGAGCCACGAGCATCCTCTGGGTCAAGTGCCTGCGTCATAGGGCCGCGTCCCTGCTTCTTAGCCGACAGGAGGCCTGCCGCGGAGGCCCGCGTGAGCGCCATAGCAGTAGTAGGGGCGGGTGCCGGCGTCGGTGTAACGGATCGGCGGGTGAAGAAGTGATGAAGGAAAGTGGTGCGAGAGTCACTATGAGGTTTCTGCTCCTTGGGCATGTAGAACAGCGGTATGTACAGTCTATTGTATCGTCAATCCTGCTCAGTGAGTGCAGAGCTCCCCTGGGTTGCTTCCTCACGCGGCCATGTCCAAACCACGCCCCAGAAAAAAGGATTTGAGCGACTTTGACAAGGGCCAAATTGTGATGGCTAGAGGACTGGGTCAGAGCAACTCCAAAAACTGCAGCTCTGTTTCTGGTCTGCAGTGGCCAGGATCTACCAAATGTGGTGCAAGGAAGGAAAACCGGTGAAACAGCGATAGGGTCATGGGCGGGCAAGGCTCATTGATGCACGTGGGGAGAGAATGCTGGTCCATGTAGTCTGATGCAATAGAACAGCTACTGTGCCTCACATTGCTGAAAAGCTTTGTGCTGGTTTCGATAGATGGGTGTCTGAACACACAGTGCATCACAGTTTGTTGCGTATGGGGCTGTGTAGCTGCAGACCTGTCGGGGTGCCCATGCTGACGTGTGTCCACCGCCAAAAGCACCTACAATGAGCACATGAGCATCAGAACTGGACCACAGAGCAATGGAAGAAAGTGGCCTACTCTAATGAATCACATTTTCACATGGATGGATGGGTGCATGCGTGTTGCTTACCTGGGGAAGAGATAGCACCAAGATGGATTATGGTAAAAAACCGGCAGAGGCAGTGTGATGCTTTGGGCAATGTTCTGCTTGGAAACCTTGTGTCTGACCATTCATGGATGTTACTTTGACATGTACCACCTACCTAAACATTTTTGCTGACCAAGTAAACCCCTTTATGGAAATGGTATTCCCTGATGGCAGTGGCCTCTTTCAGCAGGATAATGCCCTTCCACACTACAAAAATGGTTCAAGAATGGTTTGAGGAACACAACAACGAGTTTGAGGTGTTGACTTGGCCTCCAAAATCCCCAGATCTCAATCCAATCGAGCATCTGTGGGATGTGCTGGAAAAACAAGTTCAATCCGTGGAGGCCCCACCTCACAATTTACAGGGCTTAAAGGATCTGCTTTTGACGGCTTGGTGCCAGATACCACAGCATACCTTCAGAGGTCTAGTGGTGTCCATGCCTCAATGTATAAGATTGTGGCGAATGGTATAGAGGAAACAAACTTTTTGTTATGTTCTATTCTGGGTTCTTGCAGCCTGGAGGCTTTGTAGAGCTTTGAGGATAAAGATTCCATTCCTAGTCACACCTGTCCACAGGTCTTTTTATGTGTGAGGTGACAGATGCTCCGGTCTCTCTCTAACTATCTGTTGTCATAGCCTGCTGCTGGGTAAAAAGGCTGGCTGCTGATATAACACTAAAAATGTAAAAGAGCAACGTGTTTGTGTTGGGGAACCCATTAGGGGACCACCATGTTAGTCAGGAACATCGGATTAGCACATTTGTTTTTGTTTGCGTCATGCTATAATTCATCCCCCTCTCATCTCTCCGTGGCAACAAAATAAGCATTGGCTATAGAGGAACTAATAGCGATACCATACCAGTTATTGATACGTATGCATCTCTTGTGCTTTTTTAGTTCCGTTTTATCTATGGATATGAACAGAAATGGAAAATTGTACACATGGTATAATGTATAAGCATTTATGCATGATATTTTAATTTTACATTTATTGATTGTGTACAATCAAATAAAAATTACAATTAAAAAAAGAGGCAGGGCCTTGTGACACTGCAGCATTGACACATGTGGAAAATGCTGACTGATGTTTCAAATTTGCCAAGGAACACTACCATACATGAAACATGATAGGATACAGTGCTAGAGTGTATTTTTTTGTAGCCAATCTGCACGCCATTAATTGCTTTCATACATCTTCCCTATACTGTGCACATGTATCTATCAATTTGCTTTAAATTCATACCTGGAAGAAGATTGATTAATAAATCTTCCATCATTTGGGTTGTGCATTTTTTTTGCTATTCTTGTTACATTTAATTTTTATGCATGCAGTATTTATTTTAGAATTTTAGGAATATCTTAGTGACTATTCAGCTACGTCTGTTGCTATTTGCATGTGACCCATGTGTAGAATAAACTGTCATATTTTGCTATTTAAAAAGTAATTGTCCAAACCTATAGAGCGTTAACACATTGAAATAATTATGTACGATAGTATGGTCATTTCAGTGAATTTCATAATGGACTTAAGTGAACTGCTGCTCAGTAAGGGAAATGACAGAAGGTTGCCATGACAACATCCTACGGAGAAGTTTGCCCACATGAAGATTGCAGTTAGAGTTGGCTGTCTTTCATCAATTTATTGTACATCTTCAACAATTCAAATCAAGATTTGCATCTTACCTACCAAGATTTGTTTTTAATTTAAACCTGAAAAAAATGACATGCATCATAACCACACATTACGTTTGCTATTTCTGTCTCTTCTATGTTTCCATCCTTAACCAGTTGACATCCGCGGTGTTAAACCCCC
>NW_017306281.1:0-493 GCF_000935625.1 Nanorana parkeri | reverse complement strand
GGAATCAAGGTGAGGGGTCAGGGGGGGAAAACCGGAAGCGCTGACCGGGCGCGGGGGGCTTGCCGCGAACGAGCACATATAGGCGATCGGCGGGCTATGGACCCGCTGATCGCCTATATGTGAAACACCCGGTAACGGGTGTGTGCATTGATCGGGTCTTTTCTGCCCGTGCGTGCCCGCTAGGGGGCGCGCGCGAGCAGAAAAAAATTGCCGTCTGGAGACGGCAACCCGCAGATGCAGCAGTGCCGTCCGTCTGTTTTTTTACTACGGGCGGACGGCAAGAGGTTAAAGAACATCTGTACTCAGAAATTTAGAACTCATCAGATACTAATATAATAGTTAATGAATTAATGTTTGCATCAAATTGCTGCAGGTTACATTACTAAAATATAAAGAGTGACTTAGCTAAACTAAAAGATAAAACGAATCTAATAGATAAAAATATCTTGCAATAATCTTTAACCCTTTCGCTGCCAAGCCCTCCGGAACATTT
>NW_017306280.1:4606728-4606955 GCF_000935625.1 Nanorana parkeri | reverse complement strand
CCTCAGACGGTGCGGAGGGACTTGCTGTGGTGGACGAGGTCTCAATCCCTTTCGAGGGGTGTGTCTCTGGATCAGCAGAGTTGGATCATGATTACTACCGATGCCAGCCTCCAAGGATGGGGAGCTCACTGCCTGGGGCAACCGGTTCAAGCCCGCTGGAAGGGCTCCGTGATACACCATTCCAATTGGTTGGAACTGAAGGCGGCATCCCTGGCCTTGCAGGCCTT
>NW_017306280.1:4604344-4605082 GCF_000935625.1 Nanorana parkeri | reverse complement strand
ATTTATTTATTAAATCTGCTGGTTAACAAATGACAGGAGAGCTGTGGCTCTTCTACGCAGAAGCTGCACTGTGGTGTGCTCCCCCCTCCTCTCCCCTTGCGTGTTCACAAAATACAAAGCGCTCTGTACAGTAAAAGGGTAAGTGGAGAGGGGGGCGATAGTTTGGTTTCCATATAGGAGAGACGCAGCTCCCTGTCACTGCACCAGAAGTATAGAGACACCTATACTTACCTATACCTAAAAGAATTTAGGTTTATTGAGCTTGGGTGTATCAGTTGTATGACATCCTGCTCTTCCCACTTTTTCACCTACTTCATAAAAACCTATCTGCTACAAAGAATAACCAATACACATAATAAAAACACCTTATAAAAATACAGTTTCAAACTCATGCTTCTACAATTTCAGATAAACACAAAAATTGACTGAATAAAAGCTTCATCTACTTTAGAAATGAGTTAAACTCTCATATTAAGCAAATTACATCATTTCTAGCAGTTTTTCGATGTCAATGAGCACCGGCAAAACATTTGTTGCAATTTGACTCAGATTTTGCAATAATTCGTTTTTCGGGATTCGGGTCCGAAAGTAAAAGCGTTTCAGGATTCGGACGAAATACGTTAACGGTAGTCTGTACGACAGTTTGTTTCATTTCTGTTTCGTTCGTTTGTGGCAGCAAAAACATTTGAGAGAAAAAAAATTCGTAATCGGAAATTCGGATTAGTTTGCATTCGTTAT
>NW_017306280.1:4599476-4600918 GCF_000935625.1 Nanorana parkeri | reverse complement strand
CCCGGGCCCCATAGCGGCCGCCTGGGTCACTATGGCGATTGCTACACCACTGCACACACCCACAGTGCCCAGCAAGGAGTTCTACTTGTTTTGTGATAGAAAAAGGCAAATGCCATCAATACCTAAATACTGTTATCTAGTGTTAATTGCAAGCACTTCATTACCATTACAATAAACATGTTTAGTTTGCAAAGTGCAGCACTAATTAAACACTACACAGGAATTCAATATAAGAAAAAGCCCGGGAAAATTAGTAACTATATGGGAATTCTTTTAACTAAAAACTCCAGGATTTGTTTTACTTCTAGGCCCAGCAGCTTTGTTCTGTGTCCTACACAGCTTACTAACATCACTGGTTGCCAGGAGTTTGGTGGGACACCAGCCAGAGCCTTTAGCTCAACTACTGGCAACCAGTGATGTCAGTAAACTGGACACTCTGGCTGCCCTCCACATCTGCCACCCCCTTCTCGTGACCCAATGAAATGCCGCCTGAGGCAACCGCCTCTGGCTGTTTCATTATAGGGACAGCCCTGAGTAGAAAGCTAAGTTCATTGAAAATCTGCAGGAGACAATTGCCCTGTATTGTGACTGCAGGGATCATTAATGCACTTAAAACATCTCACGAATGTGGCACTATTTGGGTGCCTTAATACTGTCATCAATTGATAAATATTGCACACATGTACTTCACTAGAGCTGATCATCATCAGATAAACGCAATTGCAACTGGCAAAAGAAAGTTGGTTGTTCTGTAGCTGAAGACTTTGGGATCTCAATAATGCCATTTAGAGTCAATATTGCACATTGCAAGAAATTCATTAAAATTACAGCAAACATTTATAATACACATCAAAGAAGGAAAACAACAAACAATCCAGGAATGCAGTTAACATAAAGGGGGGTAAATTGGGGTAATGGAAGCAGAGTGGGGTTTCTCAGGCAGTGAAAAAACGGTATGATCCTGGAACTGAAGAAAGCTGAGACATTGTTCTACTAATGTAACAATCTCTCTCTTTTCTCCCTGAAAATGTTTACCTATGAAAACAATTAGGATTTATTAAGCTTGAGTGTATCAGTTGTATGACACTATTTCATCTACTTCATTCATTCTTATCTGCTACAAAGAATAACTGATACACATAATAAAAACATCTCATAAAATTACAGCTTTAAACTCATGCTGCTATAATTTCAAATAAATACCACAATTGACTGGATAAAAGTTTTCTTATAATTTAGAAATGACAAACTATCACAATAAACAAGTTACAGTGTGGATATAAATGTGCAATCCAAATTAAATGACCTTTTCCTGATCTTAATATCAATAAGCAAAATAGTTTTGACCTGTTTCCAGCCTGGGATGATTCATCCCTCCTTAGTAGAACCAGGAAGCCGCTGGAGCCACCATATTGATACTGAACTTAGTGTGGACACCCGAT
>NW_017306280.1:4598389-4598884 GCF_000935625.1 Nanorana parkeri | reverse complement strand
AGTGACACTTCGACAATTTACTGTGTGGATATAAATGTGGCATGCTTTAAAAACGTATGCTTTAAATAAATTGGGAAAGTCATTGTATAACCAAGAACCATTTTCTTCATGCTCAGGATGTAATTTATTTCTAATAAAACACAGATTGTGATGCAGTATGTATTTGCTATATGTAAGTCAATAAAGTAATCCAAATTAAATTTGAATTTAGAGGACCTTTTTTTTCCTGATCTTAATATCGATACAATATGTTTTGATGTGTATGCAATATATAGAGTGCAAAATGAAAGTGTATCAAAGACGTTATTTTATGTAATAGAGAAGCTGTGTCTCACTGTGTTGTCCAGGCTGCTCTACACTGACTAATCACAAGCGCAATCCCACTATTGATCAGCACGGGGTTTTTGACCTGCTCTGTTTCCAACCTGGGCCGATTCACGCCTCCTTAGTACAATCTGGTAGCTCCAGGCTCCCCTAGAGCCACCATATTGATAC
>NW_017306280.1:4596542-4597150 GCF_000935625.1 Nanorana parkeri | reverse complement strand
ACTGTGTTGTCCAGGCTGCTCTACACTGACTAATCACAGGTAAAATCCCACTACTGATCAGCACAGGGGTTTTGACCTGCTCTGTTTCCAACCTGGGCCGATCCACCCCTCCTTAGTACAACCTGGTAGCTCCAGGCTTCACTAGAGCCACCATATTGATACCAAACTTAGTGTGGACACCTGATCAACATAGCTCATGATAGACCAGAACTCTTGGACTCAAGTGATCCAACAACCTCAACCTCCCAAGTAGTTGGGATTACAAGCCCACACCACTGTGCCCAGTGGAAGAATTGGGTTTCTTTGTGATACTAGAAGGCAAATATTTAGGGTGTCACATAGAACAAGGTGCCATTTCGTTTTGGTTTTCTCTCTCACATGCAAAGAAAACCCCAGTGACACTTCGACAATTTACTGTGTGGATATCAATGTGGCGTGCTTTAAAAACGTATGCTTTAAATATATTGGGAAAGTCATTGTATAACCAAGAACCATTTTCTTCATGCTCAGGATGTAATTTATTTCTAATGAAACACAGATTGTGATGCAGTATGTATTTGTTATATTTAAGTCAATAAAGTAATCCAAATTAAATTTGAATTTAGAGG
>NW_017306280.1:4591176-4591929 GCF_000935625.1 Nanorana parkeri | reverse complement strand
GGGTTTTGACCTGCTCTGTTTCCAACCTGTGCCGATTCACCACTCTTTTTACAACCTGGTAGCTCCAGGCTCCCCTAGAGCCACCATATTGATACCAAACTTAGTATGGACACCCGATCAACATAGCTCATGATAGACCAGAACTCCTGGACTCAAGTGATCCAACAGACTCAACCTGCCAAGTAGCTGGGATTACAGGCATACACCACTGCGCCTGGTGGAAGAATTGCATTTCTTTGTGATACTAGAAGGCAAATATTAAGGGTGTCACATAGAACAAGGAACGTATGCTTTAAATATATTGGGAAAGTCATTGTATAACCAAGAACCATTTTCTTCATGCTTAGGATGTAATATATTACTAATAAAACAAAGATTGTGAGGCAGTATGTATTTGCTGTATCTGAGTCTCTAAAGTAATCCAAATTAAATTTGAATTTACATGACCTTTTCTTGATCTTAATATCGATACAATATGTTTTGATGTGTATATGTGTTGGCAATATATAGAGTGCAAAATGAAAGTGTATCAAAGAAGTTATTTTATGTAATAGAGAAGCTGCGTCTCACTGTGTTGTCCAGGCTGCTCTACACTGACTAATCACAGGCGCAATCCCACTACTGATCAGCACAGGGGTTTTCATCTGTTCTGTTTCCAAACTGGGCCCATTCACTCCTTCTTAGTATAACCTGGTAGCTCCAGGCTCCCCTTGAGCCACCATATTGATACCGAACTTAGTGTGGACACCCGAT
>NW_017306280.1:4589533-4590359 GCF_000935625.1 Nanorana parkeri | reverse complement strand
ATCCAACAGCCTCAACCTCCCAAGTAGCTGGGATTACAAGCATACACCACTGCGCCCAGTGGAAGAATTGGGTTTCTTTGTGATACTAGAAGGCAAATATTTAGGATGTCACAAAGAAAAAGGAGCCATTTCGTTTTGGTTTTCTCTCTCACATGCAAAGAAAACCCCAGTGACACTTCGACAATTTACTGTGTGGATATAAATTTGGCGTGCTTTAAAAACGTATGCTTTAAATATATTGGGAAAGTCATTGTATAACCAAGAACCATTTTCTTCATGCTTAGGATGTAATATATTACTAATAAAACACAGATTGTGATGCAGTATGTATTTGCTGTATCTGAGTCTCTATAGTAATCCAAATTAAATTTGAATTTACATGACCTTTTATTATCTTAATATCGATACAATATGTTTTGATGTGTATATGTGTTGGCAATATATAGAGTGCAAAATGAAAGTGTATCAAAGAAGTTATTTTATGTAATAGAGAAGCTGTGTCTCACTGTGTTGTCCAGGCTGCTCTACACTGACTAATCACAGGCGCAATCCCACTACTGATCAGCACAGGGGTTTTGACCTGCTCTGTTTCCAACCTGGGCCGATTCATCTCTCCTTAGTACAACCTGGTAGCTCCAGGCTCCCCTAGAGCCACCATACTTAGTGTGGACACCCAATCAACATAGCTCAGGGTAGAGCAGAACTCCTGGACTCAGGTGATCCAACAACATCAACCTCCCAAGTAGCTGGGGTTACAGGCCCACACCACTGTGCCCGATTGAAGCATTGTGTTTCTTTGTGATACTAGAAGGCAAATATTTAGGGT
>NW_017306280.1:4576555-4588606 GCF_000935625.1 Nanorana parkeri | reverse complement strand
CTCATGATAGACGAGAACTCCTGGACTCAAGTGGTCCAACACCCTCAATCTCCCAAGTAGCTGGGATTACAGGCCCAAACCACTGTGCCTGGTTGAAGAATTGGGCTTCTTTGTGATACTAGAAGGCAAATATTTAGGGTGTCACATAGAACAAGGTGCCATTTCGTTTTGGTTTTCTCTCTCACATGCAAAGAAAACCCCAGTGACACTTCGACAATTTACTGTGTGGATATAAATTTGGCGTGCTTTAAAAACGTATGCTTTAAATATATTGGGAAAGTCATTGTATAACCAAGAACCATTTTCTTCATGCTTAGGATGTAATATATTACTAATAAAACACAGATTGTGATGCAGTATGTATTTGCTGTATCTGAGTCTCTAAAGTAATCCAAATTAAATTTGAATTTACATGACCTTTTCCTGATCTTAATATCGATACAATATGTTTTGATGTGTATATGTGTTGGCAATATATAGAGTGCAAAATGAAAGTGTATCAAAGACGTTATTTTATGTAATAGAGAAGCTGTGTCTCACTGTGTTGTCCAGGTTGCTCAACACTGACTAATCACAGGTGCAATCCCACTACTGATCAACACGGGGGTGTCACATAGAACATGGTGCCATTTCGTTTTGATTTTCTCTCTCACATACAAAGAAAACCCCAGTGACACCTCGACAATTTACTGTGTGTATATAAATGTGGCGTGCTTTAAACACGTATGCTTGAAATATAAGTTTATAAAGTAAGTCTATAAAGTAATCCAAATTAAATTTAGATGACCTTTTCCTGATCTTAATATCGATACAATATGTTTTGATTTGTATATGTGTTGGCAATATATAGAGTGCAAAATGAAAGTGTATCAAAGAAGTTATTTTATGTAATAGCTGTGTCTCACTGTGTTGTCCAGGTTGCTCTACACTGACTAATCACAGGTGCAATCCCACTACTGATCAGCACGGGGGTTTTGACCTGCTCTGTTTCCAACCTGGGTAAGTTCACCCTTAGTACAACCTGGTAGCTCCAGGCTCCCCTAGAGCCACCATATTGATACTGAACTTAGTGTGGACACTTGATCAACATAGCTCAGGGTAGATAAGAACTCCTGGACTCAAGTGATCCAACAGCCTCAACCTCCCACATAGCTGAGATTACAGGCACACACCACTGTGCCCAGTTGAAGATGTTGCTTTCTTTGTGATACTAGAAGGCAAATAACATTAGTAGCTCATTACTGTCATCTTGTGTCAATGATGCTAACTGCAAATACCTCATTACCTTTACAACAAAGATTTTAGCAAACTACAACACTAATGAAAATCTACACAGGAATTTAGTAAAACAAGAACTCCAGGAAAAGAAAAGTCTCTCTGAGCTGTATGCCACCTCCTGGATCATGGACTTTTCTTTACAATTTCACTGATGCCGGATATAGGTATTGCTATACATACAGCACTGCTACAAGAGAGCTGGGGCTCTCCTACACAGAAGCTGCACAGTTGTTTTCACATGCTCAGAACAATTTGTATTCTGTGAACTATTCACAAAATAGAAAGTGTTCTTTGAATGGACAAGGGAAGAAGGGGCAGTTGTAGGAGAGTCGTAGCTCTGTTGTTGCAGCTCAAGAAGTTTTCTCTCTCTTTCCTGCAGATTTTCTCAGTGTTAAATAAGCATGGAATACACACGCCTCATAAAGTGAACAAAAGACCTCCTTACGTTGCCTAACAAGGACAAATCCTCCTTCGTATGTGTCTCACACGCTGTCCCACCCAGACACTGCAGCTCTCAATTGGAGAGTTTCAGCAACTGAGGCAGAGCTGTCATCCCACAAAGCAGTGGGCAGGATTGTTGTGACCAGGTGCTGATTGACAAGCTACAGGCTGGTGAATCAGCAGTTATAATGCTTATAGTCATGTCCCCCACAATATCTTCTCATCCCACTGCAGTACAAGCAGGCACAGCCTACATGAGAGTGACAAATCTGCTCTGAATTCAAAAGCAGTGCAGCATCATTACAGGTTGTTAGGAAGCCTGCTAATGCAGCTTACTCATTATAGGAAGCTGCAATAGGTAGCCTTCACTGGCAGGCTCAATGGGTATTTGTGTGGGACTAAGAGATGCACTTATAATTAAGTGCTGCAGCACCTATCATTTAATGGAAGGCCATAGTTCTACTTTAAGGGACTACAAATTTCTGCAGTGTCTTATTTATTTTTACATTACCTTCACACTCACAAGGTCACAATGCTGTAAAAGCCATCTGCTATGTGTACGATTCAGCCATTGGTAGTTCAGCAAAGTCAGCGTGTTCAATCTCCAGTCTTTAGCTAGCTGCTTCAACCTCACATATTGTTATATTATATGAACTTGATGAGTATTTTCTACATATAGAAACCACATGTATGAAATGGTTCAATGCCACTGGCAGGAAAGCATGTCAAACTATTCCGCTTCTACTAGAAAGTGACAATCTGTTCCTGTCCACTGTACGAGGCTCTTCAATGGCGTGGAACATTTTCTAAATAGGCTGCTAGGAGACGCCATGTGATTAGGAACCAAACAAACCCTGCTTGAGCAAACATTTCACAGTTTGATAAATCACTGCAATTAAATACCTTATCCCTCAGCCACATTCAAGGTCAAAAGTGACCTTCAGCCATGCTCACTGAAAATGAAGGACATAAGTACAGGTATACTGAATTCTTGAGTTACTTGCATCTATCCTGGTGAAAAAGGAATGAGTGCATTAAAAATTGTTTAAAATTTGGAATTAAATGTTTGTTTGTCTTTTCTTATTTTGCCAGTGAATGCACCAGATATAGTGGAGCTGTAAATTTCAACACGTCTCCTCTTCTCCACAATAGGATAATACAAGTCATATCACAGGGGTATCACACTTGAAGGAAAGACAACGGCAAATAATAGTAGGAGCACCATAAGTGAGGTCCGACTATGTGTAGTATTTATACTGCAAAGCTATAGATAGCTACATTTTAGGTGGATAATGAAGAAAGAGTTTGATACTCACATAGATAAGGTTGCAAGAAATCCCCTTGAGGATATGGATTGAGGATATGGAGCAATCTAACGTGCTCATAAGGCGTGCAGGGAATATTTCTGTCCCCGCATAGGATGGTCGCTCTCGATGCTTGTTGGGGTGGAGATGGTGTTTGTTATATACCGTATATGTCTTAATTGAAGAAATACAGTTACTTAATTTCTTCCATCCGGGCGCCTCTGCTGTCCCGCACTTATGTTTTTTGGCTCGTCTCTCAAGGAAGGGGTATGTTTCTTGAAGTGTAAGCAGCAAGTTCAAAGTGGTCAGACCTTCTCAAAGGAGAAGGTCTGATGATGGATGATGAAACAAGGATTTTTTCTTTAGATGTGTTTTTGTCAATGTTTTTTTTAAATAAAAAGTAACACAGTAACAAATAGAAAATGTATGGCAATAACCATGTATTCCAATAGATCAAACAATGTCATGTTATTTAACATGCAGGCATATTAAGCAATCCTTCATATAAAAGTTTTTTTTTGCTCATTGTTCCATTGGGGTCATTTTCCTCCACTGCTTGGCTCACAGGAAAACAGCACAACAGGAAAAGAGAAGAGAACTCTCGTAAGTAAGGCAAATCATCTCTTACCTGTCATCAGAACAATTGTCCCCATTGCAAGATTGTGCCTCTGTTCACATTCTAGTGATAGCTATATAGTATATAACATTCTGCTCAATAAATATTTATTTTCAAAAGGCTTTTTTTCCTCACTACTACTTCATTTAGTAAATGCGGGGAGAACATGCATCCCCCTGTAATGGAAACATTCAGACCCTCCGTCACTTATGGCTTCGGAAGGTTGATGAACTGCGTGTCCTGGAGGAGCTGACTGCGGCTGACCATTCCGAAAGTAGGTTCCTCAAAACATGGTTCTACTGGACTAAGTTCCTTGACTCTCCGAAATTTGGATCCCAGTCTTGCCTGTTCCACCCTGCTTCTGCTGAGCCTGCCTTTTCTCTGTGTGTTGCTTTCTTCTGTTCTATTCTCCTACCCTCTCGTGTGCTTTCTCTTACCCATTCTTTCCCCTACCTTTTACTTGGTTGACTATTGATCAGAAGGTCATAATCAATTGGACTCTTGCATGGATAGACCCAGTTTGTTTCTCGGACCAGTCTACTGATTATATATAATGTTCCTGTTCTATTCATGAGCATTCATTCATTATCAAGTGCTGTGCTCTGTTTATTGTTCTTATGCCTCCATGCAGATTTTGTTATTGTATTTAGTCCCTCCGCACTTACTGTGTGTAATTTTTGTATTCAAACTTTAAATAAAGGATTTATAAAAAAAAAAAAAAAAGTATTTTTTTTCACATATAAAAGTAGAAAATCAAAGGTTGGTACATGAATTTCAACGGATGGGGGGGGGGTAACAGAAATCATAGTGAGGACCTTTACCCCCTTGGACTAAAAATCACATCAGTATGCAGCACCCCTGTACGGCACCATTGTCACCCTGTGGAGAGGGTAGAGTTAGATTTACTAACAGGTTTACATGCATTTGACTAACAAATTGACTCCAGCCAAACTCCAGGTAACACTTTTTAAGCAGTCACAACAACAGTTTTTATTTCTTTTTGATAAATCTGACCATTGTAAGAACCCCTGTCAGTGTTAAATGGTTTGTCCCAACCTTCTACCTGCCGGTTTTGCTGGTCAGCTTGGCCTGTTAAAGGAAGTTGGAAAATAACAGACTTACTGTCTGGATCAACAGGTGAAAATAAAGGGGGGGGGGGGGCAAAGGAAGTCACCACATCTGAGGATTTGCAAGCTGCAATATACTGTATATATAATTTTTGCTTTTGGGTTCAGATACGCTTTAAGCCTAACTCTACTTTGTTTACTTCTATCTAGAAAGAAATGTCGGCGCACCAACATTGAATTTGCGTCTCAGAAACAAGGATCTGAAGAGGTGGTTTAATCTCCAGGATTCTGATGGTGTCCACCCAAAACTATGCAGTCACATCAAAAAAGTCCAACCCCAGGCAAAACTTTTTTTACTTTAGCTTTGTATCGAGTGGGTAAGAATTAAAACCTACGTCAATGTTTGATTGTCATCTATGCACTTACTTTGAGCGGCTTTGGCATGTTAGATGCCACGTTCAGTATATCGACTGTGTCACCTAGAGCAGTTAAATATTAATAGGTGCTCCGATTCATATTCAAAGGGATGAATGACCTTGGGAACATTACCATAGTTTCCATAGCAACAACATTCTGCTCGTTAGCATAGAAATTAATTTACGGAACAGTACTTTTTTCTGTAGTTGGCAGGCCCTGGGGGGGATTGTAACGGAGGAAATGTTGTGTAATTAACTGTGTGGGTTTTTAAAAGAGGGATTTTATTATGACTTTGTAGACTTCAATCAGGATTAGTGTTGAGCACATCTTAATGGCACTCAGCGTAATGCAAATTTCAAGCCTTGACTGGCGCCAGCAGAATTGTGACAGTGAGACCCAAAGCCTATGGACACAGACTGGACAAGTCGTGACAGGAAATTCTTGCTAAAAATATAAAAAGGCTTTTCTAAGAGCTTGACTGTCATTGGTATAAGGTCTTATGTAGGGATGCTCCGATACCGGTTTTTCGGTATTGAGTACCGATATTTTTTTTCCGGTACTCGCTGATACCGAATGTCCCATTAAGGAAGCCAAGCGTAGTGTATTGACTTGCCACCTGGCTTCCTGATTAGCCAGGAAGCCGGACGGCGTGTAAAGATTCGCCACCCGGCTTCCCAATTAGCAGTGAAGCCGTCTACATGCTCCCTCGTCATAAGGTGACGAGAAAGCATGGAGTCGGCTTTCTGGCCAATTAGGAAGCCGGGCGCCGCGTCATTACACAGCGCCAGGCTTCCTGATTGGCCAGCTTCCCGACCAATCAGGTAGCCGGGCAGCGAATCATTACACGCTGCCCAGCTTCCTGATTGGCCGGGAAGCCAGCTCCATGCTCCCTAGTCACAAGTGAGTTTGAGTACTCGCCCAAATACTCAGTAACGGCACCGATACTAGTATCTGTGCATCCCTAGTCTTATGTCATGTTGAGTTTTGCACAAACTGTTTAAAGTCAACCTGACATCAGATTAATTTTTTATGTTACATGCATGCGTGCTAAGTTATGTCCAAATTTATACTTGCATGCATTTATCTCACAGAGATCATAATGCTGCCCTGTCAATGCCTTCATCTGCTTTTTTCCCCTTCAGAAGGAATGCACAATCTTTATTCAGGGTCAGCATCTAATTCCTGCAGGAACTAAATGTTACCAGCACACCAAATACATTTGTGCACGATCCGTCTTTGATAAATAGGCATCATGTCACAAGAACATAATGCCTACACTCATCAATAAAGACGGATCTTGCACATATTTCTTTGTTGGGCTGGTGACTATTCATTCCTACCCTGGCGGTGCCATCTGCCGTCACTTCTGCACCCAATATCAAGGGGTATACCAGTCAAGAGTGTGGTGGTACACACAGGATCTATCGATTAGCATCTAATTCCTGGACTCAACAATGACATTCATATGAATCCTGGTGTCTGCACACCAGGAAAGAGGAAGCTGAGGAAATGCTTACTCCTGTGTCTAAAGCAACATGTCAGAAATGTATTCATAACTTAAATTACAAAAGCATTCACTTTAATGTTTTTAAAGACTGGAGTTAGAGGACCATTTCCTTCAAAAAGAAAAAAGTACCCCATCCCAATAACTGCATGCAGTTACATATGATAGTTAGTTATATGAATTCTTTATTTCACATAGCTTTATTTGTATCTACATTAGGGATGCACCGATACTTTTCAGATAACAGTGCTGATACCTGGCATTTTCATGATAACTACCAGGGTTGCAGCTGGGACCTGGCTCTGGCGCTCCACCACTGTCCTTAAATCATTAGTCTGTATTGGTTTAGAAAAACTGTCACATGACAATAAACAAAAATGTATCAGTACTTGTAAAACTGGTATCAGTGCATCCCTTTATTTATATTTATAAAAACCATACTTTAAAACAGAGATGTACAAATCCCAGGAGTGCAGTCTGCGCCTTACAAATGATCCATTTCGTGTGCACCTTACTGTATAACTGGTAACAAATTGTTGAGTGCGTTTGTCGTTTGTTTTGCTTTACAAATGACAGCTGCCTCCTAACTTTTGAATTTTTCTCTGGTCTAGTAGCTCGAAAAGTATCTGTACTTTTACAGAGCACAGTACTTTGTATCGGTGCATCCCTAATCTACCTACATATTTACATGGAGATCGAGTTGTCTAGCAACAGGTTGGAACAAACCGTCATAATGTCTACATCAGTAGTCATGCAGAATGCGTGGTGAGCAACGTAGCAGGGTAGAGCTCCTGCATTTCAACCAGGTCCACTTTAACTACACATTTTGACATGAGTGAATGAATTTTAAGGACAATTTTAGGAAAGCATAATAAATACTATATTATGGCCTTGTGTATAGATTTGTAGGAGTGCCAATTGTACTGCCTGCCATGTGATTTTTAGAGAAAAAGCTCTAAAGAGAAACCATTTAAACTTTGTTTTCCCTTAATCCTGAGGCTAGGGCAACAGAAGATTTTTAGTAGCTTCATACTGCTAAAATAGCTAGGAGTAGCAAATGGAACAATTAGCTACATACGCATGAAAGCCACAAACATTTAATCTCGCACGATCGTACAAGGTTCCAATCAAGAGCAAAATTATCACGATTACAGGCTTCCTGTGTAAATTGCTCCATATCATGTTTCCATGCGTTTCATCTGTTTAGCAACCAATTGCTGCTCCAAGCCATTAATCTCTTGCAATTTTAGCACCATGACTGGAGTTGCCAAGTCTTGCATGTAGCTCTAGCCTCAATATGCAGGGAATACTTTTCTAGCAGTTTGCCGTCCAGTATATGCTGCTTTCCTAGTTATAGTTGTGTTGCTTTTGCCAACAATCAGGAACCACAAGTCTTTTCCTAAGAAAATATCCACCTAGATTAGGGTTTGGTTTGCATTATGTGAGCATACGGGTTACCACTTTTGCCTTGCAGCACTGGTGGGTCCCTGGTTCAAATCCCAGTCAGGCCACTATCTGCAAAGCAATTTGCATGTTCTTCCTGTGCTTGTGTGGGTTTCCTCCCACATTCCAAAGACATGTTGGTAGGTTGATTGCCTCCAGTCTTAATCGTCCCTTGTAAGCATCCAAGATAGGCCTTAGAGCGTTAGCTCCTTGAGGGCAGGGACTGATGTGGATGTGCATTATGTAAAAAGAGCTAC
Organism: Nanorana parkeri; assembly: GCF_000935625.1. Taxonomy (NCBI): domain Eukaryota; kingdom Metazoa; phylum Chordata; class Amphibia; order Anura; family Dicroglossidae; genus Nanorana; species Nanorana parkeri. The sequence continues at coordinate 4,580,279 of NW_017306280.1, read as the reverse complement.
GTAAATTGTCGGCGCTGTACAATACGTAAAGTGATCATTCTGGTGGCTGCCAAAATGCCATAAGTGGAAACTTCTTATCCTAGCAGTTGTGTGGAGGGAGAAAAAAAAAGGTGTCTGGACACAGATACTGCATTTTGTCTATGAAGGACTGTTGCAAATACCGCAAAACATTGTCAAGGATACTCAAGGATGCAACTCCTGCTCTTAGCTCTAGGAGCTAAGAGCAGCTCACTAGGAGCCACCACCCTTTGACAGCAGCCTTGAGCAATGTTGTGTACACTTGCAAATTCTTGTGATTGTCAGGTTTTCCGAAGGACCTACTTGGCATATGTTCCCAAGCAGATCCATGGGGGAAAAAAACAAAAACAACACACTTACCTACAAGTCAAGAATTGTATTGCACTTCTGGCTGAACCTGAAGTTGTTCTTTGAGAAATTCCAGATCTACCAGCCATTCACTACATGAAGGGATCTTATCTGTGCCAATTGAGTGGTTGTGCAAGGAGGCACCATCAGACAACGGACCATACAGTTCTACAGGTACAGATGGCATGTCCTACACAACAGCCATCTGCTCTCAGCATGGAGGGGGAAAAAAAATTGCAACTCAACAACCCTTGTTTTCCAGTGGGTCAAGGCAAACAAGTCATTGAACAGCCCTCATCAGTTAAAAAGGTCTAGAGAGAATGACAGCTGAATAGACATTATCCCCTTAAAGTTTAATCTTATATTCCCCGTTTCCTCCCTTAACATGTTAGTGATTTTTTTTCTTTAGATAAAACCTCTGTACATTACTTTTTTAGACCCAGTTATGTCATCACTAGAGCGCCGTCTCTATAGGCAGATCATGGCTGGTGGGAGGGGCCGGCTGTACATAGCCTCCTACAACCAGCACCTTGCCTCCATACTCAAGATTCCAACTCTGGGGAGGAGTTATGCATATAGCAAAATGCCTTGATGGAACACTCAATTCTACAGACTGGCATTTGCCCAAGGCAGACTGCATTTGCATGCGGACCACCCACATGTAATGTTGAACCTTCAGGATTAAAAACAGAACTCCAATGAATGAAAATGGTGGACCAAGACAGTTGACTGGGAAGAGGGATCAATATGGATGGCCTCTTTGGCATGCAGCAGGCTCCATGAGACTTGCTTGAGCTTCTAATCCACAAGGAGAACTTACAGAGTGCAGTAAAACCAGTATGCAATTTCAGGAGAGGAGCCTGTACAATGCTGAATGTAAGGCTGGCATTCCATTTTTACAGATTTAATTGATGTAGCTGTTCTTTGATACCTTCTTATGTGTCAGCAGAGGAGACTGTGTGATGACGCGTTTCCGGGGTCACGCCCCCTTCATCAGAGCTCTGAGAAAGAAAGCTCTGATGAAGAAAAACCATGAACAGATGGAAGACATTTCTACATTACTAAGCAGGAGGCGGGTCCCAAGGTCTCAGTGAGGCTATTGATCCAATAAATTAGAAAGCATGGCCATTAAAGTGCAATTATTTCTGTGGGGGGATGAGGTCCTCAATTGACTGGCCCTTCTCCAGACGCTTTTCCATTTCTACCAGAAGCTTCACACCATCAACCACCGTCTGAACCAGTTCCACCTCTGAAAAGCCAAGACGGTCGGCGTTTGATACATCGAAGACTCCTCCAACAGCTGCAGTGTCAACTCCACCTAATGCAAAACAAGCAGTTAGTACTGCACCATATACAAACAAAATGGTCGTGATGTGAAACTATTGCTCAGCTGGAGGACCATGAGTCAACAACCTCAAAGCACTCAAGGTAGCAAGTTGAGGACTTCTGATAATTTGGGCACAATTCTGTTGTCTAGTGACACAATGGACCTTAGACACCATTTTGTTGATCAATGGTGTGGAGATTGTGTGTGCAGTATAACATTAAGGCTTACCAAGTACTCCCATGTATGCTAGTTTGGGTGTAGCCCCCTTGTTCTGTAACATTTAAGACATTTTTCAGCTTATCCAAGCAGCTTCCTTACTTCAGTCTAGGGATGCACAGATACTAGTATCAATGCCAATACCGAGTATTTTGGCAAGTACTCACTCTCCCAAATGCTCGATACAGGAACTTAGTCAGAGGAATCTCCCTCCGTGCCGCAAGGGAACAAGGAGCTGGCTTCTCGGCCTATCACAAAGCCAGTTGGCAGGCAATGACCCACCTCCTGGCTTCCCGATTGGCCGGGAAGCCGGGTCTATGTCATCAGAAGTACCGTTATCAGTACTCTGTATTGGCAAGTACTGAAATGACCGGCATTGGTGCATCCTGTTTAAATACAGCAAAATGATCTAAATGTTATTTAGATTCACACCTGCAATCATAAGAACAAATAAACTTTCTAAACTTTCCCCAGTTAGGGAACACACGAAATTAGACTATTAAAGTATCTATCATGAAGCACAGTGCTCTGGCAGAGGAAGCTCATGTACACTGGAGGGGGGGGGGGCATTGTAGGAAACACTACACATCCTATTATGCCACTAGCATGGGAGTCATGCCTGCGGTTGTCAGTCTTGGGAACTACATGACCCATGAAGCATTGCAAAACAGCTGGCGTGCCTAAAAGTTTGGAATCCCTTTTTAGTCCTGCCTCCCACCTCCATACAGGTTCCACAGCCTTGATGAAAGATGCATTTTTGTGACCCCTAAAAAAACTGTTTGCTATAACAGCTTGTTCCCTTTTAATTAAAGATTGTATACATCTACAATGTAGCTTTCTAGAAGAATTTACCTGTAACATTGGTGTGGCACTCAACGTTTCTAGCCCTATAGCATGGAGATGCCATTTTGGCACGACATGGCAACTATGTATCCATTAACAGAAAGGACAGTGGTCCACCGATCTGTGCACAGATGTCTGTCTGCTCACCTGTTCCTCTCTTTTGCAGTTTGAGCCTCTTCAGGATGTCTCCAAATTTTTCGTTCTTGCTCAAATTTGGCAACTTTATGTGGACGCCGGCGCGGAGACCAGTTCCAAGGTTGGATGGGCAGGTGAGGATGTAGCCAAGATGCTGATTCCACATAAACTGGTAGCCTTTCTCCTTGAACAGGGTTTCAATCTAGGAGAGAAGGACTGGTTGTTTTCAGTTGGAACAGAGTTAACAATATAGAACACAAACAACTGCAGAGCCGGGTACGGAGTATAAACAAAATACCCAAGCTGAGCAATGCTTCTGAAAATGCTATCTGCCTGGCTGTCATGCTAACCCCTTTTGCACCAATATTTTGAGCCTTTTATCAGGAATGACAAGGCAGAAATGGTAGTTCCCGCATGCGTTTTTTATGACTGATTGTAATTAAGGCCGAACTGACTAAGAGCAGCTGAGATTACATAGCCATTAAGTACTCATTATAGAGCATTTCCAGCTGCCACTTATGTTTTCCCCAACATTATGGCCGGAACAATAAATGTTTAAACTGCATTTAATAGGGTAGGATAAGTATATAACCTGTAGCATCTGGTTTCTTATCCTGAAATATTACTGGTTAGAACAAGAATAGAAGAAGATACTGCAATGGGGACACTTGTTCACAAATGTCTTTAGGAGGATTTCCCTCACATTGGAACGATATCCTCTCACTTCCTTTAAGGTGCAGACTTAGGAACAAAGGACTCTGGTAGCAGGAAGGAGGGGCCTGATAAAAAAATATCTTGCACCAAAGGGGGGCCCCGAAGCAGATCTCACTGCATCCC
>NW_017306280.1:4560254-4576450 GCF_000935625.1 Nanorana parkeri | reverse complement strand
CTCCCCCCCCCCCCCCCCCCCCAACACCAAAGGAGCTTACACTCTAATGTCCTCCCACAGTCACACTATTATATATCTGACATACCACAGTGATGTACAAGGAGCATTGGGCCAGTCACTGCAGTTTCTGTACAGCGGAGCTTACACTCTAATGCACAATGGCACAGAGACTACAAATCCCAGCAATACATTATACAGCAATGCAGAATAGTATATGAATTACTATAAGCAACTCGCTGGACCCTACACTGGGATAGAGAAACCAGTTATAGGAAACATTACCGTGCAATGTTCCCAATCATAATCCATTTCTCTAAATTAATATCACAGCACACTGTTTAGTTTCTGGGCTCCCCCCTTGCAGGTGGTATATGGGCCCCCCACAGCAACCCCTACGATACTGGAAGTGAGGACAGCAGCAGCCGAGCACACCGATAGCCCTGGAGCCTCAGTGCTGCCCGGCCTGCCGTATGCCACCGCAGTGACGAGGAAGGGGGGGCGAAATAATTCTACTAAGCTCGCCAAAGTGAAAGGTTTTGGCTTTAGATTCTTCTACTTTCCCAGGCCAATTTAGAGAGAAAAAAAAAATCCATAAATTAATGGGGTGCCTTATTAACCTCAATCTGTAAGTAAATCAAATATGCCATCCTGTAAAGAACAGAGTAGCTACACAGTAGTTGTTAGACCAAATGAACTTCAATTTCTTTAAACATCCAGCAACATGAATACAAAAAAAATTATTTAAATAAATTAAAGCTCCTGGTCTACCAAGTTACTGTGTAGCTATTCTGTTCTTTACAGAATGTTTTTTTCGCAATTTAGGAAAATGGGATCAGCCCCACCAATCTGCTCCCTCTACCCCTTTAGGCCAGAGGATACATTTGGAGGTGCATGGTTACTTCTGACCACTAGAGGGCCGAACTTGCAAACTATTGGAAGCTGCAGCCAATATGAGCCTTGAATAACCTTACAGCACAACACTTCCTTGCCCACTACCTTCAATGCTTTATAAAAATCTCCCTCCAAGAGAAGACAGACAGATTGACCAATCCCATTAACTGCAGCACTTTGTGTTAACGTTGTACATTTTTCTAATGTTTAGGCATTAATGTAGTTACAATAAACGGCATACAACCACCTACTTTAGTCAAACCATCACAGAACCTCTTGAAGACTTCCTTCATGTTGCCACCTTTCTGCATAGAGATGACACGGAGATGATCCTCCTCATTGATCCAGACAAGGAAAGTCTTGTTGTCATTGTGCCTTGTGTAAAAGATACATTACATGGATTCAAGATGGAAAATACATAAGCCATAGTGCATCCTGAATATCTCCCCTGCAAAATCCAGATTCTTCCGGAGTACACAAAATACCCCCCCCCCCCTTCATCCATGACAACCATTAAAAGCTGCGCTGAGATAAATGTGTAGGCCACCACTGCTGATGTGAAAGTCAATTACCTAGTGGTCTCCCGACTTAAATATTGCATTGAACCCAAATAAATCTATTCAACACACCATAATGGAATCAATCTAGCTGGTGCTGTAATGACCAATGGCTGGCACCATGTGCATCAAAGCAGGTCACCAGCACATCAGATTCTTGCATGAAATTAAACTTTGAACAATGAATTACACTAAAGTGCAACATTTGGCACCACCCAAGACCTGACTCACGTTTAGACAGTCATACTGCACAGCTTGGAAATGTTGCTCTTGCTGCGATTCTTCATGAATTAAAAAAAAGTGAATTTTCTGCAAGAATATGGGTTGGTGACAAATGACAAAACAGGAATAAACATGTAGCAAGATGTCAGCGCTCCTGATCTGCATAGATATTTCTCCCAGTATGGATTTTATTTAACCAGATAGTCACTCGGGTCAAGGTGCGGGTGTTATGAGCAGAAGTCCAGATTAACGCTTTATCTGGGGTTAAAGAGGCTTAAAGGTGAGCAAACAAGACACCAAGACCTGTTACATTGTACAGAAAATTCTTTAGATCCACCAGAAGAGCCATTTCCTGCTCTTAAGAGTACTGACTGACAACTGACACCATGTAGAAGAATGACTTGCATTTAAAACTTATACCATGCAAAAGCTTTGGCTATCTTTGTACATTGCTTGAATATGCATGTATGGGAAAAAGGTCTCCATGTGATCTGTCATTAATTTCAATGAACACGAGGCAACAGGCATGGCAGACCTCAAATACTACACCGAGAAACAAGCATGCTACAATAGTTTCCCCTGTATTCCATAGGGAAAGTAAAAGCCAAGTATTCCTTTCATACTATGTTACATGCATATTTAGGGTACAACATGGTATCCTTCCACAGCCCCCCACTCAACTGCCCACCCAGCAGCCCCCCACCCACAAACTTTAGCTTGCTGCTTGGCATCACAGAAGCTGCCATTTTTATACACTGCAGAATACCCCAATCCCAATTTTAGCAGACGGGCCCCATGGAGTATAGTTAATTAACAGGCATGACCGGTAATAGCTACCCAATTGGAGGAGATTATGCACAGGGCTATGATGCATAATCAGTCCGTAAAACGTTAGGGCTTAATGTTGAAATGTTAGGCAACACCTCAGTACTCGTTTTGGTGCGAGGATAAGCTATGCAGAGCGCTTGCTGCAACTAGATTTATTAAGCCACAACAAAGCAATGCGTCCCTGGTGACCTCCCAACATCCTCTTCACTAAGATGCTACTTCCCATCTAAGAAATGGACACGTACAACCATCTTCCACAGGAAACATCAGGACACCTACCAGATTCCTCTGGCGTCAGGCCAGTCCCGCGCCATCCCTGAGGCCAGAAGCAGGGGAGATACTGGCTTGTCAAACAAGAAGTGGTCATCAATGAGCTGCTGCTGCTCTGCGTCTGTCATACTCTTGAGAGCATAGTACTTTCCTTTCAGGTCTCCATCCAGGCTATCTAAAGCTGGGAACATAAATATTAGCAATTATACAAGTTGCCAGCCACAGCTAAATATATGCAAGACTGCAGATCACAAGGACCTGACAGTTGTGTAGAAGAGCATGTACTCTCAAGCCTTGCTAGACACCTAGGCCAACTCAGTGCACACATGTTTACCAGAGTTGGCATACCCCTAGAACACAAGCATCCATTAACCCCTTAGTGACTGATTACGTACAGTGTACGTCGCCAGCATTGGGGCTGTTTAAACAGACTGCCGGCGGCTATTGCCGCCGGGACTCTGTTTAAACTTGTAAAGCCGACTGTCGGCTTTACCACAGAAGCGATTCTGGCGACTTACCTGTCGCCAGATCGCTTCTGTGTCCCGTAGAACCCCGTGCTTCCCGGGCTCCCTTGCCCCTCCTACGGGCCCGGGACCGGCTTCCTTGATGTCCGCAGGTTGACGAACTTCCGTTCATCATTCCCCTCCCCGTTCTATGGGACCGGGAGCGATGCAGATTGCATCACTTCCGGGCTCCTGCAGCCCAGCTATAAGCTATTGAAGTGCGATCTGCACTTCAATAGCTTATTTCCAGTGTAAAGGTGACACTGGGGGTCTTTTGGACCCCCAGCATCACCTTAAAGCGTACCTGTCACCACCATCTGCTATCAAATGGGGGGGGGGCTTGTTAGCCCCCCTATGTGATAGCAGTCAAAGAAAAAAAAAAAATATAAAAAACAAAATGTAAAAGTCCCCCGTGAGGACGCGCGTCGCCACGTAAACACGCGTTGGGTGCACCTACGTATGAAAACGACGAACGCGCTACACATGTTGGGTATCGGCCGCACACGCCGGAGTGAGAGCAATAATTCTAGGGCATCTCTAAATTGATGACCTGTGGGGGCTTTTAAAGCGTCTATGGACTTTTTGGTGTACTGCAGTTTTTCGCACGCAATTTGTAACCTGGGCATGTTGGGTGTCGTTTTAATCGTTGTAACCTCATCTTTTATATTTCATTTAAAAATTGGTATTTTGTTGTGTTTTGGGGCATCCATAAAACATGGATGCAAAAAATTAAAGGCCCGTCATGAAGGGGTTAAATCTCAAAGCATGTTCACCTGCCACAAAAAGATGGGCAACAAAGAATGGCATACTACACAACTAGAGAAACCTGGGCTTACCATAAATATCAGACAAACCTATGTTCTAATATTAAATGGTAGAATTTGGACTAGAGCATAGACTCCTTGAAGCGGCATTGCTATTAAGGGTTATTTGAAGCCAGCTACCAGCCAGAACCAAGGTCTGTATTTTGGATATTAAAAAGCCAACAATTATATCAGTAAATGTGTATTTTTATATTCTCCACCCAAATATATTTCAGGTTCAATTGGCATTACATACATATGATCTCAGCACTGCTCTTGAAAGACCCACTAAATCTTTGGGCAATGTAGCTCCCCAGTAGCTTACATTAACTAATATCAATTCCGGGTGGACTTTAACAAGCATCCTAGTGTAATCTCACCTTGATATGGCTCTGGAGAATACATCTTCAGTAAACTAAATACAGGGAACATTTTTGACTTCAGGACATTTAAAACCATGAGTGACAGTACAAATATGGATCGTAGCACTCCTGTTACTATATCTGGCTCTATCGTGGAACACAAATCTTATTCCATATTAAAAGGAAAGAATGTTTCTGTACCATAAGCCAAGACAGACTATGTAACATGACCATATACAGACAGGTATTCATAGGATCTTCTAAGGGGGAGGGGGGAAATTTCCCTAAAAGGGATTGCAATAGATAAAAGACTGGAGCACATTTCAGATTATGTTTTTAAAGGTTAAACTGTACAATAGTTTAACCCCATACCCCTTAATTTTTCTGCGTATGATTTGTCAAGGGAGTAAGTCCCAACAATGAACATGTCAGACAAAAAAAAAAAAGGGAGTAAATTAAATCCTGGGTTAGATCTGACAAGAGCAAAACTAACCGTTGATCTGCCAAAAATCTGGATTAGCTGCCAACTACCTATGCCGCACTTCTAGGAGTCATACTGTTCTGAGGATTACGGGACAAGGATCGGGACAAGGATCAATCCAGTAGTCCTGTCCCTGATAAGAGTAGGGTAAATGTGAGTTTTGTCATATTAGGACAGGAAGTGTTACTTAAAAATACAGGGAAAGCAGGAAAACTAAAGCAGCCTCCACATATAAGGTCTGGTAATCTGCAAAATATTACAACTTTGTTTTAGGATTTAGATAAGCTTTAAAGAATGTAGCACTGCTGTAAACTATTGCTAGCGAGACTACTGCATGGTAGGCACAGAACAGCAATTACTGCACCCATGATGCATTACTAGTATACACATTATAGTGCAGATGATCTTATAAAAAGGAGTGTCTGCATGTTTCTACAGCTTCAATACACTAAGCACAACCTACCCCTAGCAAAAGGTTATTTTTGTTTTTGTTTTTTTAGAGCATCTGCCCAGATTGCTGTACCCTGGCACCCCCGAAGCTTCAGTCCAGACCTAGACGCTCTTAACCCTGACTCAAGTGCTAGTTCCAATGCATAGTATAGCACTGCAGTATCAGGCACAGGAATTACCCACCCTGAAACTAGGACCAGAGGCAACCTCCAGTGCTGGGTGAAAGCTGCTGTTAGATTAAAGAAAGTCTGGCTGAATAGGTTATAGATTAGGGTTAGAAGTACTTTCATGTGGTATGCCAAACAGACCTACTGACAGATGAACAGGTAGTGCAAGTGTTACAGGGGAGCTCAATGCTCAGTATGCCCTTTTCCACTTGTCATCCCTACAAAACATGCAGCACCTTCAGCAGTACACCAGTCTGCTTCATTTACAGTATTTGCTCATGGAAACTTCTCTCCGAGCAGAGGAAACTAAGTCAGTCTAATTATGGCAAAGCATTATTTATTCACAAGTTCCAATTACCTTCATTGGAGAGTTTTTCAACGGCTCTTCTTTCCCCGCGGCTGCAGTGAGGTGGAAGGCAAAAACCACGGATACTCCTGCCAGTTCTAACACGGGAGCTAATGACATAGTTTGGGTCCAGGTCATCACCGCCCTTTTTTCAACTTACTGCTAGAAGATATAGGTCTTTAAAAGGTTGTGCAATTTGCAGAACATTTTATTCAATCTCAAAAAAGGTTGCCACTGAGAACATTTAAGGTAAACTTCAATGAATTTAGCTTATTTGCCATATATAAAGGCTAACAATTAATTCGACCTTGACAGACCCTTTTGGTCTGTTAAATATACTGTTTGCAGATGCAACACAAGAGTGCGTGTTGTCACAGGAAGTGTGTTACCAGCAGGATGGACAGGTTAGAAAAACAGCCACCACATCTGTGGACCTGTAAGCTGAATATATTAAATTTGTATTCTTTGGTTTAGACACCAACCACCCCAGGTTAGTTAAAATATAAATGTTCAATTACAAGGGTGTACAAGTTGTGAGCCTTTATTTATCTGAAAGGTCATATTTCCTTCTTTGTCCAGAGAGAAAAGAGAAACAGGAAAAAAAAACAGTGGTTCTGCCAGTGGTTCGTGCGTCACTTGCAGTGAGACAATATTCCAAGACCCACAATAATTGCCAGATGGAGTTCTGATGACTACAATTATACTATTCTCCCAAAGTAACTGGAGAAATAGGAGATTACACAAGACTACAAACAAGACAAATTCAGTAATAAGCCCTAGGATTCCCTCCCTAGCTGTGTTTGCTCTTTTAATGATGCACTGCCTGCAGGAAAACCTAATGATGCACATCAAATTTACCCCATTAAGATGCCAAGGTCCACTTACAACATGAGAACGTCTGAATATTTTCAGGAAGGAGTGGGCCATTACACAAAGATGAGTGCCATGACTGGGAAAGTTCTATATTTCGCTACAGAAATTTAAGGTGCTCATACCCACGGGGCATAACCCCAATAGACACATTTTGTGATTTCACTTTCATTAGAACCCCAGGCAAACATCAAAGTACACATCAGAACTATTAACAGGATTTGGAACACTTTATTTGCTCCTGTAACACGATTTCCTAGTTCATCTTTAGAGCTTTCAGGTCATCTTCTGGCTTGTTGGACAGAGGTGATGCGGGTTCACTGTCTAACAAGCAGTCTGGAAGATAAAAGGAAGGGTTCTGAAGAGGAAGTGATGCTGTGGATACTGATCCCCAACTGATACAAAAACAAAGGCCTTAGTATTTCCACATGGCTAATTTTCAGCGGCTCTCCACAAAGCAGGTTTCCCCCCCAGGGACCAGGGTCACCTAATTTGAAAAGTCTGAGCCCAAAAGGTGTGCCAGACATTAGAGGAATTAAATACTTAAGTCTCAATGAAAAGAGGAAAAATAATGTCAGCCAACTGGTTTGTCATGGGGGAAACTACCCCTTCTTCAGGGCTTTAGCACTTATCAGAATGCAGGCATAGATAGCCATCCATCGGTCTCCTGGTTCTGAAAGGTTCTAAATGTGGGATTGTTTGGCTCCCAAAAACTCATTGGCTGCCATTTCCCTGTGGTCATTAGAGAAATTAAATACATTTGGACTCTAAGAACATCTGTTTGGTGCTCTTTTGGGCTCAAATACACATGGATGAGGAAATGGGACACTAGACACTGCCGAGCTAAACCAGTAAATAAAGTAATCCATCTTTCTCACTGACAGGGTTGTCAATAAGACCAGCCACACAAACATAAGACCTTTGTTAGTGAAAGCATACACATGAATTGTGTGTATAGTCATTATCGTAGAACTGCATTGAAGCCCAAGAAGTGCTACAGAATTGAAGATTGCTTAGGATTGGGGGGCGGGCGATCAGCCACTGCTAGAGATACCCAGCCACTGCCCTGACGATCAGAGGATTAGAATGCCAGCTGCTGTAGATTAGTCTGTTAAACATTTTTAAAAAACAAGCTACAGATTATATAGGAGCAGCAATATTCAGAAACTTGCCTTCAAGTTTTCAGACTTCAGGTCAGTCTTGTGTTGGTCTGTTGGCTTGTAACCACCATGTCGCTCTTCAATGATGGGGTCAAACAGCTCTTTGAACACATCATAGCACTCTTCATCCCCAGCGACACATCCCACGGTCATAATATAGGGGTGGCCTGAACAAACAGCATGTATAAGTCACAAAAGGCACTATTGTACACAAACCAAAGAGGAGCAGGACAGATTATTGCTCAACACAAGGAAATCTTATAAACCTTAAGACATTCCCATGCACAGCCATCTGATGGTTTTATTTGAGGAGAGCTAAAAGCTCCAGCATACCACTGGCTAGTAGGGCATACAAGACTTCAATGCCTGCACGGCTGGATGAACAGTCTAAAATTTAGTTTAACACATTAAACAGGCAAAACACCAAATTAGGATCACAACCCTCTTTAGTTTAGGTCACCAAGTACAGTAGAAAACTGCCATTGCCAATCTTTGAACAATACCAATTGTCTGGCTGCCATGGTGGTCCAATAGCTTCAAAATTTTCATGCAGAACTGCTACCAGTATGGAAAGAAATGCTTATTAGCATACTTATGGGCCGCCAACTCAAGTTATGTAGGCATTGATTTAGCATAAAAGCCAGTCAACAGTCTGTAAATGACAGCCTACACAAGTTGTTCAGCATAGGTTTCCTTTAAAGCAGGGGTAGCCAAACTCCGGCCCTCCAGCTGTGGTGAAACTACAAATGCCATGATTCATCTCTCTGGGAGTCATGTCTGTGGTTGTGAGAATCTTACAATGCCTCATGGGTTTTGTAGTTCCACCGCAGCAGGAGGGCCAGAGTTTGGCTACCTCCGCTTTAAAGTGACCCTGTCAGTTCTTTAAATTCCCAGTGCGAGCTAGTAGTTATATTAGAAGTATTAAACTATTCTCTGCTGGCAGTTCCAAAGCTGCAGCCGCCAAGATTCTTAAGCATTCAACACTTCTGGGAGCATGGGGTGACCGTGTTCCCCAACCGCTGGCCATGGTTCCATCCGAACAGAATAGCAGTTAGATAAGGGTATAGAGGTTGAACCACAGCACAAAGAGAGGGAGCAAAGTCATCCAACAATAAGTTTTGGAATGCCACTGAGGTCTATCAGAGGCTATAAGAATGGAAAGAAGGGCAAAAAAAAAAAGGTAGGAGACGCAGGCTGACAGGAGTACAGCACAATACAAGGAGCTGGCTTTAGTAATTGAGATAGGATCGGGTCATTTTCAAGGGTAGCGTCATTTTAAAAGGGAAGCTACAACTGAAGTTAAGGACAGAATGCTTGGTGTGGGCGATGGAAACATTATCTATACCATTTTCCATGAACAGATAAAGGTTAAAGATATTAATTATAAATTAACACTTGACAATTTTATGGCACATTTCAAAGCTCTGTCAGCTTTTAGCCACAGCAATCTACCACCCATGATACAAATCGCTTCCTAATTTTGTGCAAACAGTGGCAGCAAAAAGTGATTGCAACTGTGTTGTTGGTTTAGAGTAATTTGTGCTTGATTTCCACCCAATTGCAATCATTTGAGCAACCTAAACCAGGAAATGACAAACCACAGGAAGTAGATAGCGGTGGACTGTTGAATGCCATTAAAATCACATTTTCAATCAACACATGTGTGCAGCCAGCATAATTGAAGTGTTACAAGTCACATCTGAGCTTCAGGTAATTTACTGTAGTCCTAAATCAGTCTATTGCAAGAAACAGTCATCAAATGTTAATATTCAGTTACACAGACTTCACAGCAATTACATCTCCATAGCCTATGCAGAGTGGCAGCAACCATCTTGTGAAATGAACCAATGACCAAAATAAAGGTCATGCTAAAAACTTGGTATGTGGACATCTAGAAGAACCAAGTAGAGCAGCATTGTGCAGTATCCCGTACAAACCAATCAGGAACCACATACTGATGAAAAACTGGTTAGATGCAGTGGGTTAGTCTGGTCTTTGTAATGCAGTATGAAGTGAACAGTGCCCGTGCAATTGGGAAAAAAAAAAAGAATCTGTTTGAAGGGGAAAAGCGTTGAAATTAAATGTCTCCCCATCTAAACACTGAATTACTGCTAGCTGTCTGGATGTCTTCAGCCACAGTACTTGGCAAGTCACTAAGCTTCAACAAGCCAGAACTTTTTGGCTATACACTTGTTTGAGGTACGACTTGGAAAATATGAAGTACCTTGCTTAGCATAACAGGCAACTAGTATTTTCAAATAGAGATTTCAACAAAATAGCCTATTATAGGCATGGAGCCAAAAAATTTTTCCAATTTAAGGTTAGATTGGGGGGGGGTTGCTGTATGGAGGTTTTGTTGGGGAAGTTTCCTGTCTGTGATAAAGTCAGACAGGAGTGAGGGGAAAAATCAGGGACACTTACTGCAGTAAGGTGCAAATAACTCTAGCCTTCCCCTCCGGTAAACTACTATTAACACCCTGGCTCCCTTCTGGAGGAGATTGCTCCACTTCTTGATCTGGTGAAAAGGTGAAAAAGTGTAATAGGAAGTGAGGGGGATCTCCCCAGTAGAGTCCCATAGAGCACTGAAAACCTGAGAGATGCCAATCATTTCCTATTCAAAAGCTAAAGATTTTAGTTGGATATTTAAAAACCTAGCCCATGTAAAGCTGGCCATACACTTAAGATTATCTGCAGATAACCTATGGTCAGATGGGTAAAAGGGCAACAGATTCCTCCATCTACACTAAACTGTAGCTTGAGGAATCTCCCACTGGGCCAAGCCTCAGTGTCTTGCTAGTGAGCCCCGATGGCTCTCAAAATACCTGCATCCGAATCAGATTGTTCAGGTATTTTGAGATCTAGCAGGGCTGACTAGCAAGACACTTAAGCATGGCCCAGCAGGAGATTACCCCCAGCCACACAGTTTAGGGTAGATGGAGGAATCCGTTGCACTTTTTCCATCTAACCATAGAAAATCTACAGGTGTATGGCCAGCTTAACCCAACTCAAGGATTTCACCATTCTGATGGGGGTCAACAATTATGATGGAGGCAATGGAGGGAGGGGGGGCAGGGGTTGACAGGCTATAGAGAATCCTAATACACTATTCCCTCTGCTTGCATGGAGCTGCCTTTTTACTGGGCACTGAAATGAGAAACACAATTTCAATAACACTAGAGTTATGACAGGTTCATGTCACAATGACAGCTTCAGCCACTCTATGCAAGCAACTGGTGCGGTTAAATCTTTCCAATCCCAGACATGCTTTTCATTTTTACCAGGATTGTCTACCCCAGTTTGTATCACATCATCCACCAATGAAGCCACTGGGGGTTGTTCTGTTTCTCAGTCTCTTGTATACTTTAAAAACAGTTAAACTTTTGCCATGTGGTTGTTGTGTTTGCTCAGGTCTGGGAACTCTTCTGCAGAAAGCCTCTTAGTGATTGGCTTGGCCATGTTCACTTAACTAAAAGGAGAAAACAAGAACTGTACAGGTTAGAATCTGCTCCCCCTCGTCAAGAAAAGTGCTCCTTGATTCTTCTTTTGCCAAATTATACTGCAGATAATATCACAATATTCCCACATTTAAAGGTTATCACCACTTTTCTGACAGCTTATTTGAAGGCTGAGAAGGGAAGAGACATTTTGTAAAGAGTATAACCCAATCTGGACCGTGTTGCCTGTACTGCCTGCTAGTGCCCAATGAAAAATCAAAGTTTGGAGATTTTGAAATGCCATTTCCCACAAATCTTTATTGAAAGCTTGTAGAAAATCATATTGCCGCCTACCATTTCCCCACACACAATATTGCCAATGGGTACAACAGGTATTTCAAGAGCCAGTCCAATCTATAAGTGCCCATGCATATAGACAACGAATGGTCGATTTGGAGAGTCTCTGCCAAAGATCAGTTGTGTTCAGACCACTACTAAATTCCATGTTAGACACGAACTCAAAAAGCTGGGACAGAAGACCTTTTATACAAAGACTATATGGATAAGTATGTGGTGTGTTCATACAAATTACTTTCATCAACCCCTGCAGAATAGATATTTTCTTCATTATTTTAAGACATCTGGGCCTGTCTGGTTTGGATGGCTAATCCTGTTGCAGGTATCCCATAGCTGAGAAAATTAAGTGTGTGGGAACACTGGTCACTTTAACTACCAAGGCCAATGCTTTACAAATTATAATTTTCCCCTCTCAAGCCCTAAAACACCAATGCTAGCTCTAATATATATATATATATATATATATTAGAGATGTATGTGTGTGTGTAGTCTTATCAATTTTGTAGGACTTCTACACAAGTCCTTTAGTCTGACAGCTTAGCACTTCCAGTAATGAGGGAGAACAGATGGCAAAGTGGATGAGGAGAGGCAATCTGTGCATTTTACCTGGGTTGTCAATCCCAGTCTGAATGGCATCATCCGCAGTAAATCCACTTGGCGTCTCTTTGTTCCTCAGACGATCATACAGCTCTTTGGTCAGTACCTTGGCCATATGGTTGTTGTGGGAGCTCAAGTCGGGAAACTCCTCATCCACAGAGTACTTCATCTTCAGTTTGTTGTGAGAGTTGCCGAAAGGCATGATTGCACTTTACTGCAGGAATTACAGAACAAAAATGGTAACAGATATAGGACACGACCTCAAGGGTGACATTGGAGCAAGCTCATGCGGGAACAGGAAATTTAGGCCACAACTTGGCTAGTGGCCATCTAAATCTCCCATGAACCTCAACACTTAAGTATACAAGATTGGCCATATTGTACCTGGTTTTTCCTGCAATGTGACCTGGCTGCATCCTTGCAGATTAAAGTATAAATCAGGAGAGACACCAAATTATTACAGAGCTCTTTACAAATTGCAGAGTTAATTTAGTGGATGGGAAAGCCTGCAAAAGATCTGCCCATGTCCTGCTTACATCTTGCGTTCCTCCAAGGTCACAATCATTTGTTATACACAGAAAAGTTTTGTAGATCCCATTGAAGGCTATAGAAAAGGCCAACAACTCCACCTCTTACAAGTCCTACTCAGCTTATACAGATCTGATAAAATGCTGGAAGGTCATCTACTCTTCTCTAGTGTTAGATGGGTCATTTTTCATATGCAGTCCTTAAAAAGAAACTTCACAAGTACACCATCCGCATAGCTTAGGCAGCAGAAATTGGAGGAGGATATCCCTCCCCAATAGAAGTAGCACAGGGTGGAGCAATTATCTCAAAAACACTGCATGTAGCATCTTTTGACAGCTGATGCTCTCTACCTTATGCCTCGGTGAACAGGGAACTCTGTTGCCATTTGTTTTCACATTTGGTTGATTGAACTCTATATGCTTTTCTAAATAAGAAGCACTGCCATGAAAAATCATCCACTGTTTGTAGTAAGTGATGCTGTTGGTCTTTTATCTAAAACAATATCTAGTTAGGTAACATGTAGCTTTGCATTCTTTTTTTTTTAATCTTATCTCACCGATAGACAAAGCAAGGACAGTGTAGAAAGCATCTCATAACAGCCTATCACAGCGCCTTCCTATCTGATTGCTACAAATCACTGCACTTAGCACTGTCTTAATGACCAAGCAAGTCAGCATTGTACCTGCTGTCCTCCAAAACAAAAGTCTACACATTTGCATCTTGAAGGTCAAGGAGAGTATGCAGCCATTGCTAGTCCATGATGCAGGTTGCATAGGTATGCCTTGACTTTTAGTTCCATCACAGCCAGATAAGTGACAGCATCTCAACCAAAGAACACTCAGCAAGGAAATTAGAGTACCAAGAAAGATGTACACAATTCCTTCCAAGTGGCATTTCAAAAGCTGATTAGCTGTGAAAATAGATGGGCTCATTCAATAATGTTGTCTTAGTAGTGAAACTGCCTCAGAGCAACCAGAAACCAGATTACTCTGCACTTCCTGAGCAGATCAAGGAAAGCCGTGGGTTACAGGCCTCGAGAGCGCTGAAAATAAAATTGTGCTGCCCATAGGATGCAAGCTGTTAGCCTTCCAGCACACATTCATCTTTACATATTTAAAGAGGCCATACACATTACAATCCGTATGGAGATTGTGCAATCTCTTTACAATCTTTAATTTTACCAAAGCCATGCAATGTAATGACCTACCCAAAAAAGTTAAATCAGCTTGTATCCAGTCAGATCAGCATACTATGTAATTGATAAGAGCAAAGAGGAGATAGTACAGATTGTAAACATGTACAGTCAGATTAGGATGCAAAATGAACCAAAGCATGTCAGCTATTATAATGGGGTACAGAGCAATTTTGATAATCTAGTAAATGGGATTACATAAAATGCACCTGCAAGGGCAGTAACCCCACCAATCCATCCCCAAATGCTTCTCAATAAAAGCAAAAACTGCCTGGATCAACCCATCATTGCACAGCTTAATGGAAGCCTGCTCTGGAATCACATGGAAGCTATTACTACTCACCTTTCCTTCTGAAAAGCACCCATGCCCAGACTGTCATGCTTTGCCAACAGATTCAGTAAAGCCCAGCTGACTTAGAACAAATTAGGATCAGGAAAGCTAATTTTCACAATCTCCATGCTTGTTCCATGTCAGTGACTTGGACTTAGAGCATTACAGCCTGAGACAGCAACGAGCATTTCCAGAAGGTGGTGAGCTATGCTATGCATTCCTTGTACTGAATGAGCCCATTCTATAGCAGCACATTAAAATCCTAGCAGAACACCAGAGCCTTGGAAGCCATTCCCGACCTGGGGAAGGGGGAACCAATACAACTGAGCTGTTCATGCTACTAACTGGAATAAAAACACCTTTCAGCAATGCCAGCAGCAGCAGCCCTGCTCTGACCATGATGCTGCAGCGATAAGTCATCCATCCCCAAACTAGCCCCATCCCAGAGGCTGCAGCAGAGCCATGAAAAGGGTGCAGCAGGGGGCAGCGCTGAGCCTAGCCGGCCAAACTTCTAACACTCCATTAACCCCTTCCTTTCTCCTGCACAGATGGGAGTTAAGAGCATTACAGCAGAGCAATGGCATCCCATGCACAGACATCCCTACACCCAGCACAGACCTTTAATAATTCATAGTCCCTGGCACAAGCTAATCATCCCCTGGGTAAATGGCGTTCACATTACTATGCACTGCCATTTAGAAGAAGCTGATTCTGCTGCAACGCCCCAGCCCAGTGACACGTCCCAAGGACATGAGCTGTCAATGGTGAACTTACTATCCACCGCCTCCATCTATAACACCCCCCAGAGCAATCGCAGCGTACCAAGCCTCTAATGAAGCCCAGATCAGATCCCGGGCAAGGGACGAATGCACCAATCTCAAAACAGAGCAGCCGCAGCGCAACCAGCCTGCAATGGAACCCGGGAGCAGCGATGACTGCACGATGCCTATTGTCGCTTGTATGGGATCCCCTATAACGGTGCACGGAGCTCCTTGTTATATTCCTATCCCATGCAAACCAATACAAAGTATCAGATGCATCCCACGCTGTCCTGTGTGCAGCCCCAGTGGTTACTTACCAGTTTCTTAATTTACTGGAGGGAATCTAAATGCTTCTTAGAAGGTTTCCAGACACAACAACTCCCCAGACCTGCAGGGATGTGAGTGAGAAGACGCTGCCATCGCCTTTATATAGCGTGCTCTGCCCACCCTGCCATTGGCTGATATTTATATTCAATTCATTGTATTGGTCGCCCGGGACAGAGGGAAGGATCTTCTACACAGCAATGCTCCTCCATGGTGCTGGACATCGCTGCTGGTGCCTGCACAGCCAATGTCACCTGTCACACCTCCAAGGGGATCTGCATTGTTGTGTCTTAAAGAGAGACCCCGTCACTGACTTAGCAGGTGGATAAGCAAATGTTGTTGGAATTAGGGATAGGCAGCCTCAGCATTCCAGCTGGGGTGGTGAAACTACAAATAATATCATGCATCTGCCTTAGGGTGTCATTTTTGTGGCTGCCAGAGACTTGCAAAGCTTTATGAGATTTGTAGTTCCCAGGGCCATCCGCCTAAGATGGTACTCATTGGGGGCCAGCAGGCTGCAGCATCACCAGGTCGGGTGTCACCTGGTGCCCGCTTCATTACGCACATGCGCCAATCTTGGTGATGGACAGGACACTGGCAAAGAGAGGAGGGGAAGTTGATCCGGTGGAATGAGGTATGCCGCCAGGTCGACTTCTCTCGCGCGCAGTTGTCGGGCTCTCGGTCCATGTGCGACTCTGCAGAGGAGGTGACACCAAAATAACTGTTAGTCATTTTGGTGTCACCCCTTGTGATGGGGGCCTC
>NW_017306280.1:4550753-4560232 GCF_000935625.1 Nanorana parkeri | reverse complement strand
CTGGAGGCCCCCGCAATCAGGGAGAAGCAGCCACATAAACAGGCACTGTATAGGGCCGTCCGCAGGGGGCCTCTAGAGGACCCACTTCAGGAACAAGCGGTGGCCGATTAGAGAGCCAGGACTGATGCGAGCACGCTGACTGGGAGCTGCGGTGATGGCAGAAATACTGGGAGCTGCGGTGATGGCACTTTCAGTTTGCCCCTTATTATATGCATACAGAGCGTGCCGGTTACTATTTAAAACGGCGCGCTGTGTGCAGCTTTTGAGAAGATACGCTATTAGTGTAGCGGGAGCGATGCAAAATGCGCAGCAGGCTTCCCCGTTTTTAGCGTTTTAAATAGTAACCGGCACGCTCTGTATGCATATAATGACAGCCTGAGAGACGGGAGTCTGCGCTTGTTGGTCGTTCCTGGGATCAGGTGAGTATTAAAGGGTTATTAAACCCTCCGGCTTTTTTGCATATATAAGGCTAGCAAGCAGTAGGCTAGCAAAAAGTTAGAAAAAAAAACGCTTTAACAGCGATTTAAAGTTACCCCGTCTTTGCCGCGCGCTCCCGTCCGAAAATCTGAAACTGCTCAGGCGGCCGCAAAGCATCTTGGGGCGGGCGCATGCGCATTTCGGATTTTCGTCCGCGGGACGAGGAGAGACACAAGGTAAGTCAGATGAAAACCTCAGGAAAGAAGATCGGATTAAGAGACATCAGTTAAGGTAAGTGCTGACATTTACATTGGGGGGAGGGGGAAACAATTGACTTTAATGTCACTTTAACCACTTCCGGGCCACAGTACGTCTATAGACCGCAGCCTGCCTGCAGAAGTGGTTAAAACAAGAACACGTCTGCTTTGGCAGCCGTTCTCTTGTTACTGCTTTTAACAGCAGGCGATTGCTGTGTAACTTACAATCGATCTGGTGTCTGAACAGCCTCTGGATCGTTTGTACCGTGTGGTGCCCCCCCCCGCATCGGCCACTGGGTCTCCCCGCAATGATCAGAGAGAGATTCAAAGACCCCTGATGCCTCCATAAAGAGGACCTGTCACACTCTATCTGCTATTACACAGGGTGCTTGTTAGTCCCCTATATAATACCAAAAGGGTTAGTGTACAAAAAAAAGTGTTTAAAAATTAAAGTAATGTTTAAGTCCCCCGCCCCCCAGATACACACGCGTCGGAGCGCCTACGTGCGGAAAACGACAATTGTGCTGCACATGTTACATGTCGCCTCGAACGTCGCAGTGAGAGCAATAATGAAATTTTTCTGCCGATACAGCAACGCATCCCTGCTTTCTTTCCTCCCCGCTGGGCGCTGCTCTGTGTCCCAGCGGGGAGGATAGAAAGTGAAAACTGGCCGAGCGCTGCAGGAGGAGAGCGCTGTGTTTGTGGTTTGCACCAGGGCCCTTTGTTCCTTAGGTCCGCCACTGGTTTTTGGATGTCTACACAAGGGATCAAATACTTGAAATGCATCTATAATGGTATATGGGAAGATTTTTATTTATATGAATGGTCTGGTGACAGACTCTCTTGACAGGAGACCTGGGAGGAGGGTATATAATTTTTGCACCTTTGAACATGCTAGTTTCCCGGCTGCCATGCTAACCTAGTGCTATTACTTTCTGACACTGACAATACACATCAAGTCTCAGCTGTAAGTCAGCACAGGCCACCACCTCTGCAGATGCAGAATGCACCACAGAGGGGACCAGAAGCTGCAACCTAAAGAAGCCTGTCAAGGCCAACGGCTGCTTACCACCATGAGGCTCATGGATCTTCTGCCAAAGTAAACAGGTCCTCGTTCTTTGTCAGCGGTTAATCGCACAGCGTGACATACAGATGGCCGTTGGAGGAAAAATGTACTGCACTGCATGGAGATAGTTCTTAAACTTTATAATCCGAGGACCCAAATAAATGTCTTACCGTACTGGGACTCAGAAGGAGAATTATTACCAAAATGTCAACCTAATTCCCTTTGCCCCCCCCACATTGTATATACCTTAGTCCCCCATAAGTGAACTGTACTGTCAAGTTTATTCATTTTGCAGGTTGTAAGAGGGGTGGTGGTGGTGTCATGGCAGGAATATTTGTTACATTCTAATCCCATAGAAATGAATGCAATGTAAGGCTACACATAAGAGCGCAGCAGTAAATGGTTTGAAACAAAGATAAAGTGCTCTGTATCACTTGTCACTGGTTTTGCACTTGAACAAGCTACGTTTACTACACAGCCATGAGGTGACCCATCATAGACAAGTCACCGATCCAATGTGGGTCCCAAACCATACTGCCCTATTGTAAGCGATTTGAAAGCCGCTGAAAAGATTGATGCAAACATTACAATCAGGGCCGGATTTCCCACAAGGCCACCAAGGCCCGGCCTTGGGGCAGCAGCGAGTAGAGGGGCAGCAGAAGTGTAGAATTCCTATCGCCCGACACCCGGGACATGCAGTTCCGGGCGACAGATTGGTAGTTTTTTTCTACATTTAGTCCTGCTTCGGGCAAGCAGGGCTGACTGTAGAACAGGGAAGCTGCAGATCATTTTGTACAAGTTATCTCGGTGATGCCGAGATCACTTGTAATTAGCCTGCTTGTCCATCCTCCCCTGCCACCCCACCTCCATGGTCTGCCCCCACCTCTGGCTGCCTTTCCCCGCAGGCCGCCTCCCACCCTGCCATGGTTTTCGGGGTCCCGGGGTTTCGGGGACCACGGCAAGGTAGTTCAGGAAGGAGAGCGGGGTGTAGAGCGTTCAATAAAGAGAACCTGTCACCTCCAAATGCTATCACACAGGGCTTGTTAGCTCCTGTGTGATAGCAATTAACTTAAGTGAAAACATTTTTAAAAATTAAAAAAGTAACAGATGATAAGAAATAATTTAAAAAGTAATAAAAAATTTAGAATTTTTTTTTTTTAAACCACCCCTGCCACTTACCCCGGGGGGTTGGCGGGAGGGGGGGCACATCGAGCAACCTGGCCTTGGGGAGGCAGAGAGAGTAAATCCGGCCCTGATTACAATAATATAAATCCAAACATGTATGGCTGAAAGAACTCCGGAGAAGGAAAACCTTTCCGCTTGCCACGAGTCTATTTCTTGACGGTAAGGGTTAAAGTAATATAAAAGTCAAAATGTTTTTAAGCTATATCAAATGTTGACAAAATCCACTTACAATGGATGCTGCTCCTTCATGGTTGAACGTTTGAAAAAGGAAACATAATAAAGTGGCTGAAGTAAGCTGTCAAATATTTACTCTGAAAACATGGTGGAATTTGATAGCTACAAATAATATACACATATTGGAGATTGCTTGCAAACTTATGTAGAAGTAATGCAGACGACATGCCTATATCTTCAATAATGTAGCTGTTCCCTTTAATGCAATGCTCTCCTTAATAATTTAGATGGATCAAGACCTTGGAGGATAAACGGTGAATGGAACTTTCCTTCCCGACATTAGCAGAAAGCATGACATGTGCACAGTGCAAGTTATCTAGTTCTGTAGAAGACGGAGGACATTTGACAAACCAGCTGCTGACAAGTCTGAAGTATTCCCATCTCAACACAATACAACTTTCAGGGAGCAGGGATTGTAGTCCACATACATGATTTCTTTTATTAAGCCCTGATGAAGGAGGTGTGTTTGAAACCCCCAAAACATGTGTTGGCTACTCTACTTGAATGTCCCCTAACCCTAATAAAATAGATCTAAATATATTTGGACTATTTTATTTGTGTGGCACTTCAATTTCTCCACTTACTGTTCACGGTCAAGCCATGGACACCGTGGAGATCTTTTGGACTGAGATAACTGCCTAGCCATTAGCCAAATTTCCCATATTCATACATTACTGTTGAATGAGAAACACCAAGAGAATAACCATATGGGTCTAGCGCTTTCTTTGCACACTTCCAAATATCTTTTTATGACTAATGGGAGCAGTAAGTGCCCATAAAGAGTGGTAAGCAATGGGCGTAGCAGCCCATGTGGCTGCTATGGGGCCTGGGGTAGAAGGGGGCCCCATTAGAGAGGCTGTTAGGAAAACGAAACTGTGAAGTTTCTAGTATATAAGGGCTGAATTAAGAACTAAGTATGTTTCCTAATCACAGACCCCCCTCTGTGCAGTATGACGCATTTGCTTGGTTTCTTAGCAGTGTAGATTTATTGCCCTGTGAACTTCTGGTATAGACTGGAATTAATTCCATATGCCTAATGCAGTCACAAGTCCCAGAGTTTCCCCTCTGCTATAAAAAGAAAAGGGCAACTGAGGTTTGTAGTTCTATAGGAAGTTTATATTAGGGTTATAGAGTAAGTGTGTGCAAGAGCATTAAATATTTTGGCATAACAATATAATGATGATGATGATTATTAATATTGCTACTATGACTATAAGATGATTTCATAGCACTGGTGCCTAGTAGTGTACTGACTATGCTGACAGCTCTCCTGCTGCCTTTTCTTGATTTTAGCATATTTTCTGTTAAAGGAGAACTATGAGATGAGTGCTTTTCACTCACCTCATAGTTCTAGCCGACCTGTGACAATGAGACTGTCACAGGTCGGCTCAGTAGATCGGGAGGTGAGCGAACACATAACGGTGTTCGCTCACCTCTCGATCCTGTCACGGCTCTCTGCCGTGACAGGGGAGGGGCTGGATTCCCCCCGCTCCGATCCGCCAGCGCTGACTGGCGGAACGGACCGGGGAGGGGGCGGGTACAGCTGGCTCTGCCTCTAGATAGGCAGAGCCAGCTGTCAGTCTTTCTTTGCACACTTCCAAATATCTTTTTATGACTAATGGGAGCAGTAAGTGCCCATAAAGAGTGGTAAGCAATGGGCGTAGCAGCCCATGTGGCTGCTATGGGGCCTGGGGTAGAAGGGGGCCCCATTAGAGAGGCTGTTAGGAAAACGAAACTGTGAAGTTTCTAGTATATAAGGGCTGAATTAAGAACTAAGTATGTTTCCTAATCACAGACCCCCCTCTGTGCAGTATGACGCATTTGCTTGGTTTCTTAGCAGTGTAGATTTATTGCCCTGTGAACTTCTGGTATAGACTGGAATTAATTCCATATGCCTAATGCAGTCACAAGTCCCAGAGTTTCCCCTCTGCTATAAAAAGAAAAGGGCAACTGAGGTTTGTAGTTCTATAGGAAGTTTATATTAGGGTTATAGAGTAAGTGTGTGCAAGAGCATTAAATATTTTGGCATAACAATATAATGATGATGATGATTATTAATATTGCTACTATGACTATAAGATGATTTCATAGCACTGGTGCCTAGTAGTGTACTGACTATGCTGACAGCTCTCCTGCTGCCTTTTCTTGATTTTAGCATATTTTCTGTTAAAGGAGAACTATGAGATGAGTGCTTTTCACTCACCTCATAGTTCTAGCCGACCTGTGACAATGAGACTGTCACAGGTCGGCTCAGTAGATCGGGAGGTGAGCGAACACATAACGGTGTTCGCTCACCTCTCGATCCTGTCACGGCTCTCTGCCGTGACAGGGGAGGGGCTGGATTCCCCCCGCTCCGATCCGCCAGCGCTGACTGGCGGAACGGACCGGGGAGGGGGCGGGTACAGCTGGCTCTGCCTCTAGATAGGCAGAGCCAGCTGTCAGTCACGCAGCTGGGCGGATCCCGGCACAATTGTAGGGATCCGATTCAGGTGCGGCGTCTCAGTATACCGCGAGCTGTAGCTTGCGGTATACTGAGCCTAGGGTGACGGGAGGACGCTAGTTTGTGTCCTCCCGTTACCCTAAGGAGAACTATGGGGGAAAACCTTAACCCCATAGTTCTCCTTTAAGATCAAGGACATGTATTAATTGTAACACTGCCAGCTGCTCCAGAGAGAGTTCGCTGGGGGACCCCATCAGAATTTTGCTATGGGGCCTCATGACTTGTAGATACGTCCTGCTGTTTATGCATCACTGCGTCTATTGTTATTGCCAGTCCCTCTTTCTGAAACTTTATAGATAGAATAGTCTTTCCACATCTGTAACACATATAGCAGTTACCCAAAGTACTCACAGGAAGTGTAAAGGTGGCCATACACTCTACAACCATCGCAAGACTTTAGTCTTGCGATGGTTGTAAAGGGATTAAAAAAACGTACGATCTGCCTATCTTGGACAGGCAGATCGCACTCTCGATCATCGCAAGCCCGCCCCCCTGAGGGGCGGGCTTCCGATGACCGCAATGCTGAACGGGCAGTGTGCGCGTGCGCACACCGGCCCGTTCAGCATTTATCTTCCGAGCACCGTTCTAACCAGCCGAGAATCGTACGATTCCCGGCTGGTTTTCGAACATGCTGGTTCGACAGAAGACGTGCGACCGTACAGTAGAAACGGTCGCACGTCTCCGTTCACACTGCTCGATTATCGTACGAAAACCCGATCGCATACGATTATCGTACGATAATCGTGCAGTGTATGGGCACCTTTAGAGAAGCATTGCATAAGTATTGGGGAAGGAGTTTTAGTGTTTTCCCAGCTTTTTAAAGCATGTATTACTTATAAAATATAAGCACGTATAAACTACTTCCTGCATTCTTCCTTTGAAAAGAAGGGGTGAAGTACTTACAAATTTGCATATTATTAGGCTCACAAAGGCACCTGAAATGATTTCTGAAGGCTCTAGGTAAGCTTTTGAAACACTTTTTGAACATCTTGAAAATGCTACGAGCATGTAAAGGATAATTCCTTCTGGCTTTGTTTCCTATTAAAGAAGAACTCCGGGCAAACTTTTCTTAACCCCTGCGGTGGCTGCAAGTGTTAAAAGAGAACTATGGGGTAAGTGTTTTTCCCCATAGTTCTCTTTAGGATCACGGGAGGACATATACGCTGCAGCCGGGATGGATCCCAATAATACTGTCGAGAACCACCCAGCGGGCAGCGGGCTCTGCCTATCCAGAGGCAGAGCCAGAGCCAGCTGTGCCCGCCCCCTCCCCTGTTTGTTCCTCTACTCAGCACTGGAGAATCGAAGAGGGGAGGGGGAATCCCTGCGGGGAGCAGTGGCTGACAGCCACCGCTCACTGCAGGGAGACGATCGGGAAGTGAGCGGATCGGCTGTATGTTTCTGCTAACTTCCCAATCGATAGAGCCGACCTGTGACAGCTTCTTTGTCACAGGTCGGCTCTAACTCTGAGGATGAGTGGAAATCGCTCACCACATAGTTCTCCTTTAAGTGCTCTTTTTTTTAGGTGCCAAAATAAAAAAAAGTTATACTTACCTGATCCTTGACCTGGCTGGCTCTTAGACTGGTCCTTCCAGCCTCTCTCCCGCTCCACTCCGGCTGTCTGAGATCCTGTGAGTAATCATGTCCAATACACAGTGTATAGGATGTGAGGACGCCGAGGGACATACAATCGCATATATATCACATATACCAAAATGAGTGCTTAACCCTTGCAGTGCAGGGGTAGCCCCACTGCAAGGGTTAAGAAAAGTTTTTCCCTGAGTCCTTGTTTAAACCCATATTTAGGGTTTAAACCTACAGACCTGGGGCTGGGGGG
Organism: Nanorana parkeri; assembly: GCF_000935625.1. Classification (NCBI taxonomy): domain Eukaryota; kingdom Metazoa; phylum Chordata; class Amphibia; order Anura; family Dicroglossidae; genus Nanorana; species Nanorana parkeri. The sequence goes on along the minus strand of NW_017306280.1, from coordinate 4,552,739 downwards.
GGGGAATAGTCTGCATTGTACCCATGATCTAATGATCTAATGATCACAGTTGAGATTCTTTGCAGGCTCCAATGCAAAAAATATATTCCTTTTTGCAAAAGGTGGAATATGACTTCAGAGGTTGAATATAACGTGCATGTGTACTGCAACCATTTTCTGAACTCAGGGGAGATACATAATTGCATGTTTTACATTCTCTCTCTTTAAGAGTGAAAAAAAAAACAAGAATTCCTGGAATGGCGGATAGGCATATTACACATGGGAGTGCGAGCGGTGGTGTAGCATACTGTACTATTGAGGAGCAGTTTAAAAGAAAAAAAAATCAAGTTAATGAACTATGTTTGATTTCTAAGTGTGTTACTTTTATCAACACTGCATTTGTTTTTTGGTAAATAAGAGCTTTACTGTAATTATAAGGGTACAACACTATGTTTTTTAGTCTAAGAGGGTGGAAGAGGCAGAACCGGGAGCTAATCAGGCCTGCAGCATGCAAATGGGCTGACAAAGAACATGATGATAAGAGAGCAGAGGGATGACCTCATCCGCCTACTGCTGCTTCTTCACCGTCCAGTTAGTAGGTTGGGGGTGGAGAGATGACACCACTGTATCCCTTTTACAGTCTAAGGCTGGCCATACACTCAGGCTAGGTTTACACCAGATGCAGTGCGTTCCGGCCCGATTCTGGGCAGAACGCACTGCATCGAATTGCGGCCGCTCACTTTTTGGTGGGGCAGGTAGGGTTGCCACCTTTTCTTCTAACGAAACCCGAACACTCTAGCAACGCACTGAAATTTTTTTGGGGAGAATGAGTGGTGGCTTATTCATATAAAATAGCGCCGTCCATTCATATGTAAATATCACAGTTTAGACTATTTTCAGTGGGGGGCCAGTTGCCCCTATCTTAATTTTGGTTGCCCCTGTCTGCATGACATCTTGTGTCCGGGTTTCAGCTGCCATGAAACCCGGACACAGCATTCAAAACCCGAACTGTCAGGGTGAATCCTGGACAGGTGGCAACCCTAGGGGCAGGAGGGGGTGTGGTAAGCCATTGAAATGCGATCGGCCACACGGGATCGCAAGGCACATTGTGTCTGCGGTCCGGTGCAATCAAAATGCTGCATTGCGGCTGGAGGGCGTGGCTACGGTGCCATTCATTTCAATGGCCCGCCACGCCCCCTCCTGCCCCACAAAAAAGTGAGCCGGCCGCAATTCGATGCAGTGCGTTCTGCCCAGAATCGGGCCGGAACGCACTGCATCTGGTGTGAACCTAGCCTTATAGTTTTTCTCGTTCATCCTTGCGGGCCGAACAGGAAAAAAATACTCTCCATTCAGTGTGGAAGGGGAACCCCCCAACCGGGCTATTGTGTACTCCAACTTGATTGGCTGTAGTCACTATATGACAATGAGTTTTTAGACTGGCTCCTTTGATAAAAGTCAACAAAGTTTCATTTTTCAAATGGCTGGAGGGGTCCCAACTGGGCCACACACTGGTCACATTTCAACCAAATGGGCCCCACAATGCTTGAATTTCAACTGACTGGGCCACATACTGGACCAATTTCTGCCAACTTGGCCACACACTGGTAAAATTTCAGCCGACTAGGCCACACAATGGTCACATTTTGGCTGACTGGGCAACACATTGTTCGAATTATGGCCAACTTAACAGTCTAGTGATGTAAGATGTCTGCCTTTGCAGAACTGTGTAAATCTAAGGACTGGATGGACAGAAATACAAATACAGTATTTTGCCCAGTAAACCAGCTACCATAGGTATATAGTGCATGCCTGGAGTTCAGCTTTAACTATGATATGCTGAAGAAGAGTAGCTACAGAACAGCCCAGTAGAACATTGTTAGTAAGGATGGGCTAACCTCTTAAAGTATACCCAACAAAAGAATGCAAAATGATTGCGTGGATACAATGTGTGTGCTTTGAGGTTCTGGGTTGTACCTTCAACCTTCTTCAAGTTTGCCTGGAGACCCC
>NW_017306280.1:4549390-4550423 GCF_000935625.1 Nanorana parkeri | reverse complement strand
CCCCCCCCCCCGAAATCCATGGTGCTTTCATTTCCAAGATTATGCAATTCCTGGTAAAGAGGCCAGGTTGCCTTCTCCCACCTCCTGCACCTTCTTGATACCCAGGGAGGCTTCCCATAACAGTGATAGGCTGATAGGTACATGAGGGAGTCAGGAGGGTGCCCATGGCTTTGCATTTCCAGCAAGTGTTGAATCTTGTTCATTAGAATGCTGGAGGTTTGGGGGTTCCCAGGCACAAATGAGGCAGCCAATGCAAGCAGCTCTAGGTACCTGCACTGTACATATGCATTCACTTTACATTTTTTTTCTCAACTGTATTTAAAATTAGCTTAAAAATGCCAGGGGATGTCACATACAGGATCAAATGTACTTTAATAAGCTTACAGGGAACATAAGCTCTGTGTAGCTTCAAGATGACAAGACACACATGACACGTAGTTCCCTTTTACAGATATCACAGGAAACCATTGCTCAAAAGAAACCATCATCCTCTTTTTCACAGTGTTAATATGAATACATTTAAGATGAAGTGGTTTTATTCTTCAACGGAAACAGAAAAAATAAAACACAATACGTGGGAACTATCAGTAATGGAATGATATACTATACATTCGCACATCCGGAGGTTTAGCACACAAAAACGTGCTAAAAAACGTGCGTAAAGCGCGCTTAAACGCTATCGCCGCGGTGTAAATTGGGGTCTAACTATACCCATTAATATACATATTAACCTAATACAGTACAATGGAGCCCTGAATGTGAAACACACCAAAAACTGAACTTAAAGGAGAACTATGAGCTGAGTGCTTTTCACTCACCTCATAGTTCTAGCCGACCTGTGACAATGAGACTGTCACAGGTCGGCTCAGTAGATCGGGAAGTGAGCGAACACATAGCGGCGTTCGCTCACTTCTCGATCCTGTCACACAGAGAGCCGTGACAGGGGAGGGGCTGGATTGCCCCCCTGCCCTCTCCGATCCTCCAGCGCTGACTGGCGGCACGGATGGGGGGGGGGGCAGGTACAGCTGGCTCT
>NW_017306280.1:4514916-4548967 GCF_000935625.1 Nanorana parkeri | reverse complement strand
GGGTACAGCTGGCTCTGCCTCTAGATAGGCAGAGCCAGCAGTCACTCACGCAGCTGGGCGGATCCAGACATAATTGTCGGGATCCGCTTCAGCTGCGGTGTCTCAGTATACCGCGAGCAGTAGCTGGCGGTATACTGAGCTTAGGGTGACGGGAGGACGCTAGTTTGTGTCCTCCCGTTACCCTAAGGAGAACTATGGGGAAAAGCCCTAACCCCATAGTTCTCCTTTAAGGACTTCTATTGAATTGTGGGAGCTGGATTTATTCCTTGATCAGACTTGTTTAAAGCTTAAAGCAGACCTCCACTCCCCAGGTCCACTGTACTCCCTGCAAATCCCCCCTTCTGCAATATAACATTTCGATTAATTACTTTTTTTATTTCCCTTTTTTAACATTTTGGCAGGCCCAGCACCACACCACCATTCTTGCCTGCAGGGGTGACATGTCCTTGCTTCCACATCTTCCTGGGATATGCATGTGACACATCCCAACAAGATGTAGCAGCAGGTTCACACAAGACTCCTGCAGCAGGAACCTACAGATTCCTGACGCAAGAATTCCAGGTGTCCCTGTTCAGATGTGGCCCCTGTACCCAACGAAGTTACACATGCAATCGTATATGGTATGATTTCCTGCATTTTGGAATAGATGACTGTCACTGGATGCATCTATCCTGCATCCAGAGACAGTTATCTATCCCAAACCCCAGGTAATCATATAATATATGATTAGATGTGGACTGCTGCTAACAGACGTGCCCGCTGTCAGTAGGGTTGCCACCTGTCCAGGATTCACCCGGACAGTCCGGGTTTTGAATGCTCTGTCCAGGTTTCATGGCACCTGAGACCCGGACACATGATGTCAGGTAGACAGGGGCAACCAAAATTAAGATAGGGGCTACTGGCCCCCCACTGAAAATAGTCTTGACTGTGATATTTACATATGAATGGGTGGCGCTATTTACATATAAATAAGCCGTGACTCATTCTCCCCCCAAAAAATTCTGTGCGTTGCTAGAGTGTTCGGGTTTCGCTGAAAGAAAAGGTGGCAACCCTAGCTGTCACCCTGTTATTTACTTAATGGATACAGCGGCAGCATCTGAACGGGGACAACTGGCATCCTGCCGCAGGAATCCCAAATCACCCTGTGTGAATGGGGCCCAACAGCGGCCGGTGGGTAAGCCTGGTTGCATGTAATGGGAACCCAGAAGAGACAGCCTGCACATGAATGTTAATTGTGCCTAAGCAGTACCCTGAACATTGTATATTTCCTCCCGGAAAAATATCTAAGATGTTGCTCATGCATTGGAACCATTGCAGCCAAAAACATAGCCAGGCAGCTAGCATTGCCAACATCAGTTCAGCAGTGCTAACCTTTTCATTTGCCTTATAACAGGTCCCCTTTAACATCTGCTGTTGGAACAACTGTGGCAGGATATGGTGATATTTGCACATCAGCTACTGTGAGAGACACAGGAGGAGGGCTGAGTTTTAATGTCTATTTTTGCTCTCAACATTTGATTATTGAGCTTTAATTGGCACCAAAATAGAACCAGTGGCAGACCCATCCAGCCAGCAAAGCTCTCGGTGACGTCATCACGGAGCGACCCGGAAACTGCTCCACGTGTGTGTCACAGGAGGAGACAGATGCTGCAGCAGTCGCATCGCTGACTAGTGTTAGCATCCCTCATCAATATAGCATTGTATTAAAGGGACTGGACGTGTACACAGGTAATTAGAGACCCCTGATCTTCTCATAGTCCCAGTCTACCCCCCTCTTCTCCCTAAACAGGTCAGAGAAGAGGGAGATTGTCCACATTAGTGATGCATTAAGATTATTTTACCTGATTCATACTTGAGTGTTATTAGAAATTCAAAAGCTTTAGATCACTGAACTGTTGTGGCTGCATATAATTATAACAATGCCTAGCTGAGGAATTGGGTAACCATTAACATTTGTTATATATAATTGTACAGAGAGGTGCTATTTCTAGCAGAACAGAGATCAGTCAAAACTTTTTTTTGTTGCAACCCCAGTCGGGTTTTTTGCTTCATGTGACCCTGCTGGGAATTGAATATTAAAGTGACATTAAAGGATACCCCCCCATGCTAGTGTAAGAACTTACCTTAAATTATGCCTCTTAATCCAATCATCTTCTTCTTTCCTGTAGTTTTCAGGAGTCCTTCTAGTGCTGGTGCCGATCTCCGATCAGGCACTGACTTTTCTCTCTTCCTGGCACTTCATGTCCAGCGGAGTCTGTGCATGTGCACGCTGCCTCCATTGACTTACATTGTGTCTCTCCTCGTCTCGCGGCCGAAGATCTGTACTGCGCATGCGGCCGCTCGAGATTTTTCAGATCTTCGGACGGGAGCGTGCGGCAGAGACGCAGGTAAGTTTAAACCTTTTTTGTAACTTTTTTTTATTCATATTTTTGCATATATCTACTGCTTGCTAGCATTAGATATATGCAAGGGTTTCAATATCCTTTCACTCTCACTGTTTGTCCTGTTGTCCATTGTTACTGGACAGAAAGTGATGAGAATTCCAGAATTTCACAGTTACCACCGGAACTGGAAGTTGGGGGGCACTGGGAGAACCTGTTCCAGTGAAAATTACATTGGGAAGATTTCATCTTGCTTCCTGTTGTGTCTTCAGGACAGGGGGTGAAGGGAAATCTTTCCAATAGCACATGAGCTACAGAAAAAATGGGTAAACCTTACTGTATCCGAAACTACAGTTGTCCAATTCAATCCATGGCTGATCTGCTGGCACCACCCAGTTTGACAAAGCCAATTTTTAAAATGTTTTTTTAATTAACTGTTGTTTGAAGAAGCCTGGCCAAACAGTGACTGCAACCAATGGACAAAAGTCACTATTCAGGTATCCGGACAGCCGCAGCCACTGCCTTAGAATACAATATCTGCCAGAGGAGGGAAACCGCATGGATAGGGGAGTCCGGTGTATTTTACTTGTTCAGCTCACGGGGCTGAATGTAAAAAAAGTGTGAAGTGTATGGCAAGCGTAAAACACGTTTTCAATTTCGATCCATTATAAATTGTCTGAACAAGTGTATCACATATCATAAGAATGTCACATTGCGTTTGTCATTCTTCTAGAGGGTTCCATCTGAATCATGTGAATACACCATGTTGAGCAGCAAGGTCAGTCGTTATAATAGTGAGCCAGTAGGTCTGCATTCATGCTGTTTGCGCTTATTGTTTGTTAATGGGCACAGCTGTCCTCCCTTTATTTGGTGTTTGGTACAGATGTATGGCTGTTTATATAATCAGTTTTTTTATTGAGAAAGATTTTACCTTCTACTGAGAAATATTTTTGAAGTGAAACAAAATATTTTGAACCAGAAACAAAAATGGAATTTCCAGTGTAAAGAGCAGTTTATAGTCTGGCTATGGTTATTGTACTATGTAGTCTGGCTATGGTTATTGTACTATGTAGTCTGGCTATGTACTTTAAGCTTACCGCTTAAAGTACATGTTACAAATGTTGATGCGCTGCAGTGGTGGTAATTAGGAATGGCACCTTCAAATCCAAATCACATGTGTGCTGCAATGCATGGTGTCCTGTGGGTTTACGCTGCAATAAAATGCAGCCTGCCCCATTGTCACTTGTTTCATTTTTGAACGGGCTGTTAAACTCAACGTGCATCAACATGTGGTGATCAGCTAACAGCATTGTGGTGGAAATGGGCCCTTAAAGCCTTTTTATTATGCTGTAATGTGTATTATTGTTTGAACAATTTTTGATCGTTTGGAGGGTATTCTATTTTAAATAGCAATCCAACTACTCCAAGACAGAGAGGCCTTTTACATTTAAAGGATAAGTGCACTTATTCGTTTTACCCCCTTAGTTTGCTACTACCAGTAATGAACACCCCTCAGACCCTGTTCATTACCGGTAGTATCGCTTTAGACTTTGTTTTTTGCTCTGCCTCGCCAGAGCCGGTTCAGCCCATCCCCTCCACTGTCTATCCCTCCAATCAGAACTGGCGCAGGGGGGAATCCTTGTGGGGAGCGGTTCAGAATTCAAATTCTAGCCCAATAATGTTACGTTTAAGAATCGGATTTACGTACCTCTTTATTGTGATAACTTCTCATTACTAATTTTTTTTCTTTTGGTATAGGTCACACGGCATGAGTTTTGTGGAATACAAAGAGCAAATAGAAGATGGTGACACAGCCATTGTCTTTCTGGGACATGACTCCATGTTCCCAGTGACTATCAAACATGGAAGCCAGACACAGACTAAATATGGGGTCATCAGACACTCCACCGACCTTATTGGAAAGAAGTTTGGCTCCAAGGTGACCTGCAGCAAAGGAGGATGGGTGTACATTCTGTATCCAACCCCAGAGCTCTGGACCATGAACCTGCCTCATCGAACTCAAATCCTTTATTCTACTGACATCTCGATGATCACAATGATGTTGGAACTAAAGCCGGGCTCGGTCGTCTGTGAGTCAGGTAATTGTGTTTTATTACAAGTACATTTAGAAAGGTTATTCCATCCGTTCCATTACAACTGTATTTCTGAACTGGTACACAGGCTAATAGGCAATTCTAAGCCGTCCTGGGAAATTAATGCCTGTCCTTTTATATAGTGTAGGAGTGAATAAAAAAAGGCATTCAACCTTATCCCAAACAATTGATAATGCTTATAAAAGGGTCAGTCAGGTCAATCTGATTTGGACCGTTTTAGGTTGAATCATCTGCTGGCTTATATTTCAAACTCTGCCAACCCCTCCATGGGACTTCCCCCTAAAATGGAATTGAACTTTGAAAGCTCTTTTCAAAAATAGCAGGCAGAGGACAATGGAAGAGTCACCAGTAGGGATTGGCCGAGAAGCCAGGATGCTGATAAGCCGGCTTCCCAGCCAATCAGCATGGAGCCTGCCAAACAGCATGGAGGCGGCTTCTCAAACAATCAAGAAGCTGGGCGGCAGGTAATGACACGCCGCCTGGCTTCCTGATAGCCAGGGCAATGCTAGCGGAAGTATCGGTACTCGGTATCGGTGAGTACCGAAATATAAATATCGATACTCGCACAAATGCTCCGATACCGGAACTTCCGGTCAAAGGGAGATTTCTTGTGACTGGCATTGCCGTGAGGGAACATGGAGCCGGTTTCCTGGTCAATCCGGGAGCCGGGCGCTTGACTTCCTGATTGGCTGGGAAGCTGGCTCCATGCTGTTTGGCCGGCTCCATGCTGATTGGCTGGGAAGCTGGCTTCTCAGCCAATCAGCAGCGAGCCGGCCAAACTGCTTGGAGCCGGCTTCCTGGCCAATAAGGAAGTCGGGCGATGGGTAACAACCTGGCTTCCTGATTGGTCGGGAAGCCGGCTCAATGCTGATTGGCTGGGAAGCTGGCTTCCTGAGCAATCAAGAAGCCGGGCGGTGGGTAATGGTGATATAAATATCGGTACTCGATACTGAAAAACCGGTATCGGTGCATCCCTAGTCACCAGTATTGCCTACAGGCCTTCCTGTAGCTGATGTTTTCCCCATTGCTGACTTGCCATGGCTTTTTCTGCACTGTCTCTGTGTAGAGGAGGCCATCATGGTGAAGGCAGAGTTTTTGCCTTCAAAAATAAAGTTAAAAAAATAAAACAATGGCAACAACTCAGTGTGTACCCTGAAAAATGTACTAATCTGGTCCGGAAAATGGTGTGAACCTGCCCTTAAGGCGCATTGGTGACCTGGCTCCTGAGATTTGTCCGGTCCTGAATTATACTATTGGATGGATGTGCAAGTGTTGTGGACCTGTGACCTGAAATTAATAAACTCTGATAAGATGTGCCCTGAGCGTCTGCACAGGTTCTCATGAACATGCAGCAGCTCCTACAAGCTGCTGTCACTCAATGGGAGAGGAGGATCCAAACAGTATTGTCGGGATCATTTATCAGCACAGAGCTTAATCCCCGACTACAGTATATTGCACTGAATTTTAAGCTTATGGTGCATTTTTATTCACAGAAGTACATTGCAAAATATATTCCTGCATCATAAGGAAACTACAAATGCAAAAAAAGGTGTACCCCATAGTTCTCCTCTAAGTCCCCTCATGCCTGTAATGTTGCAATTTATTGGCTGCATCCTTCTGGTTTTAAGTTGTTGGAACAGAACCGTGTTCTTTAAAATTTGCAGACAAGTGCACTTCGATCTGAACCTTTTTAAAAAATTTTATTTAGATTTGTAGATCCCTTTTTTTAGGGTCGTGAAATATGCCGATCTCCTTCTCGCATGTCCCTCAGTCTCCGTGCTCTGTACCATAATGCACCTCTGCACATTTCATTTTGATAATGGCCTGCCGCTCGCAAGCCTCTTGGTAAGCCGGTGTTCAGAAAGCTTAGTCAGTACATGTGATCTGTGCTCGGCTGGAGGTCACAGATGGTATCTCAGCAGCAGCAAAATAACATTTTCGGTGGAAATTCAGCGCCTGCTTTGCTCCTTCAGCCGGTGCTTAACTCTTAACCCGCGAGCTGCTGGAGCAGACCACAACATGCCGCCACGCTGGCTGCTTCGATTGATACCAAGTCATAGCCATTAATATTTGTGAAGGCTTTGTCAGTCACGTCAATGTCAAGGCTCTGTGTGGAAAATTCCACTAGTCAGCAAATCTGTAAATTAGAATTAGTGCATTGATTTTTACCCACGCTGTGGAGTGAATTATTGGAGTTCTGCCTCTCTGGGTCCTTCGATCTGCAGGGTTAAAACACAAAACGGTTTGCACAGTGAAGATCAGTAAAGCGGAACTCTAGCTAAGACTCCCTTTTATTTTTAGTTCTTGTACTATAAAACTAGTGCTCGTTTTAAAGCAGAATGGAAATGAAATGTATACAATGTTGCCAAACTGTGTTTTGTGTGATTACCAAGAGCTGGTTTAGGGGACCATCCAGGAAGTGAAGAAATCTCCCCAGTGAGTCACATGCATCAGTGTGTAGAACAAGATGGAAAACCGCTATGCATTTTAAAGCTGGGGTAGAGCTGGGTTAAAGAACTATGAGGTGAGTGCTTTTCACTCACCTCATAGTTCTAGCTGACCTGTGACAATGAGACTGTCACAGGTCGGCTCAGTAGATCGGGAGGTGAGGGAACATATACCGGCGTTCGCTCACCTCTCGATCCTGTAACGGCTCTCTGCCGTGACAGGGGAGGGGCTGGATTCCCCTCTCCCCGCTCCGATCCGCCAGCGCTGACTGGCGGAGCGGACGGGGGTGGGGGCGGTTTACAGCTGGCTCTGCCTCTAGATAGGCAGAGCCAGCTGTCACTCACGCAGCTGGGCGGATCTCGACATCGATGTCGGGATCCGCTCCAGCTGCGGCATCTCAGTATACCGCGAGCTCTAGCTTGCGGTATACTGAGCTTAGGGTAATGGGAGGACGCTAGTTTGTGTCCTCCCATTACCATAAGGAGAACTATGGGGAAAAGCCCTAACCCCATAGTTCTCCTTTTAACCAACAGCAGTGAAACCCTTTTAAACAGTATATAAAAAGCGGTTTTATTGCTTTCCTTCAGAGATCTTCCTATCAATTTCTAGACAATTGACCACCCAGGAAGTGAGTATTGCTGTAAATTATATACAGCAATGTGTAGAACAAGATGGAAAAACCTTGTGCATTTAAAGCTAATCTCACGGCACAAAAACGTTTATTGCAATATATTCCTTAATAGCCACAAAAGAATACAAATCCACGTTGTGGGCACCGAATGCTTTTTATATACACAGTTATAACCTTGTAAATGTAGCAGTGACCTCATCACTGTGCTGCACATAGCCTGTATAGAGATCAGACTGTTGGAGGGTCCCAGCAGGCTCCATTGACTACTACCTCACCAAGATTTCAAGTAAGAATAAACATGACTCTTGTATTTAGACAATATTGGGTTATCCATGGATCTTTCAGTTTAAATCGTCTGAATACCTTCCAGGTGCATCAAAACCAAAAAATTTTCAAAATCTTAGTTTTGTTTTCTTTAGAAAGCATCTAGCAGAAAGGTCTGTCCCCTGCCATTGTGCTGCAGGGTAGGACCCTTGCTTTCTGTGTGGAAGCAGTGATCTTTCTGCTGAGGTCAGACACGCCCCCTGTTGAGTCAGACCTACAGTCCTCCAATCAGCCAAGCTCATGCTTCCTACTGTTTGGAGAGCTCTACCTCTGACTTAGTGGGGGGTTTGACCTCTGCAGCGATGACCCCACCTTGCCTACAACTGTGCACGTTTCCCTTAGCCTTCTGGTGTAAGATGTCATGAGTCTTATGAGACCGCACAGTTCTGCAATGCTCTAGGCCAGCGCCTTGTGTCAATCTCGCATTGTTCTGAGAACAAAGGATTAACTGTTAGTCTGGCCTGTGTGCGTACAGGCCTTTCAGACAGTTCTGGCTGTACAATCTGTTTGTTTATTCTGTAAACAAACCTTTCAGATCTTTTGCTTTATCCATCAATATTTATTGATTAATTTCTCCCATGGCCGTCCCAAAGAAAACAAGAGTTTGCAGGCCTGAAATTGTGGTCAATATACAGTAAATAATACATTCCTGAAAATGAATAAAGTGGGAGTTATATGGTTTCATGCCACCATCCCCTGGAGTGTCATTTAAGTCCTATCCTCCTTTTCTGAAGACCGTTAAAGCTCCACTCCAGCCAAAGCTGTGTTTTTGTTAAGTTTTGTAGAGGGAGAGAGGTTTTTAAAGTGAGCGAACACATACCGGCGTTCGCTCACCTCTCGATCCTGTCACCGCTCTCTGCCGTGACAGGAGAGGGGCTGGATTCCCCCCTCCCCGCTCCGATCCGCCAGCGCTGACTGGCGGATCGGACGGGGGAGGGGGCGGGTACAGCTGGCTCTGCCTCTAGATAGGCAGAGCCAGCTGTCACTCACGTAGCTGGGCGGATCTCGACATCGATGTCGGGATCCGCTGCGGCGTCTCAGTATACCGCGAGCTGTAGCTCGCGGTATACTGAGCTTAGGGTAACGGAAGGACGCTATGGGGAAAATCCCTGACCCCATAGTTCTCCTTTTAATGTATGATTTGTTATATATTAGGGATGCACCAGTACAATTTTTCCAGCCCAAGTACTGATACTTGTCCTCACAGATACCAATTACTGGTACTTTTGTTGTTTGTCATGTGACAGTTTTTCTAAAACAAAACAGACGAATGATTTTAGGACAGTGGTGGCGTGCCAGAGCCGGGGTCCCAGATGCAACTGCTGCAATCCTGGTAGTTCTCGTGAAAATACCAGTTATTGGCACTGGTATCTGAGCATCCCTATTTTAAAGCTTGTATGTTTCTCTATACAGTGATTTCCCCTCATTTCTAGTTCTGACACCCATTAGGAAGTGGGAGAAAATCTCTCCAATGGAGGCACAAACAGCATTTTAAACTTGACAGAGGATATAGCCCCTTCCCCCACACTATCCAATGCAAAGCTTTTGCACTGTGTTGTTAAAAGGTGTTGCATTGTGCAGTTTTAATATGGTTTCTCTTGACCTCTTTTCAAGAAACCAGATGGGTAAAAAAAAAAAATACAACTGGCTCCTACCTTTTTTACATGCTTTTTTTGTCACTGGCAGCACGTTTTTACATTCCCATTGATTTGTACAGGTAGAAAAGTAGTTCTGATGCAGAACAATGCTTGAGTGCCAAAGCCATAAAGTGTGCCAGAGGCTGGCCAGAGAGGACCTCTTTCGCAGCCTATGGCTACTATAATCCTATGGCCTATGGCTACTACAATCCTTAGAAGATCTAGAACTTCCAAATCAGTGGTCACCGACGTACTGTTTAACCCACTGTCATTCTTTTTTAGGTACTGGAAGTGGCTCGCTTTCCCATGCCATAATTCGTACAGTGGCACCCACGGGTCACTTGTACACTGTGGAGTTCCACCAGCAGAGAGCTGAGAAGGCAACCGAGGAGTTCAGTCAGCACAAAGTGGATCATCTGGTAACCGTGAAGAATCAGGATGTGTGTAAGAACGGTTTTGGAGTATCTCATGTTGCAGATGCTGTGTTCCTGGATATACCATCACCCTGGGAGGCCATCGGTCATGCAAAAGATGCTTTAAAGATTGAAGGTATGATGAATAAATTAGGCATTTGTAGGTGGTTTTATCATACCAACCAGTCATGTGTTTGCCTTCTTTGTCTGAGAAAAACATAAACTGCCTTGATATAGACACATCTTAATTATGTTTCTGTGGTCAAATCATTATTTTAACATTTTGGTAGCGTGAGCATACCCATGGCTGTGTTAGGAAATATTCTAAAAGTCCCTTTTGATGGAGTGGGAAAGGCGTTGACAGACCCGATTGCTGTCCACATTGGAGAGACCCCTGTCCAGTGAACAGGATGTGGATTGATATAGTAGCACAACACTTTTTTTTTAGTAGGTTGGAAAATGTTAGAACCTTGGTTAGATTTTTATTGCCATTTCTAATTTTCTGTCCTGGTGACACTTGTTTCCCTCACATCTCGTCCTGGTGTCACAGGAAACAATGAAGATACACAGAAAGCAATCCAAACCCCTGCAGGTTCTATTAATTCCCAGCTGTGTCCAAGAGGAACCAATAAATACTTTTTTGAAGAGTCGGGGTTTGGTAATGGCGACAGTTAAAGTACATTTGAAGTATCCTATTTTTTCTTTTATAGTCCTGTACTGACTTTTATGCTATAATTTTTAAGGCATTTTCTCTTGGAATACCTTAAAATAACCATTTCACTTCCTGGCACTTTACCCATTCTGGTGCTATGTGATGGCAGCCATGCAGGTTTGGTGCTTCGGATGAGAGGGGCATGTCTGACTGGGCCTGTTAGATTATACAATGCACTAGGCAGTGTGATCAAACTCTGGTGCCCATTGGACTGTATGGTCATATTTAGACCCATTGTGCAACTGCTATAGCAGTAAAGTGTAAGTAGGACAATGAAAAAGGATAGGTTGTTGGAGCATGGTCTAGTACAGTGGTTCTCAACCTGTGTAACCTCAGTACCCACATTTGTCCTCGGTCATTATGTCGCGACCCAAGTTCCACTGCAATGGAAGGCACGGCAGTGTGGGCTGCTGTGCTGTGACGAAGCTCCGTCCATATGTGCATTGCTTGTACAGCTCCCAAGCATGCCCTGTAGAGGTGCTGGGAGCCAGAATGTGATGTAACTCCAGTCCAGGCACCTCTACAGGACATGTGAGGGAGCAGTAAGCAATGCACGTATGGATGGAGCTCCCTCGCGGCCATACCCCCACACCACCTCAAGCTGACACTCCACAAAGGGCAGCATATTTTGAATGGCTGCTTGGTGTAAGAATGGACAGCGCTGCGCTAGGGGAGGCAGAGGAGTCTATCACCTAGAAAAGTGGAAGGCATGCGGCGACCCACTTTTGGGTCACGACCCACCAGTTGAGAACCAAGGGTCTAGTATGAGTTTAATTGGACTTTTAAAGCCTATCTCTGGGTAAAAAAAAAAAAAGCTACCCTGGCACTTTACTTGGCTGATCCCTGCTTCCCCAGCAGTGGGCACTTACCTCTCTCCCTCCACTCCAACTCAAGAACTGTCCCTCAGTGTCATCACGTATAATGCACGAGTATGAGCTCTGCAATAGACATGATGACACCAGTGACATCCGACCACTGGAGTGTAGAGGGAAAGTGCCTCTGCACGCTGCTCTTAAGTAAAAGTTATTTTACAAAGGTCCCCTAGACGAAGATGAACAGTTAACGATTGCAGAGCAGTGGTAGCCCCAGTGCAAGGGTAGTGTTTTTGGGGTTTTTTTTTCCCCCTAACTGGAAATGGGCTTTAAGCTTAATGTGCCATTTGCAATGTTTGCTCTTTCCCTATTATGAGCTCTGTAATGGTGCAGGAAGATGGCAACAGAATCTAGTTATATTTTCCCCTACATTTTTAAGCCAGTTCCAAATAAACACTAGCAGAAATATGGGCATGGCCAGGACCACCCCTGCGATGAGGCAAGTTGAAATTTTCATCTCAAATTGTGCCATCTAGGAACACCATGAGAGAGGCTGGTTTCCTACCACTCAACTGCTTCCCTCTACTATGCACACTGAGGAAATGGTGCACATATAAAGCGTTTTCATCCCGGTGGGGTGCCTGCTGTAGCTGCAGGAGCATGTGTTGAGTGGTTTTGGCTAAAACCAGTAGGCAGCTTCTCGGTGCCAACACAGGCATAATAAAGGTTCTGCCAGAATATCTCCTTTTTCACAGATGCAAAACCGCCTCACCATTTTCTGTTGGGTACAGCTGGCTCTGCCTCTAGATAGGCAGAGCCAGCTGTCACTCACGTAGCTGGGCGGATCTCGACATCGATGTCGGGATCCGCTGCGGCGTCTCAGTATACCGCGAGCTGTAGCTCGCGGTATACTGAGCTTAGGGTAACGGAAGGACGCTATGGGGAAAATCCCTGACCCCATAGTTCTCCTTTTAATGTATGATTTGTTATATATTAGGGATGCACCAGTACAATTTTTCCAGCCCAAGTACTGATACTTGTCCTCACAGATACCAATTACTGGTACTTTTGTTGTTTGTCATGTGACAGTTTTTCTAAAACAAAACAGACGAATGATTTTAGGACAGTGGTGGCGTGCCAGAGCCGGGGTCCCAGATGCAACTGCTGCAATCCTGGTAGTTCTCGTGAAAATACCAGTTATTGGCACTGGTATCTGAGCATCCCTATTTTAAAGCTTGTATGTTTCTCTATACAGTGATTTCCCCTCATTTCTAGTTCTGACACCCATTAGGAAGTGGGAGAAAATCTCTCCAATGGAGGCACAAACAGCATTTTAAACTTGACAGAGGATATAGCCCCTTCCCCCACACTATCCAATGCAAAGCTTTTGCACTGTGTTGTTAAAAGGTGTTGCATTGTGCAGTTTTAATATGGTTTCTCTTGACCTCTTTTCAAGAAACCAGATGGGTAAAAAAAAAAAATACAACTGGCTCCTACCTTTTTTACATGCTTTTTTTGTCACTGGCAGCACGTTTTTACATTCCCATTGATTTGTACAGGTAGAAAAGTAGTTCTGATGCAGAACAATGCTTGAGTGCCAAAGCCATAAAGTGTGCCAGAGGCTGGCCAGAGAGGACCTCTTTCGCAGCCTATGGCTACTATAATCCTATGGCCTATGGCTACTACAATCCTTAGAAGATCTAGAACTTCCAAATCAGTGGTCACCGACGTACTGTTTAACCCACTGTCATTCTTTTTTAGGTACTGGAAGTGGCTCGCTTTCCCATGCCATAATTCGTACAGTGGCACCCACGGGTCACTTGTACACTGTGGAGTTCCACCAGCAGAGAGCTGAGAAGGCAACCGAGGAGTTCAGTCAGCACAAAGTGGATCATCTGGTAACCGTGAAGAATCAGGATGTGTGTAAGAACGGTTTTGGAGTATCTCATGTTGCAGATGCTGTGTTCCTGGATATACCATCACCCTGGGAGGCCATCGGTCATGCAAAAGATGCTTTAAAGATTGAAGGTATGATGAATAAATTAGGCATTTGTAGGTGGTTTTATCATACCAACCAGTCATGTGTTTGCCTTCTTTGTCTGAGAAAAACATAAACTGCCTTGATATAGACACATCTTAATTATGTTTCTGTGGTCAAATCATTATTTTAACATTTTGGTAGCGTGAGCATACCCATGGCTGTGTTAGGAAATATTCTAAAAGTCCCTTTTGATGGAGTGGGAAAGGCGTTGACAGACCCGATTGCTGTCCACATTGGAGAGACCCCTGTCCAGTGAACAGGATGTGGATTGATATAGTAGCACAACACTTTTTTTTTAGTAGGTTGGAAAATGTTAGAACCTTGGTTAGATTTTTATTGCCATTTCTAATTTTCTGTCCTGGTGACACTTGTTTCCCTCACATCTCGTCCTGGTGTCACAGGAAACAATGAAGATACACAGAAAGCAATCCAAACCCCTGCAGGTTCTATTAATTCCCAGCTGTGTCCAAGAGGAACCAATAAATACTTTTTTGAAGAGTCGGGGTTTGGTAATGGCGACAGTTAAAGTACATTTGAAGTATCCTATTTTTTCTTTTATAGTCCTGTACTGACTTTTATGCTATAATTTTTAAGGCATTTTCTCTTGGAATACCTTAAAATAACCATTTCACTTCCTGGCACTTTACCCATTCTGGTGCTATGTGATGGCAGCCATGCAGGTTTGGTGCTTCGGATGAGAGGGGCATGTCTGACTGGGCCTGTTAGATTATACAATGCACTAGGCAGTGTGATCAAACTCTGGTGCCCATTGGACTGTATGGTCATATTTAGACCCATTGTGCAACTGCTATAGCAGTAAAGTGTAAGTAGGACAATGAAAAAGGATAGGTTGTTGGAGCATGGTCTAGTACAGTGGTTCTCAACCTGTGTAACCTCAGTACCCACATTTGTCCTCGGTCATTATGTCGCGACCCAAGTTCCACTGCAATGGAAGGCACGGCAGTGTGGGCTGCTGTGCTGTGACGAAGCTCCGTCCATATGTGCATTGCTTGTACAGCTCCCAAGCATGCCCTGTAGAGGTGCTGGGAGCCAGAATGTGATGTAACTCCAGTCCAGGCACCTCTACAGGACATGTGAGGGAGCAGTAAGCAATGCACGTATGGATGGAGCTCCCTCGCGGCCATACCCCCACACCACCTCAAGCTGACACTCCACAAAGGGCAGCATATTTTGAATGGCTGCTTGGTGTAAGAATGGACAGCGCTGCGCTAGGGGAGGCAGAGGAGTCTATCACCTAGAAAAGTGGAAGGCATGCGGCGACCCACTTTTGGGTCACGACCCACCAGTTGAGAACCAAGGGTCTAGTATGAGTTTAATTGGACTTTTAAAGCCTATCTCTGGGTAAAAAAAAAAAAAGCTACCCTGGCACTTTACTTGGCTGATCCCTGCTTCCCCAGCAGTGGGCACTTACCTCTCTCCCTCCACTCCAACTCAAGAACTGTCCCTCAGTGTCATCACGTATAATGCACGAGTATGAGCTCTGCAATAGACATGATGACACCAGTGACATCCGACCACTGGAGTGTAGAGGGAAAGTGCCTCTGCACGCTGCTCTTAAGTAAAAGTTATTTTACAAAGGTCCCCTAGACGAAGATGAACAGTTAACGATTGCAGAGCAGTGGTAGCCCCAGTGCAAGGGTAGTGTTTTTGGGGTTTTTTTTTCCCCCTAACTGGAAATGGGCTTTAAGCTTAATGTGCCATTTGCAATGTTTGCTCTTTCCCTATTATGAGCTCTGTAATGGTGCAGGAAGATGGCAACAGAATCTAGTTATATTTTCCCCTACATTTTTAAGCCAGTTCCAAATAAACACTAGCAGAAATATGGGCATGGCCAGGACCACCCCTGCGATGAGGCAAGTTGAAATTTTCATCTCAAATTGTGCCATCTAGGAACACCATGAGAGAGGCTGGTTTCCTACCACTCAACTGCTTCCCTCTACTATGCACACTGAGGAAATGGTGCACATATAAAGCGTTTTCATCCCGGTGGGGTGCCTGCTGTAGCTGCAGGAGCATGTGTTGAGTGGTTTTGGCTAAAACCAGTAGGCAGCTTCTCGGTGCCAACACAGGCATAATAAAGGTTCTGCCAGAATATCTCCTTTTTCACAGATGCAAAACCGCCTCACCATTTTCTGTTTACCTCTAAATTCCTCATTTCATGCACAGTGGTGTTTTATTTGAAACAATAAGTGCCTGAAATTAATCTGCATTGGGGCCTGACTCACAGTAATCTAATGTTTTCTCTTAATGGATTCTGTCTGGTGGAAATGAAAGTAGATTTTAACATAGCTGGAAATGGCTCTTATGGAGAAAAATCAGATTATGTCTCAGGGATTCGTGAAATTGCTCACAGATTAGAGATTTGTAATATGTTGCATTTCTTTAACCTTGAATAGGCTGCGCCTGACAGAAGGTGACCCAGTGCTGGTTCTCCTTTGTAAAAGTGCCTGTGTTTCCTGTAGCAAGTATTGACATCCCGTGTGTCATTGCTGCAGTGGAGGTTTGAAAATGAAAGGAAGAATGTTATTGTTTATGGGGAAATAGACTATTTGGTGCCAAGAGGCACCAGTGAGTGTCATTTTTAAGGAATATACCATAACATAGAGCTGCAAGCTGTAATGCGTCAGCCTATCAGAACTGATTTTACTGTTTATGATGAACAAATGGCCAATCAAATCTGAATTTTGGATACTCCCGTTCTTGCTGCCACTAAACACATAAAACATTTGCATGCTTCTCACAAGCCTCTTATGTACCCATCCAAACTGGCCATTCTACCAACACCACAAAAAAATAATAATTGGCAGTTGTTTATGATGCACAATGCTATAGCAAACTAAATGTAATTTAGTTAGTGTGTACATGTACTTTCTATTCTCTTAAAGGAAATCTCCACTATCCTAACTAATTTTAAACATATTAGACTAGACAGATCCTGTGTGTACAGAATACTGAATTATATTTAGATCATTTGATGATCGATCTCTTGGGCATTTTATTACATTTCCTGGCGAATGTGGCTTGACTTTACCTAGTTAACCTTTTCACCCGCAATAAATATAAACATGAAGGCCTTCCCAAACAATCCAATCTCCTGATCTTTCAAATTAAAAGGAACCGTATACATTGTGTGGCATAAAAAAAAAAAAAAAAGCAGCCTATAAGGAAGCATGTAGATACAGAAGTGATAGCTGATATTAAAACGCAGCAGCTAATCAGGTCAACTGCCTACGTGAATATACTGAATGATCAGGTTTTTTCCATTAATGGATTTTTCTTCTTCCTTGATGGCACGGCCATATTCCAAGAAAACAATGCCAGGATTCATCGGGCTCAAATTGGAAAGAGTGGTTTAGGGAGCATGAGACATCATTTTCACACATGGATTGGCCACCACAGAGTCCAGACCTTAGCCCCATTGAGAATCTTTGGGATGTGTTGGAGAAGACTTTAAGCAGTGGTCTGACTCTCCCATCATCACTACAAGATCTTGGGAAAATTGATGCACCTCTGGACTTAAATGTTATGACATTGCATAAGCTTATCATAATGATGCCACATCGAATGTGTGACGTAATCAAAGCTAAACGCGGTCCAACGAAATGTTGATGTGTGTGACCTTTTTTGTCCAGGCGGTGTATTTTTTCATGTGGAAGTAGACCTGGACTTAAGTAAAGATCCAAGCTCCCTCCCGTTATGGACGACAATCTCATGTTTAGTTTATTAATTTGTATTGAGATTGTAGTCCATCACAGGAGCGAGCTTGGAGCAGTGACTACTTTACAACACACACGGGGACCATGGGGAACAAAAGTAGCCGCCCTCCAGGAGGGACAGTGTTGGCACCAATTCAGAGGTGATTTGAGGAAGAATTGGGAAGAATGCTACCCTTAGAGCAGCGCTGGACAAATCCCAAGAGCCATGCAGCTAGTGCTTCTTAAAAATTATTGCTGCCACCTACATTTTTAGGTTTTCTCTAATAATTGTCAATGGAGCTGACTCCTTAAAACAAATCCTGTAGGCTCCTGGATTAGATCCTGAGCTCTATATTATTTTGTCCACCCCTGCCTTGGAGACAGCTAAAAACATAATTGGCTCTGCCCAAGTCACTGGCTCTGCCCAATGACGTTGGCCCCAGAAATATGCAAGCACCATCACCTGTGATGTCATCCCACCACTGCTGAAGGAACCCCTAGAAAGCTCTGAAGCAACCAAGGGGTCAGTGGAACCCTGGTTGAGGAACATTGTATAGGCATTCAGGATGGGGAAAAGAATAGAATAAACATGCTTATATTTGTATGCGATTTGAAACTGAATTGGTAGACGGGATTGGGTATTAATGGCCCTCCAGCTGTGTTGGTACTTCAGATTCTTGCATTTCCTGCCAGCCAGTTCAGGAGCTTTCCCCAAATACAAATGTGATTTTATAATCCATTAATAGGATATATTAAAGCAATAAACTTCTGTTTAAAGCTAAACCCCAAGGCAGATCTAAAAGAGACAAATTAATTGAGCTTGCTAATAATTAATGGATCATTAAATACAATTTTAAAGCTGCAAGTGTAAATAACTGAATTTGATTTGGTAACTGCCTCTAACGGTACTATAGTAGAACTCAGACTTGGGGAGGGAGAAGCAGCACAAGGAGCCACTTCTTCCCCTTGAAAGATCACATAATCAGAGGAGCTGTGGGATTTTTACTAGAGTTCCCTGAATAAAAGCTAACGGGCCCAGCCCACTAGATTCCACCAATACATTAAAAAAAAACATTTCTTTGGGTGGACTAATATTCAAAAATAGGAAAGAACTGATGCATTAAAGAATCGGGAATATATATACAGTAAACGAAATCCTGGATACAATTAAAATTTAATGGTTGAGAAAAAATATATTGAAAACGGCTAACATGCTTTGTGGGCTCAGATCTACCCCTTCTTCAGGGCTTTAAGACACATACAAAAATTATAGTAAAGTATAAATTTGCATTGATTTATAA
The DNA here is from genome assembly GCF_000935625.1 of Nanorana parkeri. Classification (NCBI taxonomy): domain Eukaryota; kingdom Metazoa; phylum Chordata; class Amphibia; order Anura; family Dicroglossidae; genus Nanorana; species Nanorana parkeri. Next base: position 4,530,437 of record NW_017306280.1, on the reverse strand, counting down.
ATGAATGAATGAATATGCATATAGCTCAAAATGAAACAAATCGTCATTGTAGTCATAAATTCATGTAAATATTGATAGATTATGTTCAATTATAAAGCATAGAGCTCCATAGACGACATAATGGGTGCAGATTTTATTAGAGATGGTAGAGGTGTTTATTCTCAAAACTTAAAATAAAAATTATGGAGTTAAATAAAAATAGAGCCCCCCATAATATGCCATTCAAATCATATTCACGGCATGTTTCGGTGGCATATTTTGTAAGTTTTTGATAAAACAGTTTTGGTTCTATGGGTTTCTATGTCCCATAACTGGCCATAATTTATCAGCATTTACAGTTTACAATTTTTCTTAAACAAAATTCTTCCATCCTGCTCCTTCGACTTCATCACTACGGTCGAAATCGATCATCAATTTGACCCCATCAACTAACAAAGTCCTTACGTACAAAAGCTCTTCCGAAAATGTAAGCAGTGTATGGCCAGCTTTAGTCGGGTTGAAAAAAAGTCCATCAGGTTCAACCTATAGAGAAAAAAAAATAGAAAAACCAAACAGAACCCTATGCTCCAGTTCCAGAGGAATGCAAAAAAACCTATAAAGCATGGTTCAGTTTGTTCCACAAGGGGGAAAAAATCCTTCCTGATCCGTGGTACGGTGGAAACACCCAAAACGCTGAGGTGGACATGAACAGAGTAGGCGGTTATGGCAAAAGGATCTCACTGTGAGTGTATCCAAGACATAAGAAACCAGGGGCTGACTTGGCCCACCTAGGTCCACCGACAACTAAAATATTACGTGTAGACTTGCTGACCCTTTAAGTTGGGCTTTTTTTTTTGGAATTTTTTCAGACGACTTTCCTGTTATCTTATCGGCAGTCCATACATCTCTGCACAGTTTACAACCAGCTATTTGATCTTGCACTGCTGGGGTTCTGGGTTAATTTTCCACCAGGGATACTATCTTGATGGACCTAAAGCGAAGTCTTCTTTTTTTTTTTTTTATTTGTTATATAAAATCAGTCTTACATATTCCCAGCTTGGCACCAGGGTATGTACAGGGAGTAGGCACTGCTGAAATGTGAAGGTGATAATCTTCTCGCCATCCTCCACTGGCTACCTGGGATGTTTATAATCCTTTACGCTGTGAAAATGAATAGGCTGTTTGACATTTTCATCACTTGCTCTGCTCCTGCGGTACGCACACAGCAGACATCTTGGTTGGTAGATTTCTCTACAGCTGCATATTTATTTATTTATTTTTCTTATTAAACCAAAGATAGAGTCTGCAGTACTCTGGCATTAGGAAAACATTGTTCCCCCTCTGTTAATCCTCACTCTTCGGAAGCCGCTGATGGCATTTTGTTCCTGTGTCCCCGTCTGGCATTGTGGAGCAGACGTACAGATACACCGCAACTGTCGTCTGATTTCATATTCACCCTCTTGGCGGCTTCTCCAAAGCTACTTGTCATGTTGAAATGATATCAGCCTGATGGGGCCAAATGTCAGAGCTGTCAGTCTGGTCCCGATTGCCATCGAGAGAACACGTGCTGGCGGCATAGAGGGGGCATTGATAACCTGCGGCAGTATCCCGCCAGCCAGTGCATTATTGTGAAGGTCGTGCTCTGGTATCTAGAGGGTTACTGATTTAGTTGGCAAGATAAAGGTCAAGTATGCAGATGAAATATTCAACGCTCAACATAATCCAATCTAATGCTGTGTGTTTTTTTTTTTTCTGGGGGGGTAATTTTACTTTTCGAAAGAACGGACTGGGCAGCTTGTAGCATCCAACCAGTTTCTTCCTTCCATCTCTAAACCTACAATAAAAAGAGGATTCGTAATCTTCTAAAATATTGCCACTTGCTTTATGTATCTTTCATCCCCCATTCATGCCTGAGCAGTTTGTCACGCGTTTCCCGAGGTGCAACAATGCTTATCATGAGGATTCTATTCAATGGTGCCTATACACACCTGAATGTTCTGATGCGGGTTTCCCTAAAGAGCGCCAATGCTCAACATGAAGAATCTTATTATATTCAGTGGTGCCCATTTATACTAGAGCACCATGGTACCACTTGTCACACACACAAAAATACATGTGTTTTTCTTCAGGAAGTAGTGGACTTTTTCACCCCCATAGACTTAAATGGGAGCACCTGGAAGCACACAACTGTTTTTCAGCTCACAAGCTGTCTCCTCTTCCTCCTCCGCGCTCTGATAACTGAAGAAACCACATAGGCAAACCAGATTCAAAGGCATTGAGGACAAAGGAAGTCAAATATGGCACTGCTTTCCATTGGCCAAAATAAAAAATGCCCGGAGATTGAGAACGCATGAAAAATATTTCAAAAGCATTTAAATACTTGCACAAAAAAGACTTCAAATTTGCCTAAAATGCTCACGTTTAAATGTGATTGGGGCTTATTGATGCTCCCGGATCAGTCCCTGTGCTTGTGTTGAAGTGTCACTCCTTTAGCGATGGTGTTTCTACTATTTCATTTTGCAACCTCCATCCATAATATAAAATGAAGTCAAATTTTAGCAGCAATTGAGGAGCCCCTTTGAATCAGTCATGGCAGATGTTCAGACCCTGGAACTCGAGCACGGAGATTTTACAACTGGAATCTCTGAGATATAAGACTGTAATGCTGGAATAATCAGATTTGGGTGTGCTGACCTTACAAAGTGTCATTTTATTGTCTGTGTCCCCAGGAGATTTCCATACATCCAGTGTCACTGACTGTAAGCATCGGAAGCAGAAATAAAAACCAATGGGCAGCTCAGTTGCTGCAAAAGTGCAGCACTGGAGGGTCCCTGTTTCAAATCCCGGTCAGGACGCTATCAGCAAGGAGCTTGCATGTTCTCCCTGTGCTATGGTGGGTTTCCTCCGGGCACTCTGGTTTCCTCCCACACTCCAATAACATGCTGGGAGGTTAATTGGCTCCTCTCTATATCGGCACTATATGACTTTATAATAGGGACCTTAGATTGTAATCTCCTCGAGGGCAGGGACTGATGTGACTGTGCAACTATGTAAAGCCCTGCGTAAATTGTTGGCGCCATATAAAGCCCTGTAATAATGGTAATTGTATTCTAGTTATAAACCCAAATTGAAAAAAAACAAAACACAGCAGCCTGCCTAATAAAACATAACAGTGTACACCATTTTTAAAATATAGTTTACATTGGGTTGAAAATACCTGTTGATCTACCGATGTCTTACTAGAAGTTTGTAAACTTACTTACTAAAGATGTCTATAGGATGTACTTCCGTGCACTGACACAATTTCACTCAGCCCTGTCAATATGCACTTCCTTGTGTCACCGCTCCAACTAAGCCTGCTATCTGAACTACAACTCCAACATCTGAACTCCCCACAATGTAACCTTATCATTGCTTTCTGGAAGCAATGCATGATGGGATATGTAGTCTAGAGTAATCGAGATTGCATCACATCAAGCAGCAGGGAAAGAGACGCAAAGCACACCGGGAATCCAGGAAGTTGATGAAAGTGATGGGCAGATGAAATGCAGCACTCGCTACATAAGTGAGGTTTTTTTTTCCACGTACGTTTTGATTGTATTATCAGAAACAATGCCAGTCTGTATTCCTATTACAGTGCTGATGTTATAACAGGAGAAGATATGCTGGGACTTTACAACTCCTTTACAGGAAGGTGTTTGTTTATTAATTGGCAGCCTCTGGGTTTACATGAGCTGTAACCTTTTCAATTAAATGTAGAGATTTAAAACCCCACGCGAGCACAGTGAGAACATGCAAACTCCTTACAGTGGGTGTCCTGACTGGGATTCAAACTGGGGATCCCCAGCGCTGCAAGGCTGCAAGTACAGTGGCTTAGTGGTTAGCACTTCTGCTTTGCATCCCTAGGGGTCCCGGTTAAAATCACGGCTCAGTCTGTTGGGTAAGTGGACGTAGCTGAGATATCCGTCATTGAGATGGATAAGAAGTCAATGTTTAATTCAGCCTGCTTGTATCTACCTAAAACTGAAATACCAATTCTAAGTGGACTGACCCTTTAAAAGGAAATGTTAAGTGTCCTTGTCATATACATAATTATAAGTGGAACAGATTCCATAAACATGTTCTAAAACAGGATTTCTTGTCTGCGGCCAGAGTCCATTAACCGAAAGTGTTCTGTATGAATGATTCAATCTCTCTTCACACTTACTGCAATTCTGAGAAGACAACAAGTCTATTGTACTGTGACAGTCAAATGGATCAGACACTTCCTACACATCCTTCTCGCATGCTAACCATGGAGGATCCAAGGAGCGTCTAATACAATGGCCTCTATTAAATCCCATTCACCATACTGTATGTTCACTTATTGTAAGTCAGGCTGTTGTGATTTTCTGTTTATGAATGGAAGCCGAAGTGTAAGCTAAAAGCTGAGCTCCAGACAGATATCAATTGATGCAACTCTGTACACATTAAAAGAGAACTCCGGGCAAATAAAAAAATATAGCTCCCTTCTATGCATTTCATCTGTGTATATAGCTATCTGCTTGTACAAATCCTGAACTGTTGGTAAAGATCTTTTCACACCAAAGATTTCCACTATTGCCTGAGAAATAGGATTATGTTCTGTTGTTCATTGCTCAAGCCCTGATGAGGTAGGGATTCCCAACCCCGAAACTTCTTGACACCATTTGTAAAGCCAATAAAGGGGTTTTTGTTTTTTTTAGACGCATGGGAGGATTACCTGGCTCTAGTTTTTAGCCAATGGATTTCTCATTGTGGGAGTCCCCTCCCTCCTGAAGAGGACCCCATTTTGACAAGAGTTGATGTAGTCAAGCTCTCTGGCCCAAATATTGCTGCTCTAGTGTGGACTATGACCTTCTCCATATAGAGAAAGGTCATGGTCCACCACCTCATCCACACTCACCCTAGGACTGTACTGGATGGCAGAGATTTGTAAATCGCAGGACTGGATGAACAGAAATACAAATCCTTAGGCTGATAAAACGGCTCTCGTCTATGTTTTTTTTAATATGTGTATTTAGGCGTTTGCCTGGAGTTCACCTTTTATATTAAATCAGGGGGAGCCCTGGCAGGTGCTCAGAGATTTAATGACGGAGAAAATCTGTGAAATTGTATTTTGTTAGTAAATAGTCATCACATGGCTGCAATTTTTTGTTTTTGGCTTGCTGTTAGACTTGAGCGTTTTTCTTTATTTGGGAGAACAGAACTGCGAATAAGCTGAACAGTCATTTCTTTGATTAAACCCGCCACACGTCTGCGGATTAGACTTTGATCAAAAGCTCACACTAATGTGAGCAGAATCCTCCCGCCCCGTATGTACAGTCCCTACCAGAGAATCATAATAATGGAAGAAATGTATCTTCCCGCAGAGCACGGATTATACTCCAGTATATATTATGTTTTACAACAGTGAGAGATAAGTTCTGACGCTTACTGTCCTGGAAATACAATTCTGCCTGTTGGCAATGCATTGTGGGCTTTTCAGTTCTTCAGCCCCAGGGTGGCTTTAAAGAGGACCTGTACTGGGGAAGCTGTGCCCAAAAGAGGCAGACAGAGGGCAGAGGACTAGTCACCAGTGTAGTCTGTGCCATCCCTTTTATATTTCCCATTACTGAGTTACCATGCCATGTTCTGCACTGTTCCCTTGTGTGGAGGTGGCCATCTTGGTAGAAGCTTCCTCATGTCTGAGATGACCCCTTAATGACTAGACATCTAATGACTGGTGGCGGAGTATACAGACAGCACACATCCTCAGCATAAATGCAGCAGAAGCACGGAGATTCTTGCATTGCGGCTCCTTAGGTACAGCTTCCTCTCCAGCAAGGAGAACATTGAGCAGCACAATAACGACACCTCTAAATGTCACTCCAAATCTCACTGAGATTAGCGGTCAGAGGGAGCAGTGGCTAAGATGATCTCGCACTGAAGATATGAGACAAGGTTGCTAAATTTAAACTTGTTCACGCTAGAGGTGAGGCGATTGAGAGGGGACATGATTTTGATGTACAAAATGTTTAGTGGAGATGGCAAAAATCAGCCATAAACTTTTTACTGTAAACTCCATAACGACTAGAGGCCACCACCTAAAACTGGTGGAGAAAAGATTTATTCACAAAGGGTGTAGGGGCTTCTTCTCAGAGTGGCTACATTTTGGAACTCTCTGCTAGGAGCAGTGGTATCGGCAGAGAGTATTGATTCATTCAAAAACAATTGGATACCTTCCTCAGGGGCCACAACATACAGGAGAACAGGTACCCTTAAAAACCAAGACCCCATAGAGACTCGTATACCCACATGCACGCACTACACACACACATGCACATAAAGGTTGGACTCGTAGACCTGTCTCTTTATGCAACCTTAAATACAATGTAATTATGTAAGATATACAGCTTCCAGGCACAGGAAGTCCATTGCTTTTTTATCGGGGAAAACTCAAGACTAAAATAAGTCTAAGCGTGGTTCTGGTTCTACCGGTTCCATATAACATAGCGAACATTATTTATTGCTCTCTTGATCTTTGTTCTTTTCTGTCACACACATTCTTTTCAGAGATGTCACAAGAACATGTAGTGAAAGATTACCCCAGTGTCACGGACTGACATAAAAACACCTGGCATACATTTTAGGCCACCCCCACTCTCTTTTCAAAAATGGAAAAAAAAAAGATTTTTATGATAATTTGGGATCCTTGGATTCAATACACCCATCCAACCCTGCCTCAGGAGAGCTTGACAGCCATCTGACCGATCGGGCTCCTTGGGGGTTGCCTTGCGACGGCATCCGGCACTACACCCCACTCCCTCCTCCTCATTCCTTCTCTCTGGAGCTCTTTTCCTGTCGTACTACTTCTCTTCATCTGTCTCTTCCTTTTGATATGGCTGTTTTGTATAGCCCAGGAGCCGTGACCATAGGCTTACAATCGATCAGCGATAGATGTTTCTACACATTAATCTGGCTCTTGCACTACTTTTCCATAATGAATGGCACAATTTGTTCTCCGATTTGAGCTGGTATGTCCTCTCTCTCCTTTATGTATGTTTATTACCTGGATCATGCGATCCCTACCTGCTCGCTATCTGTGACGCACATTTTATATCTGATTGTACTTATTTACGTCTGGAAAATTTTCAATAAAATCTTTGTGAATGATAAAAAAGGTTTAGCTGGAGTCAGGTTTTATCCCTTTCACTGCCAGAGCCAACCACTACCGGACCAAAGATCAGGTGAGTATATCTGCTTTATTTATTTGAGCCCCCTAGACAAAACAAGCACTTAACCCTTGCAGTGCATGGGTTGTCCCACTGCAAGTTTTTGGTGTTTTCTTTCCCCCCTAGAGTTCCTTAAGTGCCTTCATTTGGCCAGACATTTTCAAACCCTGTACAGCAGAGCTCAGATGGGGAGAAGAAGAAGCAGCACAAGGAGCTGTTAGTCCTGCCATTGTTTGTGGTTAAAAGAAGCATGCTGGTAAGAAGAGAGGGCTGAGAGATGAGCTCATCAACCCTCTGCTTCTCTTTTCACTGTCCAGTCACAGGTTGGGGTTGGGGAAGGGAACACTCAATGTTACTTAACTGCAGCAATGCTGCCAGAGACATTTTTGGCATAGTTTTTTTTTTTTTTTTTTTGGTGAACTGGCCAATTACAGTCAAATGAGAAACCTTTGTCTCTGGGCAACCCTTGGCCAACCAATCCCGAAGGAGAAGGACATTAGTTTTAGTATCCAATAGTATTTGCCCATTACAGAGATATTTTGGTACCCAGTCCCTTTTAATGAGGATATGCTTTGAAAAGATAAATTACTTTTCCTGCCAGGCAAATGAAGGTCATACTTTTGGAAATCTGAACGTAGTTTGTGCCTTGAATGTCCCTACTTTCTCATTAGCTGGCACTAGATGTATTTGGCTGATTAGTTCTCATTACTCCTGCCTGCGTTTTGTGAATTTTACCATTTTATTCCAGTCCTGCTTCGGTTTTCAGTTGTGTTCAGCGGCTGAAATATCTATTTCCCGGTCGCTTTTGTATAAAATTGTAATTACCAGTCGCTGTATGGGTTGAATATTTATTACAATGTAGCTTGGGAGATGCAGCCACAGACGCATGTTATATCTTCCGGATGTGTTGCCACAATGCATGCAGCGGTATTGCGACCAGGAATCTGTATACAGTAAGGCATGAGGGCAAACATGGTGAGAAATTGATTTAGGGTTTACATACACTTGATGTGATTTAAATTCTAAAACAATGTGAAAGTCCTCCAAGTAATTATTGGAACTAATGCCATTAATGGAACTTTTTTATTTTTCAGGTGGTAGAGTGTGCTCCTTCTCCCCATGCATTGAGCAAGTACAGAGAACCTCTCTAGCCCTGGTGGAACATGGCTTCACAGAGATCAACACCCTGGAAATCCTCCTGCGTGTTTATGATGTGAGAGGCATCAGTCTTCCAATCCCAGATTTCGGGACGCCTGCCGAGGAGAAAGGAGAACGTTCAGACGCCGATAAGTCCAAACGGTTCCCCGCTTCCCAGCCAGGCATGGCACATTTTAAAAGCGGCGTATCGCCCAGAGAAATGGTGGGTCACACCGGGTACCTGACCTTTGCCACCAAGAGTTTATTTTAGGATTTTCCCTTTTTGTAGCATTGAGCTTGTGCACATCTGTGTGGAGAAAGCTCCATATATAGCCAGACTCGGCTGAAGAATGCATTTATGTAAACACATTCACTCTGAATGGCAGAGACTGAACCGAAAACGTTACAGTACGCATCAGCAGCTCTGCCAGGGAATGAAGACAAATCGTCTTGCTGCAGCCATTCTTTTTTACACTGTGTATAAAAAATAAACATTTCTTTCTTCTTTTTCTTTTTAATTATGTCGGCTTGGTTCTAACATTGGGCTAAGCCCTTTAAAGATTATGATAATCTGCTACCTCTGAGACTGTCATGCTGTAGAGAGTTTGAAAGTGCTTCATCATGCTGTCTTTTACTGCACTGCAGAAAACTGCTGCACTGCACTATTCGGCTCTTGTACATTGCTGAGAGATGTCACACGTTGTGCTGTAGTGGTCTCTGTGTGACTATAGGCAGAGATGGTGTGCAAAATGGAAATTAAGTAAACTTGTAGTGATAACAATATTATCAACCAATGCCTGCTCAGAATAGGAGGCATGTATGGTGGCGTTGCATACCATTTCCGGGTATATGCCATAACAGAATTTTTTTCTGATGATTTTTATAATTCCTTCGATCAATACATAAAAAAGAATAATAGACCAACAGTGGTCTACAACAAGACACAATACAATTTAGGCCTTGTTCACACCAAAAGCGTGTGCGTTCCAGGGCGGTAGCTGCTGGAACGCACTGCGATCGCTGAGAAACTTCCCCTTGCGTTTTGGTGCGTGGCGGTGCAACTTCCCCCCCTTTGCCCGCAGTGCGATCGGACGCATGGCAAAACTTTGCCAGCGTTCCGTTCCACTGCCACATGCAAAAAATAGGGCTTGCCCTATTTTATGCGTTTGCAGTGGAACAGAACACTGGCAAAGTTTTTTGCCACGCGTTCGATGGCACTGTGGGCGTGGAAGCGATGCCATTGAATTCAATGCACCGCCACACCCGCTCCTGCCCCAAAACGCGGTGGGGGGAGTTTCTCAGCGGTGCGTTCCAGCAGCTACCGCTCTATTATGGGCTTCTTTCGGTGTAAAGAAGCCCATAATATGGGGTGGACAAATTGGTATGTAAAACAGGAGCCAGTCTGTCCAATGCATGAGCCAGCAGGATTTTTTCAGGAGACAGCTCCCTTGACAACAACTAGAGAAAACCTAAAAAAATGGCCACCAGCTGTAATTTTTAGGGAGCATTGACTACCTGGCTCCTGGGATTTGTCCAACCCTGATTTAATGAACATTACCTTATGTTCAAAGCCTTGCCTGTGATGTTACCTTGCTATTCCAACTCCTGCCAACATTCTCTTATTTTTTCTCTAATCAAATTGCCTGGATACTTAATACAGCATATCTGACCTAAGAGCATCAGTTACCAACCAGACTATCCCACATTAGGGGTCCAAATGGGGGATATATCCCTATTTTTTTTTTTAAAAAGTACTTAGAATACCAGCCTGCACAGGAAAGCATTGATGCTTACCACTTGCGCCACTGAGCTCCACTGTCTTTAAAAGATAAGCTTGCTGAAGTATCTTAAAGCAGGAGCATCACTACACTAAAAATCTGAAAGAATACCCCCCAGGGTAGCCCACTTGGTCCCATTCTGATCTGTGCTGTAGTTGTGTAGTATGGTGGATTGCTTGTCCCCCCTCCCCCCACTGCTGTCCGACCACTCTACTAGCAAGCAGACGAATACATAATGAGGGCTGATTGACAGTGTTTGTCTCTAGCAGCAGGCACACGCTAGAGATTAGCTGCATCATTCAGCACAACAGGAGAAGGGGTTGCAGCACTGGCGGGGCTCTGTGATCAGCTGCATGCTAGTAAACATAGGCTGCGCTGACTGGCAGAATAGTTTGTGAACTTTCTCCTCAGTGTCCTGTTCTTAGACGCACCTTAGGGAAGTTATACATCTGGCACAGTAGGGCAGAGGAGAGGAGGAGGCACATAAAATAGGCACAGGAGGGGGAGCGATGGCTACAGTGCTGGCTTTTCCTTCCCCATAGGAACGCCCACAAATTGGGCTTCTGTCTGGGGTGCAAGTATAGCTGGCAAAGGCAGAATAAAAAATGTACTTTTAGCACACAACTGGGCCAATCACTACATTTCCTTGATCGCTTGGGGAGATTAGATTTTTAGACGGTAGTGGTAATTCATCTTTAAGCTTCTTTTTTGTTTCTCTGATGTAGCCAGCTGCTGTCAAGCTTGCCTGTGCTCTTTGTAATATTTTATTCTGTCCAACAGTTCTTCTCAAAGTACAACTCCGACTCTCGTCAATAAATCTTAAGCCCTGATGAAGAGGGCAACTTCTGATCCCTAAAACCAGTGACTATTTGGAACCAATCTATTTTAATAAAACTTAGTTTGACTTTGGTGTTCCATCACTGTCTGTTTAGCAATAAAAACCTGACGGTTTCTAAACTACCCTACTCTATTTAATGCTAAAAAGAATGTTTGCTTTATATACACGCACCCGCTGATGTAATTGGCCCCTTAGACTACATTATCTAGGTGTAGCGTGGGATGCGGTATAGAGATATCCCTAGGATTCAATTTTAATGTTGCTGTAAGATTTGAAAGCTATTTTAAGGGTTCCCCCCCGTATTAAAAAGGTTGAGAGACTGCGCTGTGCTGATTAACTTAGATCTCATTCGTCAAGGCTAACAGCAGTGTCTATGTACGCACAGTGACCCATAGGTGTCAATCAGATGTCATCTTTCATTAGAGCAGTCTGAGTAATGATGAATGCATTTTGATAGGGTGCTATGATTTACTTACTCAAACAAAAACTTGTTCTTTAGAGAAAAACAAGCAGCCTGTGTACAGAGTACTTGCCGTTTGAGGCATTTTATTTATCTGCCTATACGAATAAACCTCCACCTCACACTATACTTTGTTGACCTTAAAAAAAATATATATATATATTTCAGTATAGTGCTGCACTGAGCTCATCCATCTTCTGTTGTACAGCACTGATTTCATCAGCTCTATGCTGCCTTAATCTTTGCTTCATTCTAAAATTTTGTTCTGCATTGTGTTAATCAGGGGAGGCTGTGAAAAGGGACAGATGACCCTCTAGGCCTTTTAGGTGGAATGATCAATCCCTTAAATGCAAGAGGATCTCCCCCTCATTGCTGCACCAATTTGTCAGTATAGTGATTGGCCTCATAAGACCTATCCAGCTTTTTGGTGGGTGATATTGACACATATTTATATACTTTCACGGTTTTCTCTAGCTTTTTTGATGGCATCATGCCTTTCTTGCAGAAAATGTAAGTGGCTGTAGACACAAACGTGAGAGGAGATTTCTCCAACATGAGGAACCCTTCCCTTTAGAAAGTTATCTCCATTGGTATGCCCATTGGAAGATTTCCCATCTGTCCTGTTCTAGTGAAAAAAATAAAATTTTGGCTTTTCTCTTACTTTTCAGTCAAGATGACAATGGTCACCCAGGATCAAAAAGAAAGGATACATCTGCTAAATGAGGACACAATAAACCTAATGGGTTCAAACCCTTCCCTATTCTATCCAAATCCAAAAGGTTTTGTGTTTAGATACACTTTTAGTTGTAATAACAGTGCAGCCTTACTTCTCATGGTTTGCTGTTATTCACTAATGGAGCTCAGGACTGATAATGGACACTCTGTACAGGCTGCTTGAGAAGAGTAAACTGTCCATTAACAAAGCCTTTAAGGTGGTCATACACAAAGTGCTTGTTCGCTGATTGCTGGTATGTAGATTTAACTATTTTTATCATCATTTAAATTTTCAAAAAAACACACATTGTAGAACTGGACAAATCCCAGGAGCCAGGTAGGCAATGTGGCTTAAAAATTACAACTTGCTCCCAACATTTGAGGTTTTCTCTAGTTGTTGTCAATGGAATTGGCTCTTAAGGAAATGCTGCTGGATCCTGGCTTGGACAGAATTCCCTATTCATTTGTCCACCCTTGCGATCAATTGAAACAGTTAAAACAAATATGATCATTCAGTGACGAATGTCACATATAATCAGATATTTCTTCAAGCAAGTGATCCAACTAAATCGATCAAGAGCTCTCTAAATCAAACTGATGGTTCTGGTTTGCAATTTTTTTTATTCGGTTTGATCAGTTTAGCCGCATCAATGACCCTCTCCATCTCTTCTTACCTGTTATACTGGGCTCTCACCAGAAAATATACCTGACCAGCGAATCTAACTTTGTCCTGCTGCCACAGCCGGGTCTCGCACTACCGTCCTCTATTATGTCATTGGGAGCCGTCATGCTCTTCCTGGCTCTACAGCTGGTTCTTGAAGGTGAGCGACTAGGTCCGCTGCTGCCGGCCTCTGTGAGTCCCTTGGCAAAAAATGGTGGTGGGGGGAAAAAAGTTACCAGCCCCCCCAAAATTATTAAAGTACACAAAATAATTCCCTGCCATTTCTTTAATGGGGAGGGATTACGGGGAGCTAAAGTCTGAGGGTCTGCTTTAAATATATTATATCTGATCTGTTTAGGGTTTATTTGTTCTGTCTTGATTATCAGGGGGCATTTTTTACTCCCAGGTCCAACATTTATGACACCCCCCCTACCCCCCCCTCTATTGTAGGTGCTGAGCTCAAACAATACACTGAACAATTATAACACACGTGTTTGGCCACCATACATTTTCTTTCATGTAATACTGGCACCACCTTTGTTCTATGACAGTAGTTTGAGTTCATTTTGTAGGAGATGAGCTCAAACAATACACTGAACAACAATAACAATTCAGCAATCAAGATTCTGATTATTACACATGCCATCGGTTCTATTTCTGTACATTTTTCCACAATGTCTTCTAATGCCATTATGAGACATAATTTGAAAAGAAGTATTCTGAGTGTAGACTGCATCTGGGTTCCCTGTAAGAACCTACTGTATCTGATTCCAGATGTCTTTTCCTGATCTGCACTGGAGAAATGATCTCTTTCTCACTCCGTGAACACAGACACTTTTTTTTATCTCTATTTTTATAAAGCAGCCGGTTAGTATTGCGTGGCAATGCACTGCACAATGTCCTCAATTCCCCGTCTCTTGTGATTACAATCATAGCACCTGCCTGTAGCTGCAGACCCAGCTGGTACTGTCTTTTTTTGTATCTCCTTATTTAGAGAATGAAGTCAGAGCTTGTGTAATGGCCACATATGGCAGGGTGTTGGCCTGGTGTTTCTCCATATTAGTATATACAACAGTGCTGTGCTTGACACTGTGGCTGGCGTGCATTATTCACTCTGAGCCTAGAAGCACGTAGTGGAAAGTCTGCACAGAAGAACTGGCCCCCATTTTGCAGAGTCACTGACACAGCGTGTATGGTTGTGCTAGATGTAAAGAAAAAATGTGCTTGTACAGTTGTGGTGATCAGGAGTCAAAATTATGTCATTGAGGTCAATTATAAAAATGGTCCCCCAAACCTATTATCAGGCCCACATTGGTTGGTTAGGGGCTGCCATTTATATTGGGGCTCCTCCATGCTTGTTAGAGTAGCTAAATATAGATTACAAGAAGGGAATTTCTTTAAAGGGTCAGGCTTTTAAAGAAATTCTCTAAAGAATGTCTTTAAAGGTAACATATTAGCTATAGATGGAGTCTAGTAGGTTGAGTAAGCCCTTGGCTTCTTATACTTCTTGGAAACACCATCACGTAGATCTCTGTGACATGTTGCCTAACTCTGTTCCTGTCTACCCTGGAGAAAACCACACGGGGAAAATGGGAATCGCCTCATAATGGCCACAGCAGCGGTGCAGAGGAAGAGACTCCAGCACAGAGATCTCGCAAGTAAATGGATATGAGATAATCAGGCGTTTAAAATTCCCAAAATAATTTCTTTAAAGGTGAAATATTAGCTCTAGATGTGGCCGAGTGGGTTGGGTTAGCCCTTGGCTTCTTATACTTCTTGGAAACACCAACAGGTAGATCTCCATGCCATGTTGCCTATCTCACCAGTAATGGGATATGAGAAATTAAAGGATCGGTGTATGAAAAAAAAAATAACATGGAGTTGTGCTCTAGGTCTTCATTCAAATATTGATTTTCTGTGGGCTGACCCTTAAAATAAAATGTTAGTAAACCTTATGAACTCTAGGCAAAAATATTATAATATTAACCCTTGCAGTGGGGCAGGTTGTGCCTAGGTATGAAAATAAAAATAGTTATACTCACCCGAACCTCGGAGCTGGAAGTACTCCCTCCAGCCTTTCTCCTCCTCCACTTAAGTGATGGTATGTCCCTGGGCGTCCTCACGTACTATACACAGTGTTTTGGATGTGATGACCTGAGGATCCTTAGACCATTGCAGCGGAGGGGGAGAGACACTGGAAGGAGCGGTCTAAGAGTAAGCCAGCTCTAAAGATCATGTGAGTATAACTTTTTAATATACAAGGTTTATTTTTGAACCTTGACAAAAACGAGCATTTAACCCCCCCCCCTCTTCCCCCCCATCTGCAAGGGTTAAGAAAATATCTGTACCAGATGCGTATTATACAGCATTGCAGCTTTCAGTCTGCCTAGCAAACAAATAAATGAATAATATTTTATTTAAAAAAAGAAGCTGATCTAACTAAACATATGCATGGTGTGTCGAAACAATCTTTCATCGCAGAATCAAAAGGCTGAGATTAGCATTTCTATAGAGTCCTGCTTTATGCTATCCGCTGCATCTGTTCCGGGTGCTATTCAGGAATTAGAATGAGGCTCTGGGCCGGCGTTACATAACGGTCGATGAAGGGGCTGCAGAGCATCAAATATGCAGAGGATGGAGGGAGAGCCGGGCCTGGAAAAAGCAGCTTATGCAATGCAGAGAAGAGGCTTCACCTGACCATGCACTGTTATATAAGCCTGGA
>NW_017306280.1:4506979-4514840 GCF_000935625.1 Nanorana parkeri | reverse complement strand
TCAAGCCTCGGGGGCAGAGGTTGCATTAATGCTAGTTTTATATAAGCGCCTGTCTAAATGCCAATCTGTCACATGTTAGATACGATCACCAGGCTATGGGGAAAATCTAGCTGTATCACATCAAAATATAACAAATAAAAATCCTTTAGCCCTGATATAATTACTTTTTATTTATATTTAGATACAGCTATAGTAAGGGGTATCTATGGTTAAAAAAAATCTGTATTTTTATATTGAATTTTCATAAGTTCTATCCCACTCCCAGGGGCGTCCCGAGGCCGGGTGTTACCCGGAGTGGTTACCGAGTGACACCCCGCTGTGACATCATCGCGCATGTCAGTCATTTTGGTGTCACCCCTCCAATGGTGTCGCCCGGTTGCAGGCTGCACCCCCCTTGTGACCCCACTGCCTACTCCTAATAATCATATCCATCTAGAAGTTTATAAACCTACTTATAGAAGATGTCCATAGGATGTAGTTCCTCAATGCAGTGAGACATTTTTACTCGGCCCTGTGAATATGCACTTCCTTGTGTCACTGCCTTCTGAACTACAACTCAACAATGAACAATGTAACATTATCATTGGTTGCTGTAAGCAATGCATGATGGGATATGTAGTGGTGAGAAATGGAGATTGCATCACATCAAGCAGCAGGCAAACGGACACAAAGCACACGGGAATCCAGGAAGTTGTGGAAAGTGACGGGCAGACAGAAGGCAGCACTCACTACATAAAAGGGATTTTTTCAAGGAAGCTTTGGTTGCATTATCAAAACCATGTATGTATTCTAGGGCTGGTAATGATTAAAATTTTCGTGTTCCATTAATCAAATTTTTTTTAATCGATTAATTTCAATTAATCATAACGCACATACAGATCCAACTACATTGGCCTATACACATACAGCACAGCAATGAAGTAATAAAATGAACTAGGAGCACACTAATCCAGCACGTTATTAATCTCACGACGTGCCCCACTCAATATGGCCGCCGCTTGAGTGGGGCAACTCAGAATAATAACGTGCTGGATTAGTGTGCTCCTAGTTCATTTTATTACTTCATTGCTGTGCTGTATGTGTATAGGCCAATGCCTTGGGTGGCGCTTGTGCAGAAAGTTTCTTGGGCAAACTCACTGGCCCAAGTGGCTCCGTCAGTTAACGAAGGGGGGAGGAGTCCGGTGACGTCACGGACATCGACGTCACCAGACTCCTCCCCCTTCCCTTCGTTAGCCGACGGAGCCACGTGGGGAAGTGGGAGGAGTCCGGTGACGTCGATGTCCATGACGTCACCGGATCGCCGATGGGACTCCCGGAAGCAATTCCCGGAAGATTTTAATCGATCAAAAAGTTTAACGATTAATCGAGACATGAATCTTTAATTTCCACAGCCCTAATGTATTCTGATTACAATGCTGATGTTATAACAGGAGAGTGTATGCTTGGACTTTACAACTCCTTTAATTACCTAAAAAATGTATATTGGTTTCCCATAATTCTCTGCACATTGGTAATGCTGCAATCACATGGTGTCCGACAAATGGGAAACCCGGGATTCCCTTTTTTTTTTTACACATAAATGGCCTCACTAGTACTATATACAACGTGGACAATTCTGGTTGCAGATGCTTCTTGAATTATCCGAGTTGGGACATTGCAATGTTTTTTTAACCCGAGTTTCTCCTCCACATAGCACAGCCAAAACACTTCCCACTAGAAATGGGTGTGAATGGAATGAGGTTGGACCTTCCAACATCATATACAAGAAGTACAGCACCACATGAACGCAGCATAATTCTCAGTCAGGCTTTGTTGCAGTTGTTCAGTGCTGTTAGTCTAACATGTTTCAGGCATGGGGGGGCTAGAGCAGGATGTGCTGCAGATCTATAGCAGTGAATATGATTGCCACCCTCCTAGCTATGTAATATTTTAATTACAAATGTTGTGAGGAATAAGGTAAATATACCACCATATTCATTATTCCCTAGCCCAGATGTATGCACCATCAGCACTCCAGCTGTGCTGAAACTACTATCCCATCATGTCTCTGGCTATATGTATTGTATATTTGTATTTGCAGCTTTAAATTCAGCAATGACGTACAAGCAGACCTGTTGATCTGTTCTTTTCACTCGAAATATTTGGCAGAAAAGTGAAATAATCCACATCTGAATCATCTTAGTTTAATTTCAAAGCCTGCTTTCAGCCCAATAGATTTATGCGTCCCCTCAGGACAAGACGACTCTGGTCCTGAACATGCACTGAATGTGCAATGTGAGCAAAATGCAGAGCCACCCACATCCAGCCATGACAATCAGTATATCATCTGGGAACTAGAGGGGGGAGAGTTCTAGGCTGGAGTTACACGGGCGGCTGTCAGTTACGCAACTGAGGGATTTTTTTTTTAATGACCGCGACTACACAATTGCATACCGCTTTCCTTGATTTTTGTTCCATTAAAAATTACTTTTGTAGAGGAGACTATTAAAGGATTGTGTAGTCCCAGCATATCCTCTCCTGTTATAACATCAGCAGTGTAATAGGAATACATACTGGAGTTGTTACTGATAATTCAATCAAAGCTTACTTGAAAAAATCCCTTATGTAATGAGCGCTGCCTTCCGTCTGCCCATCACTTGCAAGAACTTCATGTTTTCCCAGTGTGCTTTGTGTCTCTTTCCCTTCTGCTTGATTTGATGCAATTTCCATTTCTCAAGATTACAAAGCCCATCATGCATTGCTTCCAGCAAGCAGTGATGATGTTGCATTGTTCAGACGCTAAGTTGTGACTGTGAGTTGTACCACTAGGAAGTGCATAGTCACAGGGCTGAGTGAAATGGTGTCAGTGCATTGAGGAAGTACATCCTATTGGCATCTTCAATAAGGTATATTACAAACTTTTGGTCTGGGGTGGGCAACGCCAGCCCTCCAGATGTGCTTTCACTACAATTCCCATCATGTATCTGCCTGCCGGAGTCATGCCTGTGGCTGTCAGAGTCTTGCAATGCCTAATGGGATTTGTAGTAGCACTGCAGCTGGTGGGCTGCAGTTTGCCCACCTCTGCACTAAAGGAAGCAAAACATTCCAGTTCCACAACAGCCAGAGGGCATTCTAGATGTATATGGTTGTTAGGAGGGGGATAGAGCGTATGGAAATTCAATATGGAAAAACATATTTATCTTTAGTTTTTAAACATAACCTTTAGGTTCTCTCTTGCATTCTTGCTGACAGATTGATAAATGAGTGTTAGTCATAAGGTGATAGATATATTTGTACAATGATCACATGAGACTTTGCGTGCATTTCTAGAACCTGCAGGCGGTATAGATCTTGTCTGTCCTACTTTTACCGTTCCAGTTAAACCCCTTTGATGATGTAATAATATTTGCTGATTTATAACTGTATGGGGGATGAGCTGACTGGACTTTGCCCAGACAGACTGCTGCTGGATTACACTGGGTGTGTTCTGTAGTTATCCAGAAAAGAACGCTTTGCAACCTTGATATCACTGATCAAGAATTAACCTGGACTAAAAAAAAAAAATATCTGAAAAGTTCTGCTTATTATTAAAGAAAATAATTACTGAAGCTCTTTAAAATATTAGCTGGCCACCCACAGCTTGATATCAGCATGAATCGGTCAACAATCTGAGCTGTGGGTGGCCCTACCGGCACCACCCAGTTATACAAAAGTCAATTCTTCAATCGATTTGTCAGAGGAGCCAGGTGGGAAATTATCGGCTGAACAGTGACTGCATTCAAGTGATTTCAGTCACTGTTCGGGTAGCCTGACAGCGGCGGGAGCGACAGGGAAGGTTCATCCATGCGCACTGTTTAGCGTGAATGGAGGAACCTGTTTGATCTCTTTTGTTCAACCTGCAGACAAAAGTAAAGAAAGCTATGTGTGGATGGCCAGCTTTACCTTCGGCTGAGAGCACAGGTCTTTGGGCTCCCTCTGGCTGGAGGTCATGTGACCACTATTGAGGCATTGATCATGTGGCCCATGCAGGGGATGAGGTCCACCGTGCAAGGAGAGCTGATGATTGGCCTTTGCTGCCTACAAATATGCATTGTACATTACTTCATACATGCTTTTCATGGTGACCAGGTGGAGGTACCTAAGCACCCCTGTGATCCATGCATAGAGAACGATAAAAGTTAACATACATTGATCAGGGAAAATGCAGTAGTTGCTCAGGAGGGAATTCTAAGGTGTCATATAATTTGGAAAGGTTCTAGGATTGTTTTTTGAGATTATGACATTTCAAAATCACAGAATATCCCCTTAAAATCTATATATGGATGCAGAGGCGGCTCTAGAGTTTGCGAGGCCTTAGGCGAAACCTAAACATGAGGCCCCGCTCAGGCCTGTGGGGTCTCACCAGGGTTCTGTGGGGTTTAACCAGGCTGGTGAGACCCCACGGAGCCCCAGTAAGACCCCCAAAGAGCCCTGGGGAGACCATTTGACAGCGACAGGGCTAAGAGCTCATGACGTTACCTGGCTGTGAGGTAATGTGACGGCAGGGCAAATTAGGCGGCCGCGAGGCCCTCGGGAGCGCGAGGCCTAAGGCGACCTCCTAATTTGCCTAATTAAAGAGCCGCCTCTGTATGGATGAGCTCCTTTAGATATGGATGGGTATCCTCTTCCTCGATAATCTCCTGGGGTTCCCCATGGCTTGTAGGGGCATGACGGTCACACACGTGGGATTATTGATTTTAATTATTGGATCTTGGTAACAGCATCCATATGTCCACCTCTATCATGAAGAAGTGAACCTTGTTCATGAAACGCGTTGAGTCACCTCTCTTATCTGTAGATTGTCATATGTTAACTATTATGCATCTTTGAGTAAGAGGCAGAGGTAATACAAGAATCAAATGCTGCATACACCGATCAGCCATAACATTATGACCACCCATCTAATATTCAGTTGGTCCCCCTTTTGCTGCCAAAACAGCCTTGACTCATTGAGGCATGGACTCTACTAGACTTCTGAAGGTATGCTGTGGTATCTGGCACCAAGCCATCAGTAGCAGATCTTTTAATTCCTGCACGTTGCTCGGTGGGGCCTCCATGGATTAGACTTGCTTTTCGAGCTCATCCCCCAGATGTTCGATTGGATTGAGGTCTGAAGAATTTGAACGCCAAGTCAACACCTCAAATTTGTTCTTCAAACCATTCTTGAAGCATTTTTGTAGTGTGGCAGGGAGCATTATCCTGCTGAAAGAGGTCACTCCCATTAGGGAATACCATTTCCATGAAGAATGTACTTGGTCCCCAACATTGTTTAGGTAGGTATACATATTTTAATAACATTAATAAAATTAACTTTTTAATGACATTTGATGACAGTTTTTTGTCTCTTCCCAATGAATCTGCTTTTAGTATAACGATTTCATACATGTATCAGTGCATTGAGAGTCTTATGAAACTGCTTTCCTGTATGTTCCCCAAGACAATAAAATAGATAATGCCTTTTTTGCTCCTACTGGTCCTATTCTGAAGGCATTTCCAAGAAAAGCCAATAAAAAATAAATAAAAGTAACCATTAGCCCTGCGGTGTCCTTATACTCTGTAAAAGAAGCAGAAAAATATTTGGTTAGGTTTTTGTAGAGCACTCCATGAGCCTCAACTACTGGAGCACCTGGATACGCAAATAGTACTTTCCATAGTCTTCTGCCCTCCTCCTACCTCATGAACCTTACTATTGAGCCATTGCTATGATTGCTCAGCATTGCTAACCAATTCTAAAGCTCTGGAGGCAGGAGGGGGCAGACAGAGCTGGTGACTACGGGAGGTAGTTGCATATGATGGGACTCGAGCATTCGGGGCTCAAAGAGCGATACAGAAAAAAATCAAGCCAGCTGTTCAGGCCACATGATAACTCAGCAAGTGGCAGTGTGATAGATGTACTGTAGACACGGGTTTGCTTTAAATTATTTTTTTTAAGAAACTTGTATGTTTACCCTTTTAAATCAAGTATGATTATCATGTTGGAGGATCGTCACAAGCACAGCTTATAAAACAATTACTTGGCCCTTTCCACAAATCCATTCAAGTGCACAAAATATGCAGGGGAAAAAATGAATATTCCAACACCTTGTTTTGTGATTACAGTCTTACGTGAAGTTTGTGGAAAATGTACCGTCTTCCTCTTGTTCCATCTAACAATGCCTCCCCACTTCCAGATTCTTTCCTGACCTAATTGCAGAAAATATGTGCATTTTCCCTGAACTTGGAGATAGGGCTATTTATACACCGCGAGCTTGTGATTGCAATTAAGTCATCAGTGATTTAACTGATTAGTAGCAGCAGCAATGGTGTGAGCTGCTTTATACAGCAAGGTATTCATGAGATTAACACAGGAGGGTTTATTTAATTAGGTAGCCACAGGGACAGCTCCAATGGGCAAAAGGCAGTGACCCATAATGACCTAATGGAACTCTTCTCCTGTTCGCTAACCTCAGTAACCCTATATTCTACATACCCTACAGTTATGTTAAGGTGGGATAGGCTTCCCTAAAGAGAGGAGTTTTTAAGGATTGTCTAATGGTGGACAGCGTAGGAGATAAGTGGACAGATTGGAGTTCCAGAGGATGGGAAACACTCTGGATAAGTCATGGATGCGAGCATGGGATGGGAGCAACGAGAGAGCTAGAGAGCAGGAGGTCTTGAGAAGAGCAGAACGGACGGTTTGGGTCATATTTTGAGATGTGGTTGGAGATGTAGCTCGGGGCAGAGTTGTAGATGGCTTTGTATGTTGTTGTTAGTATTTTGAATTTTTTTTGTTGGGCAATTGGGAGCCAGCGGAGGGACTGGCAGAGAGGGGTGGCAGACACTGAGCGGTTGGTAAGGTGGATGAGTCTGGCAGCAGCATTCATGATAGACTGAAGGTGGGATAGCCTGTTTAGTGGTAGGCCAACAAGGAGGGAGTTACAGTAGTCGAGGTTAGAGATTACAAGGGAGCGAATTAGAAGCGCTGTGGTTTCATTTTTGTTAAAAAGGGGCAATTTTAGAAATGTTACGAAAGGTTACAGAATTTTACATGTTGCTCTTTGGTTGTAATTGACTAACCCCAGGATTGTGTCTGTGGTGCCAATAGTAACTAGATGCTTGCCGTTCTAGCCAAATTATAGCTGTAAACTTGTTGGTTGTTGTAGACTACACCTCGGTTCCTCTTTTATTGACTTTTTGTACTTGAAGTTAAGTCCAGAATTGCTTCTTTTGTTTTTGTGGCTTTGCCTTTTATATAGGTTACGTAAGCAAGATCTGAAAGCACTGTCATAAGACTGCCCAAGGTTAGGTCAGGATTTCCTCTGTCTTCACAGACACTCAGAAAGTATTAATGCCAAACAGCCATTTTTGGAATGAAGTGATCACAGGATGCTTAAATGTTTCTATCAGCACAGGCTCCTTTTAACCATTAGCACCTTTTTAACATAGATTACACAGCTCTCCATACCCATCAATCTTCTTATCCATGCAATGATACTATGTAGCACAGTCATAGGGAGAGAAGGGGGAGGGTAAAGCAAGTCCCTGCATGATAAAAGTAAGTCATAACTTGGGCAGCAGTGAGCTACTTTTGGTTTGGATTACATGCAACCTTTTCATTCTGTGTTTCTCGCCTCTACAGAAAGCCTCAGTAGAATGAATGGTATATTGTGAAGGAAGGCCATTTATAATTGGCATTCTCCAGTGTTTTTAATATCACCTTCAGATTTGTACTGACACTCATCAGATATTAAAGTTGAAATGTTTTAATCAAATCTCTTTGTGACCTTCCAGCATTGAGTCACTTACCTGCTTGACAAGTCTGCTATAGATATGAGCAAGAGCTTCAAGCTGAACTCCAATCAGC
>NW_017306280.1:4459740-4506957 GCF_000935625.1 Nanorana parkeri | reverse complement strand
AAGTTTATACTGCTTGTTTAGCGAAGTTGGGGTGTAAAGCACAGACATTTTTCCCTTAATCCTCTTACCTGCAGGTTTCTTCCCTGTTGGTTCTGGAATGGGCAACCGGTTCCCTGAAGCTGCTCCTCTTTGCCAGCCATTTGGATGCTCCCTCGCTGTTGTCATAACATACAATCCAGGTCCAGTGGTCTTGCCCACATTCCAGGACTGGAGCAGATCGGAGAAGAGCACCGGCTGTCAGGAAAATGATGACCAAGATAAGTATTCCTCTGCTTTACACACCCTCTAGACTAAACATGTAGTAGACCTTTATTATATGGAGTGGGATACCCCAAATTTTTATTTTTAAAGGCACCAGCTTTCAGTTCCTTGATGGCATGGCCATCACAAGGGAGGTTTTGCTTTTTTCACATTTATTTTATGTTATCAGGAATGCAACAGAAGCATTAGGATAAGTATTAGAAGCAACACTATCACTTCCTACCATTATATATATTAACCTCAATAATGACCTTTAAAATGCGTAAAAGGGTTGTTGTTGGTTCAGATCTTATATATCGGAGTCTGTGTTTTTCCCTTGTATACCTGTATCTTTCCAGTGCTTCCAGGATACAGCTAGTATTTGCTTTATAAGACAAGTGTTTTATTGAAAAGACGCTTTTCTTAGACATTGTAAAGTGTGAACTTTGCCTGTTATTTGACTGTTATATCAGCCAACAGCTCAGGTGCTTAATGTCATATCTACAGGCAATAATTCAGCCTTCAGTACTGGTGTCCAATGTGCCCTTTACACTACCTACCAGTATGCAAATTTTGCATGTACATGTTCAATCAAGGATGTACCACAAGGTCACAGGGTTAGGGGGGCAGCACCAAGGCACACATTTCTAGCCGAAAGGTTTGTGGGAATATGTTAGTCATATTTCTATCACTTTACTAAAAACTGCTAAACTTGACATTTATACATACTAGTGACCTAGTCAGAGCAGTGACTCCTCCCCCTTTACTCTGTCCAAGGTTTCAATCAGATAAAGCATGGCTCTAAGGGAACAATATGTTTTGCTCTCTCTATAGGTAACCTGTAGTGCATTAGACACAAAACAGTTTAAAACATAATTAGATAGTCCCCCCAAAAATGTCCTGCAATACTTACCTACCCGGCACTGTTGCCCATTAGATGTCCTCAGTTCTTCTGGGTTAATTGATGTCCTGCATCATTCAATCAGGAAGACTAAGGACATCCGTTGAGTGCAGGATGTCACTCACCACTTTAGGGAACATCTCCACAATGCCGTGCACTCACTGTGTAATAATACAGAGAGGGTGGCTGACTTCATCATGTCTGCACTGCTCTCTTCATCATTGAGGGACAGGCATGGCTGGGAGAGGATCCAAAGAGGAACAGGCCCCAATGCATCAACTGACCAGCTTTAACTATTATGCATCTTTGAGTAAGAGGCAGAGGTAATACAAGAATCAAATGCTCCATACACCGATCAGCCATAACATTATGACCACCCGGACTTAAACCCGGACTGTCTGGGTGAATCCTGGACAGGTGGCAACCCTAGCCTCCAGGGTCAGGGGAACCAGGAGCATGAAGCCCGCTGTGGGGTTTTAAGGAGACACTGTCACTTTGTCCAATTAGTGACAGTGCCTCCTGATAGCCCACCCCCAAGGAAGGTATTCTCACCTTTCCACGCTCTCTCACCACTCCATTGCAGCCTTTGCTCTGTAGCTTTAATGGAATTGAGCTTCTGGACGTTGAGGTAGCATGTAATCTCACTCGTGGCAATGCTCTAGTCGAATGGCCATTCACCAGGACCTAAAACTGTCACATGGAGTGGGGTCAGTGATATCATCTACCTGGGTATAAGCTCCAATACCATCCATGGGCAGGGTTTACCAGGGTGGACTCCTGCAACAGGGAGGCAGCAAGAGAGCAAGGATGGGTGAGCATACCTTCCTATGGAGGGTGGGCTATGAGGAGAACCTATCACTTTTTCTTAAATGAGCAGGTGACGCTGCTTCTTTAAACTTATAGTTTTAATTTATATGCCGGTCTGGCAATTGGTGCTGGCTTGGCAGAAACCTGTGTACAACCTCTAAATGCTATTTTTAATGCTCTTCTCTAGTGTACCTTAACATAATCTGGAATGAGTCATAAACAATTCATTGCATGAGCAGTACAACAGACCTTGACACTGTCAAGGTTAGATGAAGGTCAAACCATAAAAGCTTGCCTAGCGTTTGTGAACATATTGTCTCTCCTCCAGCATCAGTATTCCTCACTCTAATTACTCTGTGAATCTCCAGATATATCTGTAGCTTGAAAGCACAGGACAGCCAGGATGTACTTCAAAACCCCCTGTGGAGGCGAGCAAATTTGCTTCTGATATCTCACGTCTGCAATATGCAGATACCGTCAGGTGACTGTAGCTTCATTACAGGTCAGCAAACCAGCAGCCGTATAGTTTGCCGTATAGTTTGCAGAATAATTACATTGATTTACTGTAGCCATTCAGCTGGGAGGGAATTTGGCTGTTAGGTGACTAGAATCATTTTATATTAGTGGCAGTCACTAATTAACATCAGATACCTTACTTGTTTTTGCTGCAGTTGTAAACGGATACACATGCATACAGCGTTTTTGGCGTTTCCGCAATGGAAGCAAGTATATTAAAGAAAATCTACCCAATGGGGACATAGGCAGCAATAAAACTGTCATATTACTCGAGATGTACAATGCCATAGAGGCCAGTAAAGGAACAGAATATGGCAAACACATTTATATGTATTTAATAAAGGTTTCCAAGGCATTAAACCTGTCCTTAAACCACCACTACCATGATTGATGTTGACTGACAGTGAAGACTGCAGTTTTCATTTTTTTTATGCGGGTGATTATGTTAAAAATGTATACATCAGTTATTGAGTTTTATCTACTACATTGCTCTTGAGGTTTTTTTTTAGGACATTAAGTTATGACAATATTTCACAGGCTAAAGAGTGCTCTGCTCCCTCAAATGTCCCTTCCCACTTGACCGCTAATAAAAAGTACTCTCTCCCACTTATTTCCTATCAAGTGCCCCCATCCTCCTTGATCCCTATCAAGTGCCCCCTGTTACTTGGTCCCAACCAAGTGCCCCCTCCCATTTGGTCCCTATCAAGTTCCCCCTCCCTCTTAGTCACTTTCATATGCCCCCTCCCTCTTGGTCCTTATCTTTTGCCCCTTCCCACTTTGTTCCTATCAAGTGCCCCCTCACATTTGACTCCTATCCAGTGCCTCCTCCCACTGGGCCCCATTATGTGCCTGCTCATACTTGGTCCCTATCAAGCTCTCACGTTCCTCCTTCCTTTTGGTTGCTATCAAGTTCCCCCTGCCAATTAGCTTCTATAAAATGCCCCCTTCCCACTTGATGCATATTATGTGCTCAATCCAACTTGGCCCCATCTTACATGCCCGCTATTTAATTTGTCTTTTCATTTGGTTCCTATTAAGTACTCTCTCTCACTTGGCTCCAGTTGGTTATAGCATGTTTCTTCTTCAAGTGCATGCTTAGGCTCCTTCACTCATGTGACTACAATGCAGCATTCTGTGCATGATGTGATTGGACAAGCTCCTCTGTCTGTTCTAAATGGCGGAAAGAACAGAGCCTTGAGGTCACATAAATATGCACTTAACTAATTCACATGAAACTTCTATTGAATCTCTGTTGGACAGCCAAACTTTAGATAAGCATCGGTCTGCTTTAACAGACTGTAGGTGAGGAACGTCTATCCAAACTTTCCCTTGACTCCTGTTCCCATGGCAAATGTCAAAACTGACATTTCTCCTAGACATGTGCAATTTGTTTCGTCCCGAATCAAAATTCGGACGAATTTTCTAAAATTCGGACACATCCGAATTTCCGAATGCCAATGCATTCGAATGTGTGCAAATCCGAATTTCCATTTACGAATTTCGGATCTCGTCCGAATTTCGTTCAAAAACTAAACTGAATCGGACATGTGACTTTTGCGGCCAATCAGTTGAGTTTTTCAGTTTAATGCATCTGAATACGAATTTTCGTTACAGCAACATGAGAGCCATGTGGATACATATAATACTAAAGCTGAGGCTCCTAGACCCGAATGGCATTCGGGATCTGAATTTCCGAATTGCATTTGGGAGCTCCTGAATGCCATTCAGGTCTGGAAGCCTTAGCTTTAATATGGCTCCCAGACCCATATTGCTTTCTGGAGCTCCCGAATGTTATGCAGAAATTTGGACTCCCGAATGCCATTCGGGTCTAGGAGCTTCAGCTTTAGTATTAATATCTGTATATGGTTTTCTGTGGTATCCGCAACGAATATTCGCAAACTCATCCAAACCTAACGAAAATACGGATTTTTTTCCAAATCCGAAACCTGAACCGAATGGAATTTCGGATCCGAATCCCGAATTCCGCAAAAACAAAATATCCGAACTAAACCAAACCAAATTTTTCTGCAGCTTACATGTCTAGTTTCTCCTCACATTATGTCCCATTGGCAACTGCCTACAAGACAGGAAGGGCCACCAAATCTTCCCAACAGGGACCTAGACAGTAATAAAAACCAAAGATGCTTTACCTTCCCCACTCTATTCAACAATAAAAAAAAAAACATGAACGCCTGGATTCTGTTTAAAACCGGCTACTAAGGGGCTATGAAAAGTCCTTCACAGATGGAATTTAGATCAGCTTCCTTGCATGTAAAGTAGTTGGGTGGCCATATCACATCACCTTTGCTTCAACCACCTCCACATAAAATTGTTTGCCGTAGTTTGGCCAAGTTTCCATCCCCTATTATCTTCAACAAAGCATATTTCAGTGCTCCTCTAAAGGCTGTTCATTTCACAGTAGGAAATTGTAACGTCCTGACAAACAACAAAAGTCTGGGGGAAGTAAACAAAATTCTCTGTTAGGCCTCTTCTGTTACCACAGTAACGGTTACACAGCAGCAGTGACAAGCTCCCGATTCCTCCCCAATCCCGGGACTGTGGTTTTCCGCACCAGTGCTCCTGGCTCTGGTAAGATGCTTGTTATGTTGTGGAGGCCAACAAGAGCAGGCTGCGGATCACTGAAAGCCTAATAAGACATGCTGTTACGGGGAAATTACAAGTGCAGAGCAGTTTATTACATCTAATTGAATACATATTGACCTTTTACATTGATCAGATGGCACGGTGGGTTTCCTATGATATTAGTTTTGTTGTGACTTTTGTTTAAGGAAGAAGTCCAAGTCCACGGAGTCTGTTGCATAAAAATGATCATTCATTCTCACTTTTTTTTACTATGGAAATATTTAAATAATTTTATATGGCAAATTCTGCCCACCTTTTCCAGAATATACCAGTCCATTGGACAACAGAGGTTGCAAGTAGAGGGTATGTTTACACAAAGTGTCTGAGGATCCAATATAAAAATTAATTAGTGAAAGCCAGATTTGTTTTTGTACTGGATAGAGTAAGGAAGGATTTTTGCTTTCTTTGTCCCCGTTGGGGAAAGATTTACCCTCTATTTGTCCTGGTGACCATTCTCACCGAAGTGAACAAAAGGTGGGGGGGTGGATGATTCCTATTTGCTGATAACTGTCTAAGAGGGGGTTTCCCCTAACTTGCTATTGTGTCTCCAAGGCAGGGAGTGAGGGGAAGTCTTCCCAACGGGAATGCTTCCTATTTGCTGATAACTGTCTAAGAGGCGGTTTCCCCTAACTTGCTATTGTGTCTCCAAGGCAGGAAGTGAGGGGAAGTCTTCCCAATGGGACACCTGCAGCAAATATAAAGTCCATTTCCAGCCAAAAACGTTTTGGAGAAAAGTTACACCTCTAAAAGGTTTTGAATGCAAAAGATAGGGATACAAGGTTCTGGATCTTTAGGTATTGGTGTCCAATATTGCCAAGGTCAAGTCTGATTTCCAAAGCTCACTGGCTCTGGGTAGGCAGCTTTTATACCAATGAACCTCCAAGGGAACGTGGGGTGGAATCCAGAAGTAAAAAATGCAACAAGAATGTCACACTGTTGTAGAGTTCAAGAAGACTTATAATACCTAAATATTAGGGTAACATAATATAAATAGCCAATGCTTTTTAGGGGCTTGGGGACTTCCCTTTCCTCAGGGATTAAAACTGAAATGATGAGGTTCAGATAATCAACACTATTAAAAATTCTGAAGCTCTTCCAGATTGAGAGCTCCAGTGTTTGTTGAAATGGTATGACATATTTTCATTAAGCACTTAAGCCCTTAATCTTGACGAACATCAGCTTTTAAAGGAGAACTATGAGGCTGAGTGATTTTCATAGTTCTCCTTTAAGCTCAAAGAATTGCAGAGTCCTCAAGTACCTGACACACACTGGCTATTTTATGTGGGGGTCTGTTTGCATTCTCTACTTCAGATTTTAATGCTTAACTCCAGACAGATATAAAAATACACAAATTAATACATCACTGCAATCATTAATAAATAATTTAATGTGTTTATTAAATACAAGCAGTGTAAGTACCTGCATTTGACCCAGTATCATCCTCTTGGCAGAAAAAGGAGCCATTCAGTTCAGGGGCTGAATAGGAGCATGCTGATAGGAAGAGAGCAGAGTGACAGAGATACGAGATCTTCACTGTGTTGTTTCTCCTTTCACTGTCCAATCACAGACTGGGGGCAGGCTCAAGATGGCCTGAGCTCAAAGGAAGTGGGTTGAATGACGCTGACCATCAAACTGAGGACAACTAGATGCAAAAGAAGTACTGCAGGGGAAATCTCTGGATTGAAGGTGAATATTGAAGCAAAGCATCTGTTAATGAGGTATTCATTTTTTTTATCCTATTTGTAGCTTATGATTTAAATACAGTCTGTGTCCCCACTGAGAAGATTTTTAAGTCTCCCTCATGGTCTCACAGTCGGTAATAAAAAACCTGACAGGTTTGAAGCATTCAAGTCAATTAGAGAAAAGGTTTTGGTTGGAGCTATGCTTTTAGATTCGAGGCATTTCCTCCTATAGTCATCATGAGAAGCATTTCTACAATAAACGCCTTTACAGCCAGTAAAGGTAGCATCATAGTGTAAAGAATCTCTGGGTTAGCTTATATGGAAAGGACCCAGCTAAGCACATAACTTGGCAAATCATAAGTGTCCTGTGACTGATTGCAGATCCTAAAGCAGTGTGTTCTCTAATTCATAAATGCACTGATGTATAATTTAGAATTATATTCACAGGTAGCTGGAAAAGCCTAAAGCAGTATATATATATTACGAATTTAAGAGCGTCCCTAGTGCTTATGAATCTTTAAATGCATTTGTGAAGATTCTTGTATCTTGCTGCAAAAATGTTTTTTGATTCTTTTCAGTTGCTGAGGGAAGCAAGTAAGAGAACAGGCATTTGCATTCTTGCACCCGAAGGTCAAGCAGGAGAAAAGGCCGTCGTTAATTGCATTATGAGTCACGGAATATGCTTATAGTGAACATGGCTAGTGATAATGGCACGAGGTAATAGAATATAGTAAATGTTAAATATTAACAGCCCCCAGACAGTTAAAGGAGAGATAAGCTGTGTCTGATTGAGGTGTGGCGGGGACCAGGGCCTCACAATATCACCATTTTATTATCTCAGTGGTGGCACGGACTGGAAAGGAAAGAGATTACAGCAGTTTTACATTGGACTCTGATTTATTTGTTCTTTTCATGAATATTTGTCATCAGTGCTGACGTAGATATTACAAATAACATAATCTTAATATAAGAATAAGAACGTGAACCTGACCTGGCTTACAACAGTTCTAATCTAACAGTGTTGTAGTGCTTGCAAGTACCTGTGTTGGTCTTTAAAGTAGACCTTTACCCCCTTTGACATAAATGACATCAGAATACAGCTCTACATGTTGATATGAAATCATCTTACATTCATTCAGCTAAACAAATCTCATTTTATTTTACTTACAATTTCTTTTTTTCCACATCTAGGTTCGCTTTGACACAACTTATGTAATTGTGGCCAAGCATTTCATCCTGAGAAGGTTACATCAGCAGTGCATTGCCGGGGAATCTCATCTGTTATCTCAAGAGATCTCAGGGAAAGGCATTTCCTCCTCTGAGGTGATGTGCATTGTCACATGTCCTAGTCACATGTGCCAGAGTTCCAGGAAGTAAAGGGAGATCTAGTAACCTGCCCTTAGTTACAATGGCCACTGTCAGAAGACTGGAGAAGGAAAGAGAAATAAGGTATGCAAAAAAAAAAAAGCCAGCAATTATCTAGAAGTATGTGTTTCTGGATTGTCATTAACAAACATTTCTAAAGGTGCCTTTGTTGTCATATTGAAGCTATGGGTAAAGTTCCTCTTTAAATCCTTCTCTATGGATCCCGAGTCCAAGTTGCAGATGTGGTCTTGACTCCTGCCTAAGTCAAGGTTTAGCTTTGCCCCTGCGAACACTAAGCACCACCGCCACCATTCAACTGTTCAATAACCAAGGCTTCTACTGTCCACAAAGGAAGATAGTTGTCCCCTAATAACAAAATGTGATCAGTCACGTCAAAGACAATGTTTCGGAGCCCTGGCCTGTGCAACAACGCAATCCAGGCTGGCAGTTTTCAGTCCTTTTGAGGCATCCGCGTGCTTATGGCCAACTTATAGTGGAAGTGAAGTCAATATAATAAAATACATAAGTTTGAAGTGTTACCTTTCATTCTCATCTTCAGTCAACACACTCCTAAAGGCTAATTTCACCCTTCAGACCATGTTTAATGTTAAGCCCACATTTAGGTTGTAACATGAAACATGGTTGTAGTACTCAGCCTCCTCACCCCCAAATCACCCCAGTTAATACTCCGTTGGCACGGCCAAGTCATTCAAAAACAGATTCATTCACAGGATCTGTGAATGAAAATATTACATGTCAACAAGGCAGAGGGACTTGTAAATCTCAAAGGACTACAAGTGTGGTGATATCACTGCGCTTTTTTCCGTTGATAACATGGAACAGTGTGCAGGAGCCTGGGCATTGCCTCTCTGATTCATTGATCGCAGTTACAATGCTTTACAAGCTCCATTGCAACAAATGAATACATGCACATTTTTTTTATCAATGTGGGTGCATGTATTAATTTTTTTTGCAAAAGGTGGAAAAGGACGTCAGGACATAACTACGCTCTGGTCATGCCCAGCTTTTACTACCACACTGCACACCGGGTTTTTTTCTACCATATTGCCCCAGACAAATGACAACCGTAGCGACAGCCCTGGTTTTTACAAAGTCTGTATTACATGTAATATATCTTCATGATTTGGATAATAAATCTCTGATGTGTGCGAAAAAAGCGATCGACATATTTTTCAAGCAACTAACTTCATTTTCACCTGCTGGAAGATCTGCACTCTACACGATGTACTATGAAACACTTGTGGAAGGGTCTACTGACAGCTCCTACAATTAGTCATGCTAGTATCAAACCTGACAGCCCCTCATGTATAGCGCTACAGGGGATTTAACTTGACTGTCAATTGCTGCTTCTTCAATCCGTGCTGTGAAAGGTTTGGAGCCACGTCATTGACTTCATGGCAATTACTCTGATTAGTAATAGAGAATAGAACACATGCTTGTGTTACTAATATAGTGGAAGTTCAGAGGATCTCTTGGACAGTAATAGGTATGAGTTACTTATTATTTTTCTGTTATCTGCCAACTTTGTGAAGAGTAAGAGAATGACTCAGATAGGAGCAATGCTTTCCCATGGCAGTCAAAAAGTATAGTATACGTATCAAAAGCTGGTTTCTGATTGGTTTCTTATTACAGACTAATAGTCCTCATGCATTTTTGTTTGGGTTTATCATTTTAGTGCTGAACATTAGATAAAATTTATATAAAGGAGCTGTTTTACGTGCCAGAGGAGTTGTTTTTCTGTCTATCCAGTCTTGAGTTCTGCCACACAGCACAGCCCAGACTAGCAGGGGAGGGGACTTTATTTTTCTCTACTGCAGTTCACTTACACTTACAGGTCTTGTTACTCCCTCAGCCAGTGACTGGAAAGTGAAAGGAGACTGCAGACGGATGAACCTATCTCACTGTCACCTGCTGTCTCCTGCTATCAGCATGCTAAATGCACTGCAACACACCTAAATGGCTCCTTATGCAATGTCTCCATCTAACAGACTGACTTCTATTGTAGAGGGACTGAAATAGGAGGATGCGAAGTCAGATTCAGATACACACACTGCTTGAATTTCCAAAAATACCCTTAATTGTGTATTAATGAAAGCACAGCTGCATTCATTTGTGTCCTTAAAGTGGACCTTTACACCCTGTGGCTAAAAATCACAACATCATGTAGCTCTGCATGCTGATATAAAATCATCTTACATTCATTAGCTAAACAAACATTTTTTTGTTTTTGTTTTCTACTTTCTGGCTCTCGTTGGCAAAATTGAAGTAATTGTGCCCAAGTGTTGCATCCTGGGAAGGTTACATCAGCAGAGCATTGCTGGGAAATCTCATCTGTATTCTCATGAGATCTCAGGGAAATGCATTTTCCTCCCCTGAGATGATGTGCATGGTCCCATGTCCTACTCACATGTGCCAGAGTTCCAGAAAGTAAAGGGATGTCGATTAATCTGTCCTTAGTAAACATGGCTGCTGTAGGAAGAATGGGGAGGAAAGGAAAAATATGGTATGCAAAAAAATAAAAAGCCGGCAATTATCTAGAAGTATCTGTTTGCAGATTGTTATTACTAAACATTTCTAATGGTGACTTTGTTGTTATGTTGAAGATATGGGTAAAGTTCCTCTTTAATGCCTAACATAAGTTCAGCTTTTAGGCGTCATGCACATTAGTCTCAAAAGGGGTGCCTACTTCATGTTTTCAAAGCATTAAAGCATTCCCTCACACTGAATGCATAAAGAATTGAGAATCATCTCATAATAAAAATTCCCAAGATGATAATCTGGCATTATCTCAATGCCAAGGTCAGTAACTGCTAAAGTCTGATCAGTTCACGCAGGCTTGTATAACGAGTTAGCAGGCATACAATTGCCTGAGACGACTATATCCACCACCCTGAGACATGGCCCAGAAACCCAAAGCACCAAGAGTGCACTCATTTGCCACTTCAACTTACATTTGTAGCACACAGCGTTGTTTTTGCATGTGCCAGGTATCAATGAAATTTTTACAGCTGTTCACATAGAAAGGGTGGAATTATGGTTCTCCTACTTTTCAGAAATGCAGTATGAATCAGAGTTGTGTGCTAAAACAGAGAACCGTAATTCTGGAAGAAACGTGTTAAAAAAAGATATTTACTGTTAATAATATTTCCTAATTTAGAAAAAAATCAATCTTAGTTATTTGTATTTCTTCATGAATATCCATCCATCTTTAGATTGCACAGTCAAAGTCCTGTCATAACTAAATTCCATCCTATTTTTAAACTGATATGTCTACTTTTCTATATTCTTATCCTTATACTGTATACATCTTTGTTAGTTTCAGTAAACCAAAATGTAATTAAGTGATACAAAATGTATTTTTTATTAGAGGTTCCCAAATAAAATGTTTTGTTTCTGTGTGCTCTTTTTTTTAACTGTAAAGCCTTTTATTAAAGGAGAACTATGGGGTTTAGGCTTTTCCCCATAGTTCTCCTTAGGGTAACGGGAGGACACAAACTAACGTCCTCCTGTCACCCTAAGCTCAGTATACCGCGAGCTACAGCTACAATTATGCCTGGATCCACCCAGCTGCGTGAGTGACAGCTGGCTCGGCCTATCTAGAGGCAGAGCCAGCTGTACCCGCCCCCTCCCCCGTCCGTTCCACCAGTCAGCGCTGGAGGATCGGAGCGGGGAGGGGGGAATCCAGTCCCTCCCCTGTCACGGCAGAGAGCCGTGACAGGATCGAGAAGTGAGCGAATCCTGGTATGTGTTCGCTCACTTCCCGATCTACTGAGCCGACCTGTGACAGTTTAATTGTCACAGGTCGGCTAGAACTATGAGGATGAGTGAAAAGAACTCGCCTCATAGTTCTCCTTTTAAAATAGTAAATACTTGGTAATCCTGCCAGTAGCTGGTCTTCTCTCTGCAGCATTGCCACTTTCCTGTGCATGCTCTGGTTTTGTCTCCCGTTCCCTGTTCCCCTTAGATCCAACATACCCACGAGACATGTAAATTGGAAAATTGTTTTACCTTAAGGGTTTTGGCAATTACAGTTCATGGGCATCTGAGAATCAATATAAATAAATTATTATGTTAATTACATATTATGTTAAATATACAATAATAATATAAAGGAACACAGTGATAAAAAAAAAACACCTGATCCACGTAACTAGTGGCATGACAGGGGTGTGACCTTTGCCTACATAACCTTTGCCTACATACTTTGTGTCCCTCTTTTTTGAATTAGGAAGTTGGGAAGTTTGTCCCAACCTGTATGGCAAGAGGAAGATAGATGCGTTTACTGACTCTTTAACATGTATCTGTGTGTCTGTCTCCATCCTCATTAGGGATATTTACTTTCTCTTTCTCTCTTGGAGATCATTGTCACCTAGACTGAGAGTTGTCATAAGAACTAGACTCAAAGTCTGCCAATGAGGACACTCTTTCTGGTGACAGCTGTCTAAAGCTGGCCATACACCTATAGATTATCTGCAGATTTTCTATGGTCAGAAGGAAAAAGTTCAACAGATTCCTTCATCTACGCTAAACTGTGTGGATGGGGGAATCTCCCACTGGGCCAAGCTTCAGTATCTTGCTAGTCGGCCCCGCTGGCTCTCAAAACACCTCAACAATGCCTGCATCCAATCAGATTGTTGAGGTGTTTTGAGAGCCAGCGGGGCCGACTAGCAAGATACTGAAGCTTGGCCCAGCTGCAAATTCCTCCATCCACACTGTTGCACTTTTTCCATCTGACAGTAGAAAATCTGCAGATTATCTATAGGTGTATGGCCAGCTTAAAGGAGAACTATGGGGTCAGTGTTTTTCCCCATAGTTCTCCTTAGGGTAACGGGAGGACACAAACTAGCGTCCTCCCGTCACCCTACGCTCAGTATACCGCGAGCTACAGCCCCTGGTATACTGAGACGCCGGAGCGGATCCTGACATGGATGTCGAGATCCGCCCAGCTGCGTGAGCGACAGCTGGCTCTGCCTATCTAGAGGCAGAGCCAGCTGTACCCGCCCCCTCCCCCGTCCGTTCTGCCAGTCAGCGCTGGCGGATTGGAGCGGGGAGGGGGGAATCCAGCCCCTCCCCTGTCACGGCAGAGAGCCGTGACAGGATCGAGAGGTGAGCGAAAGCTGGTATCTGTTCGCTCACCTCCCGATCTACTGAGCCGACCTCTGACAGTCTCATTGTCACATGTCGGCTAGAACTATGAGGTGAGTGGAAATCACTCATCTCATAGTTCTCCTTGAAGAAGGCATTTTCCTCCCTTAGGAGTCATTTCCTCTCACTTGTTGTTGTGTCCACTGGACAGGAAGTGAAGGAAAATGGAACGCTAGCAAAAAAAAGAGGGGTTATAACATTCTATTGCCTACACTTTGGCTTTAGATATACATAAAGTAAACCCCTGTAAGCCAGGGGGAACAGAATTAGCCTTCACTGCAATCAAGCCAATTATCTACAAGTATCTACCAGTTGGGCCGGTAGACTTGGTGGGAGGGGGAGAATTGAAAGAATATTGAGAGGATTTTGCTTTAGAACAAATATAAGGATCTTTAGATTCAGTGTGACTTTAATTTTCAAATCGTTTTGATCTCAGATAAAAATATCTGTGACTTTTCTGAAAATAAGGATCTTTATCATGGAGTGTTATTTTGTGACAAACAGCTGTTGTTACGCCATTGTTGCCTTTTGCTCTGCCCAATTGAACAAATCCAATTGAGCGGTAGAAGTCGAGACCTTCCCCATGATTGATATGTGATCTTGCCTTGAAATTGTCAGCCTCAGCAATCACTAACGTTTTGCTGAGCTCCTGCTGACAGAATTCATTCATTTTCAATTTACATGCAATTTAGGGTCCCGGAATTCCACCACATGCTGGCTATGTTGTTTGATGCCAGGGATCACTGTGCATTATGGAAATACGGAGCATCTGGCCATTGCCTGTAATGTGGTAATATCTTATCAATGATAAAGCAATTGGCCTTTACAAAATACAAAGCCTTATTGAGGGTGGCAGACTCATAAAAGTATCATTAAGGATGGTTTATATTCATGGCCCTTTGATAAAATACAGTTCTGTCGGCTGTGTACAGCTGCATCTAATGTCAACTGTCGAGCAGAGGAATCAAAGGATGCACAAGATCAAATTAAGCAAATCTCAACGGCATCACCACCTGACATATTAAAGTGACATTTAAACTCTTTGGTCCCATTCACACATTCCAGTGAGGTGTGTCTTGGTTATGCACTTGCTAAGCACCTTTTACCACAACACATGTAGACACACTAAGGCAACACAGCTCCAATGCACATGCATTGCGGCACACCACAATGCATGGTAATACACTACCGCTGTGGTGTGCTGCATTGCCAAAAATGGTGCATGTTAATTTTTTGGATGTTTTGGTGCATTGCCAGCCTATCCATTTGAATGGGCTGCGTTAACATCATGCACATTAATGCACGGGGGGGGAAAACAGGTGTCAATGCAAAGCACCTGGGTGTCAAGGTCTTGATGGGCTGTTGCTCAGGAATCCCAGGAAACAAATGGCAAATCTTGTTACATGACTGGTACAAGCTTATATTTAGGGAGGAGATTACCGCCCTGTCCCGATGTGATATACTGTACGAAGAGAAGACTTAGGGGGCGCCTTTCCGATGTGATATACCACCGTTGTCATTAAAGTTTCGATTGGCAGATGTGCAGCAGTCAGTAGAGGCTCTGGCTTTTGACATTTGAATGATAGGGGATGGGCCTAATGCAGGGAGAGGCTTATTCTCACAATGGGCAGAAACTGAAGACCCATGAATAGCCTTGGGTGGGCTAGAGTCAAAAAGATCAATTTGAACATTAACACAGGTAAAGTTTAAAGAAGAACTCCAGGTTCAGTTGGCTGTAGCTCCACAGGCAATCAGTAGTACAGCGCCTTGTCCTTGTGTAATACAGTTTATTAATCAATGAACATACAAGCTGACATAAAATCCTACTCACATGGTAATCACTGAATGAATGGTACAAGGCAGACCACACAAAGCTGCCTTGCTAGCTGCCGCGTTTCGGGGAATATACCCCCTTCCTCAGAGCTCTACCATGATTACCATGTGAGTAGTATTTTATGTCAGCTTGTATGTTCATTGATTACTAAACTGCATTACATGACAAGGCGCTGTCTGTTTGTTTGTTTTGCATGTTTTGTGAGGAATACTTCCCAGTAGCCTTTTGATGACGGCAGCCTGCAAACGAATGTTGGTGAAAAATATAATTGGGAGTCTGCTGAGCTTAAGGAGGTAGGTGTGCATTTTTCTGAATCAGTAGTACAGTCCTGGATAAGGCAGGCTTTGGCTTCCAGCGTACATGCTAGCCAGTTTCCGGGTACATCCCTACAGACTTGTATGGGGCTGCCAACTGGCTGGTTGCAGAGTGCTGTGCCTTCTGAGCTCCTGAAATGTACACGTTGTACACGTAAGTGCTGTAAATAGGCTCCTTAGAACATGTTTTTATTAAAATGTTGATTTTGTCTGACAGAGCCAAGCGCTGGGGAATATGTTTACTTAATTCTCTAAAGAGTGTTTTCAAAATCAGCACTTACACTAATGTCAGCCAGTGGGCTCATTCCCCACTACTAGCTCTGCCAGTGTCAGGGATACAGTTTTAAAGTGAAAATATATAGCCCCTTTCACATAGCCGTTTTTGACCCATGATGAGATGGATACAAAACCAATTGCAAAGTATCCCTGTGGGTGGTCAGATGTAAGTGGATGTGCATCTATTAACATCTGGGTCTAATCAGTTTCATTGGACCGAATGCAATAATTTGCACCCAGGTTCGCTTTTGTAGACCTGAATGGATGTGGGTGGATATGGGCGGATGTACTGTACGTCATTCACATATTTGTTATCCTTTTCTGCTTAAATCCACTAAGCAGGGGACCAGTCTATGGATCCCATGCTGAGATGGAACGGAGGGTACCCTTGTGAAAGGGGCCTGTGTTGCCTATACTGTGCAATGTAACAGTTCTACATTACATGAGGGCCCATTCACCCAATTGCATTGCTGTATCATGCAACAATGCATGCTACATGTGTTTGTGCAATGCAGTGCCATTCATTCTGCCATGACATGCAAGGATGCGCTAGCATGAGTTCTGTTATGCTGCTTTAAATGGTACATGCACCTTTTTGGATGGATTTTGGTGCGTTAGGCAGCCAGTTAAAAAGAATGGGCTGCCTTAATGCAACGCATGCTAACATATGTAAGAACACATGCTGGTGCATCCAATTGTGTGAATGGGCCCTTAAGCAACCCTTTCCAGGTTTGCTTTAATGACTACTATTTACCTTCCTTGCCTTGCTCAATGCTAAATGTTTGTGAAAGGCTGGGTTACACTTCAATTCTGTCAAAATGCAAAAATGGTATCTATTGCAGCTGACTCATCCACTGTCATTCACTTATTGACTAGAAAAGTCGTATGTGGAGAATTTGCTGTGCTAGGTGCATCTGTACAATGTCACCCCTGAAAAAGGCAACCTAGATACTGGCACCGAGAACAGGCTATCTCTGTCCTCGGCTATGGCCTGTAGGGAATGGATGAAGGTCAGGTGACCGGACAGATTATAGTGAAGGGAATTCAGCTGCCGTCATGTGACTTAGTCTGGCTAACCTTTATCGCTTGCGTGTTCCGAGGCACTTGTGATGTGTTTGGCTTGGCAGCGTTGCCAAGTCATTTCTTGAAAGGCTTTTTCACTTATTTCGCAATTATTTTATTTTCTGGTTTTCGCGGTTCAGTTCTCCAATGCACCTTTTATAGTCCTGAGATTGAACCTATAATTAACCATATGTTGGCAAGTTTGGTCATGCGGCATCAAAGATGGAAAACTAACATGCCACATGTGTCACACCTCCACAGCAGCTCAATAAATAAATATGTTTTGAGGGTTTTCAGTTCCCTTTAGTTTTGAAGAAGGGGTTGTGAGCCCAAAATGTGTGTCTATGGCTGACTGATGAGCCTACAGAGAGGTGTGTTAAGGGAGGTAGGGTACCTGGCATATCTGACACCCCAGGTAGATAATTTTGTTAACATCCCCCCATGGTTTTCTTTTATAATCTTGAAATTAAATGTCATGCATACTGGGGGTGGAAGCGGAATTGGGCAGTGGAGGACTAACAGCAGCAGTTGTAAGTAGGACTTCAACTTTATGTAGAGAGAGTGAACACAGCATATTAATCTGCCCAACATGAAGGTGCTCAGAATTGCTTACTCCTGCATAGTTGACAGTATTAGAAAATAGTAGGGATGCCTTGAAGGAATTAGGATGAAAAATGCCAAACCCCTGGAGGTGCGGCCAATAAAGTGGGTGTTGTTTCACAGTGTATGGCTTGTAATGGGGGAGTAAAATAAGAGCCATCATTTGTGTCAGTGGCAGTCATGGTCTCCCCAGCATTGGTGTCATTGGAAGCAATAATAACCCCCAGGACAGGTGAAGGTGGCCACAATAATCCCTCTATTGGTTGTCATTGTTAGTAACTAACCCCAGCATTGGTGTCACTGGAAGTAATAATAACTATGCCCACCTGTGACAAGGCAAAACGACCAGCACAGCCTGAATGCATATGGTGTGTATGGGCCCTCAGGCTGATTACTAAGAGCATTAATTCATCTCACCATTGCACTGTCCTCCTCTAAACCTAAGGGCCATGATGGACAAGAGACAGCTTCATAGACAAGCACATTTTACTTGTTCTTTTTTATATATTCATCTTTGTTGCAGAATTTGTCCAATTGTCGCTCCCTTTACGAGAGAACCCAGAAATGACTTGAAGCAAGAACACACTGTGTGACGTCTTTTCCTTGGGTCTTTGGAATCAGTTTTTGTGTGTTTTTCAGCCTGATGTTCATGCATGAATTGAGATTTTCCCACTCGCCCACTCACAAGCATTAGTAGGAACACAGTATACAGCATTCAGAAGCTTTTCTGTACAGTACATCCGTGTAACTCATGTACCCAGCCTCCCACAGCAAGCCTACTGACATTAGAAAATACATATTTTTAAGGAGAACTTGACAAATGCAATGAATAGAACGTGTATTTTCAGAAAAATGCTCAGCCTATAATACAGTGTATATAAAGACATTTTTGTTTTGGATAGAGAAGGAAAGGTCAAAGCCTTTATTACTTTTTTTTATGTCTATCGGAAAGGGGGAGATTAACCCTTCTATTCGTCCTCTTGACCATTGTCACCAAATCAAAATGTGATAGTGAATCCTCCGGGCAAATAAAAAACGTACCCTTGCAATGGCGCTACCCCAGCACTGAAAGGGTTAACTGCTCATTTTGGTCCAGTGGCTGGGATAAAGCAGAATGACCTACCTGATCCTGGCTTCTTCCAGGCTGCTAGACCAGTCCTCTTTTTTGCTGGGCTCCAGTAGTCTAAAGCTGGCCATACACCTTACAATTATCTGCAGATTTTCTGTGGTTAGATGGGAAAAGGTGCAACAGATTCCTCCATCTACACTTAACTGTGTGGATGGAGTAATCTCCACCTGGGCCAATCTGTTGCACTTTTTCCATCTGACCACAGAAAATCTGCAGATAATAGTAAGGTGTATGGCTAGCTTAAGGACACTGAGGGATATTTCATAGTCAGAGTGGAGGGGGAGAGTGGTGAGTGCTGACCGAGGATCAGGTGAGTGAATCTGCTTTATTTGAGACCCCTAGACCAAATGAACACTTAACCCTTGCAGTGCAGGGGTAGCCCCAGTGTATGGGTATGTTTTTAATTTGCCTGGGGTTCTCCTCTCATTTTAGAGTTGTCACCAGAACAGAAGGTGGCAGTAAAACTTCCAGTGGGGACACGTGTTCTTGTGTCAACTGTCTTAGAGGGGATAACCCTAACTTTGAAGAGCTGACCTCCTACCTTCTGGTGGGAGTGTGCGACGGAAAGTGAAGGGACAGTACATGGTCAATACAAAAAAATCATGACGGGGGTCTTAAACATTCCCTTCTCTTTCCAAAACTAAAAAGGTTTGGACTTTATATACACTTTAAATGATCCCGAGAGGATGTCCCAGTACCGTATAGCATATATTCTAACACAAACTGGCTTACCAGGAAGTAAAAAAAACAAAACCTTTAAAACTGTTCCTATGAATGCAGGGTAATATTTGATTATCTTCTGGAGTGGAAGCACTCTGCCACATTCTTCTAGCAGAGCAGTAATCAGGAAAGTGAGTATATTTGGCACCTGCATTGCTAGAGCTGTGTGAAGTGTGGTAGCTGATAAAGTCAGATCTGGTTCTTGCGGCCCTGGGTCAGCTCATGTGTGTAGCTGGCATTTGTCAATAACTCGTGAAGAGCTTCTCCTTGTTATTGCCCTTCACTGAACTGTACAGAATATACAGCAGCTTTTCATATGTGTGTTTTGGTGCACAGGAGAAAAAGAAAAGATGTAGCTGGGTTTTTATAGGTCTGTTGTGTTGTGTCGAAAGCCCATTCAAAATGAATGGGATGCTTTACAACAAAGCAACATTAACGAGTGACATTACAGACAGTATTGTGGACCCAGCCTGACTAAGTAGAGTGGTGGTCCCTGTCCCTTTTAAATAGCTGTCCTAAGGGTCAAAGTGATATTTTCTCGGACCCTGACCAGGTCCTTATTTTGATACGGTGTTGACCTAGGCACGACTGAATAATGAAACCTGTTTAAACAAGCCCACGTGCCTTGAGTCATGTTAAAATGAATACTGTAATTTCCTCTTCGAGGAGTATGGTTTAAACTACCTGTCCAAAACAAAAAGTCACCACCTGGATTTTCGGGCAGTGTTATGATCCGGGATTGCTTCATTGGGTCGGGTTTAGGTTCAGCAACGTTATGTCCCCAAAAAATTAGGTCAGCTGCCTACCTGAATATACTGAATGACCAGATTTTTCCATCAATGGAGTTTTTCTTCCCTGATGGCACATTGGGCATATTCCAAGATAACACTGGCAGGATTCATTAGGTTCAAAATGTGAAAGAGTGGTTCAGGGAGTCCAGGCCTTAACCCCTTTGAGAATCTTTGGGATGAGCTGGAGAAGACCTTACGCAGTGGTCCAACTCTCCCATCATCACTACAAGGTGAAAAATTAATACAACTCTGGACGGAAATAAATGTTGTGATATTGAATAAGCCTGGAAATAATGCCATGCTGCTATAATCAAAGCTAAAGGCGGTCCAAGGAAATATTAGAGTGTGTGACTTTTTTTGGCCAGGCAATGTATAAGGAGGAATACTTTCAGCCGTACAGTTGTACGCTAAACAACG
Source organism: Nanorana parkeri (assembly GCF_000935625.1). NCBI lineage: Eukaryota > Metazoa > Chordata > Amphibia > Anura > Dicroglossidae > Nanorana > Nanorana parkeri. The sequence continues at coordinate 4,486,494 of NW_017306280.1, read as the reverse complement.
ATTTATTTATTTTTTAATTATCATCTCTTACCTGTTTGCAGAACATTAAAGTTATCACCTTATTTTATTATTTTATGGAATGGCTTCATTATGGCGCAGATGGAACTTCCAGTAGGAGATTCTACTAGTGGAGTCCCCAAGAGAAATAAAAATGCCAGCGGAGTCAACTCCTGAGCATCCCAAAAGTATATTGTCATTTGTGAGTGGACTTTATCTTTCAATGGACATGGTCCCCTGGAGATGATACTTCCATGTAGAAATATGAACATATCCCACATGTGCTCCTTCGCACCATCCAATGGAGGACTGGGAACACAACCAACTAGCCTTTTCATGATAGAGGCAGATATCTGTGAGCTAAAGAAAGCATACAATGCAACATTTGCCGTAGTACCTTATTGACTGGTTTGCATGATAAAACGTGGAGAAATTGGTTTATTGTGACATAGCTTTTCACATATTTAAGCATCAGCTTAATTCGTGGCTCTCCTCAACAGCTAGTCACATGATGTATCAGAACCACAAATGAAGTAGGTGCTGGAAAACTTCCTGAGTGCTGCAGGAACCTGATCTGACTTAATTAGCTAGGACCACAGGCCTAAGTGAGAATCAGCTTGTGTTATTAACTGGGAGCCACTCTAGTCAATGTCTGAATGGTGACATCTCCATTTAGGGCCACTAGCCCAACATATTTTATTAGAACTAGCTTGGGAAGGGGGGGATGCTGTTCTGCCGCAGCCTGTCTAAGACGGTATGGAAGCATGAGACAACCAGGCATATAGCATTTCCACAAGGAACACCGTTTTCAGATGGAAGTACAGTTTGCACTATGCAGTCTGCTTCCTGGGACGGTTTATTAAACAAGCCTGTAAGACTCCCTTTGGGTGAATATTCTCATGAATGCCTTTGGTTTATGTGCATATTGTGTATTTTTACCATACAGAAGAGCAATAATTGAGTTGACTTGCAGTTTATTTTGATTTCTTCAGTGTGAATACAGCGCTGCCTTTATTCTCTGGTAATAGACTGTGATAAGACCGATGGCTTATTCCATGGGGCGACATAGAAGTCTGGAACACAATGCATGAAAGCTGGTTTCTAAGGCTACCACTGAACAGCTTACGAGTACTGCCACTCATTAAAGATTCTTCTTGAGGCTTGGGAGCAGATGGGGTTAGCGCAAGCAACAAGGGCCTCTACGTGCAGTGCCCTTCAACCGGCACCTGTCTATTCTCATAATATCTCGGGCAAATCAAAGTTTGTGAACTTTCTCTGCTAGGCAAATTAATTAGTGCAGTTTTTTATCTTTTATATTGCTGCTTAACCCTCCCCAATTAAATCTACAGGGTCAGTTGGAATAAATGGCACAAGGGCCAGCTGGCTTTAGAACACTCATATTAAAAGGAAGCATATTTAAAGGCATCCCCCTATTTCGACCATAAATTTCGTGATACCATTTACTTGCTGGTTTTCAGAGGTTCAAGAATGTAATACAGATTGCCTATTTTGCTGGACAGAATCCATGAAGGATGGAGACGGAGCAGTTGCTTATATCATGTACTCTAAATAAAATAAAAGCTGATTTTACTGTTGCCATGACAAATGGAATCCAAGGTGTTGCTTGTATATCACATTAATTTTATTTAATTTATTGGCCAAAATAGATTCTTCAATAAAATTCCAATGAGGGAGGAAAAATAACATTTGTTGTGCAAAATGCATCACTTCTGTGAGCTGCAATGTCCAATGAGATTATAGCATATAGAGACTTGTGAAAAGTCACAGATTTGCTTTTTTGCAAGCTATTTATTTATGATGAGGCAAATGGTACACACAAACCTGGATTTTCACCAAATTGTACAGCTGATTTATTATGCTAAGCGAACCTCTCTGCTTGTGAATTGGTAAAGAAGTCCTTTGCATTCCTCCTTACCAGGTCACTTCCTCGTGGCAAGGTGAAAGGGATATCCCATATAACTGCAATTCTTCCAAAGCTAGGGATGACGTTAAATACTTGGTGATCTCCAGCCACCTAGTTTATGGGCTACTAGCCAGTGAGTCTTACACTGATTACCCAACACTAGCAAGTGACAGCTTTAGATCAATTTATAAATAGGAAAGGAGCAAAACGAACTGCAAATTATAATTAAGGCTTTTTACCTTTATGAAGATGGTGTTGGCCACATCAGTGTCTTGGACACTATTAAACTTTCAGTGTTAGGAAGATCAGTCCATAGTGCATCATAGAAAGGCTTAGTGCATCTGGCAATTTCAGCCTCCGAGAAGTGGTGCCTTTATCAGGCCAAACTGCCGTGGAAGATGGAAGTGTGCTTTTTTAGGGCTGGATTTACCATATTTTAGAGGTGGCTGTTAATTATTGACCAATCATATTCAGGCCCGGATTTCCCACAAGGCCACCGAGGCCCGGATTCGGGGCGGCAGCGGTGTCCTTGTGGGGAAGTTGTTGAAATAATTAAATAAAAAATAAAAAGGTGATTAAAAAGTCAAAAATAATAAGAAACAAATTATTAAAAAATAAGAAAATAATTATAAAAAATAACCAATAATAAGATAAAAAAAATATAAAAAAACAAATAAGATAGGGAGAGTAAATCCGGCCCTGATCATATTAACCCTAAGGACAGAAAAATACACCCCGAAGGATGCTAATATTACATTTTATTCACAGATAAGTATGAACAAAAAATGTAAATATCACATTATATAACCCTCAGTAATGACTCAAACCCTCAGTAATGAGCCTCGAACCCACGTCTCCTGTTAGGACTTAACTTGTTAAGCTTTCCCGGGATCCGATCATGCTAACAGCTTCAGACAAGTACTTGGGAGTAAAGAGTTACACCAAATTGTGTATTCACTCCATATTCAAAGGTTTATTGTTAAAACAAAAGGTTATATGTGAAACTTAAATGGGGATGGCAGAGCATAAACCAATAACATTCATGCAGGTATACAAAACTAATCGTGATAGTAAGGATCATGAGACAACCTTGGGCAAAGCAAACAAGCAAAGACATAAACAGAGATAAGAGATACAATCTGCAAAAACTAAGACTTTAGAAACATCTCAAACTGGTTTCTGTAGAATCTAAAGAAAAACACAATTTTGCTTGCTTTATTGGTGAACATGAGAATAGTGAATGCTGTCCCCAGGAGGAAGAGAAGGAGTATTATCCATTTCTGATGAAGTGTAGTCACCACAATACTCGGGGGGGCTGAGCCTCATGGATTGTTCTTGTATAGAGTTTTGCTGATTCACTAATGTTATCTATACCCTACATAGCAAGTAATTAATCCCTGGACATCCCTGGTGATTTGTGCCAGTTATCAGCTGTCCCTCAAGCGCTGGTCCCCGATCCAGAGCTGACTCCTCTGTCCTCCTCTTCTCTAATGTCCCATGGAGTCTGTGCGGGTGCACGCTGCTCCATAGACTTACCTTGTGTCTCTCCTCGTCTCCCGGCCGAACATTTGAACTGTGCATCTTCCGCCCCGAGATGCTTTGCGGCCGCCCGAGACTCTTCAGATGTTCGGACGACAGCGCGCGGCGAAGACACAGCTAAGTTTAAACCTGTTTCAAAAGGTTTTTTTTGTTTTTTTTAAAGTTTTTGCATATATGCTTGCTAGGAGTAGATATATGAAAAAACACGCTGAGGGTTTAATAACCCTTTGAGCACGATCCCAGCAGAGGAGATAGTTTGTGTTCCAGTTATGTGCCTATAGGCTCCAGCGATGGAAATCTGGTTCTGGTCCTTTAAGGACGATCCTAGCAGAGGAGATAATTTGTGTTCCAGAAGTTGTGTGCCTATAGGCTCTAGTCATGGAATTCGGGTTCTAGTCCTTTAACATAAAAAAAGTTTAAAGAATGATTTTAGGAAATACTGCTGAAAATCTCCGAAAACATATCCCACTCTCAGGATTTGTGCTAGAGCTGAAATGGTTTATTTGACATTCCCCAATGATTTTTTTTTTTTTACAGAGAGGTCATTTTCAGTTCAGCTCTTGGGCGCTTCATTATTGGAAAGGACTATGCCGAGGCAAATGGCAGTTTTTGCAGAGAACCTGTATATGCCTGATCTCATTTTGGTGATGTGCAGCTTGCCCTGAATTGTAAATAATTCTGCGGACTCCCGGCGCTGAAGGTTTATTATGTATGGCAGTGCTCTCGGGAGCATGACTTAGCAGAACACAATGTATTGGAAGGAGGAGGGAGCCGAAACCTGTTTGTAACTCCTCGCTTTGCTCTGTCCATCATCCTTTTCTATGAAAGAAAAAAAATGTCATCAGTATAACAAAAATAACCTATTTCCACTGACACTGCCGGGTGAGTTGAATATACACTAGACACGATGAGTAATGTAGTATAACCCACTGGTGCTTCACTTACCTGCACTGATAAATTATGGTAGATCGGGAGTAGTGCTTTGCCTATACAGATTCATTTAACCCCTTCATGACTGAGGCCTTTTTCCCCCTATTTTTTGCAACCGTGTTATATTCCACATTCTAGGCCTGAAAATTACTTAAAACCCCCAAACATTATATATTTCCTGAAAGCCAAGACACTATAAAATAAAATGGGGGCAGTTGCAAATTTTTATGTTGCACGATATTAGCGCAACTCCTTATCAAACCCCAAAAGTTAGTGAAAAATGCACTTAAATGCCCCAAAACACAATAAAATACCCATTTTTAAAAATAGAATACAAAAGATGAGGTTACAATGAGTAAATAGATACCCAAAATGCCCAAGTTAAAAACTGTGTACGTCCGTGAAACGGCGACAAAATTCAGTACCCCAAAAAGTCATCAGAGGATGCTTTAAAAGCCCCCACAGGTCATCAGTTTAGAGATACCCAAAAATGCTGGCCCTAGAGTTATTGCTCTCACTCCGGCTTGCGCGGCGATACCCAACATGTGTAGCGCGTTCGTTGTTTTCATACGTAGGCGCACCCTATGCATGTTTACATGAAGACGCGCGTGCTCGTGGGGAAGGGGGATCCAGTGAACTGAAATCATAATTTTGAACAGTAACAAAGTAATGAAAATACCGCATGCGTTACGCTTCAGTCAAGTGAGCTGAAAGATATCCATTATGTCTGCTTGCGTTATATTTTAACATCTGTGTTTGTTGTCAATGGCCGCCCTGGTTAGTCACCGCCAAGCAAGCCACTCCAGCACATGCTGGTTACTTCACGAAGCACCGGAGCAATTAAACTGTAATGGAGATCTAAAGCAGGATGACAGCACAGTACTAAAAGGTCTCCCTTGCAGATCACGGATTATTACTGCAAATAACAGCCTGCATCGCCGCGGGTGATGATTTGTAGTGAATTGATTTTCTGATGGCTCGCTAATTGTGAAGTCACATGGCGCGCAGATCAGGGAGTGTTTGTGCAGCTGAATACACTGGCAGACCAGAGTGCGATGTTTAGCACAGGAGGTATCAATAAAAGGGTTGGTCTTCCCAAAAGTGAGGTATTAAATATCAGTGGAACCTAGCGGGCTGATTCACCATTATACTCTGATATGTCTTGTTATAGATGAGTTATTCCCACTGTACACCTTGCTGGAAATTACCTGGAGAGGTTGGGTGCTGTAGTCCTGACCTCTGCACTCTAAACACTGTGTTTTGTGTTACACAATCCTGATCTCTGCCTATATATTTTCTTGTACTTTATGCAATCCTGACCGCTGCACTCTATACATTACACTGACCATACAGTCCTGATCACTACACTCTATATGCTATGCTGTATGGTACATCATTGTGATCTACTGTACTGATGTACTTTATAGACTATGTTATACATTTTCAAAACCCTGACAACTACACTCTTTGTTTGGTATTTTCATTGGACTGTATATATGCGTATATATTCAACCCTGGATTCACTTGAATGAAGGATGCCCTGTTTTTGTTGAGAGTGACCTCACTGTTCTGACAGATCTTCTGAATATTTTAATCCAGTGCCTCACCTGTACACGTTCCTGTTCTTATATCAATTGAGTTCCAGAAGTTGTGTACCTATAGGCTTCAGCGATAGACATCTGGTTCTGGTCCTTTAAGGATGATCCTATTGGAGGGGCTAATTTGAGTTCCAGAAGTTGTGTACCTATAGGCTCCAGCAATCTGGTTTTGGTCCTTTACAGTGCCATTGAAGGCTAATCCCCCCCCCCCCCCACACCCAATGTTAGTGTAAGGACCTACCTTAAATGATGCCTCTTAATTCGATCTTCTTCTTTAGTGTAGTTTCCAGCTGTCCCTCAAGCGCTGGTGCGGGTCCCCGATCCAGAGCTGACTCCTCTGTCCTCCTCTTCTCTAATGTTCCACGAAGTCTGTGCGGGTGCACGCTGCTCCATAGACTTACTTTGTGCCTCTCCTTGTCTCCCGGCCGAACATTTGAACTGCGCATGCGTCCGCCCCGAGATGCTTTGCGACGGCCCGAGACTCTTCAAATGTTCGGACGGGAGCGCGCGGCGAAGACACTTTTTAAAAAGTTTTTGCATATAGCTACTGTTTGCTAGCAATAGCTATATGCAAAAACACGCTGAGGGTTCAATAACCCTTTGAGCACGATCCCAGTAGAGGAGATAGTTTGCTATGTTGTACGTTACACAATCTGGGCAGCTGCACTCTATATACAATGTTCAATATTACATAGTCTTGACCTCCTACAATCTATATGGCATGTTGTACGTTACATTGTCCTGACTGCTGCACTCTATATGCTATGTTGTACATTACACAGTCCTGACCTCTCCAATCTATATGCAGCATTGTACATGACACAGTCCTGACCTCTGCACTCTATGTGCTGTGTTGTATATTACATAGGCCTGAGCTCTGCACTTTGTGCCTCTCCTCGTCTCCCGGCCGAACATCTGAACTGCGCATATGCTATGTTGTACATTGCACAATCCTGACCTCTTCACTCTATATGCTATGTTGTACATTACACAATCCTGACCTCTGCACTCTATGTGCTGTGTTGTACTTTATACAATCCTGACCTCTGCACTTTATATTCTATGTTGTACATTACGCAGTCTTGAGCTCTGCAATCTATACACTAGGTTGTACATTACACAGTCCTGACCTCTGCACTCTATCTGCTATATTGTACATTACTCACTCCTGAACACTGCACCCCATATGCAATGTTGCACATTACATAGTCCTGACCATTGTACTCTTTGTGCTGTGTTGTAAATTACATACTCCTTGCCAAGGTGTTTATCGTCTCAAAAGTTGCTGCTACCTAATTAGTCCCCAACGAAAGAAGTTCTTCTTGAGGTAGGATCAGACAATTGTTAGCTCCCTGTCTATATTCTGTGTGCAGAAAAGCATAAGAAAGGAGTTGACCTTAAACCACTCCCACTCTTAGGTGTCCAGGTTATTCTTGAGCAGCTAAGCCCCCCCCCCACATCATTTTGCACCTTGTCGACGCACCTCAAAACTAATGGAGTAACTCTAGCCATAGCAGCCCATGCAGCTGGTATGGGGCCTGGGGGTGGAAGGGGCCCCATTAGGATGTTTAGGCAAATTAAACATAGAACATATGAAGATAATACAATACTGTGTCATTAAGGCCTCGTTCACATCAGACAGTGCGTTCCGGCCCGATTCTGGCCAGAACTGACCCGGCCGCAATGCGATGCAGTGCATTTTGGCAAGAATCAGGCCAGAACTGACCCAGCCGCAATGTGATGCAGTGCATTCTGGCAAGAATCAGGCCGGAACACACTGTGTCTGGGGTGAATGAGGCCTTAGGGTTGGAGTGGTTGCAGTTGAGGACTCTAATCCTATGTAACGTCTGCAGTGCAGAGACAACTTCAGATGCACAAGAGGAACTCGGGGAGAGGCCATTACATTTTTGCGATGGACCCCCATGATCTGTAGTTTTGGCCCTGGTCAAAACGCATGCATTTTACCACATCACATGTCCGCTTTTTTGTGCATTGTGGTGCATTGGCAGCCCATTCAAACATGCATGCAGCAACACACCCCAATGCAATGGATAGGTGTGAAGGGGCCTAGGGGTTTCCATCTGATATGAAGAAGGGTTGTAGGTTGGGGACTCAACTATATGGTATAGGATTAAATTCCTAAGGACCCACAACTTCTTCAGCCATTTACGGTTAAATAGCTGTACGGCTTTGTGCGGAGTATAAATAGATTGCAGCCCTCAATATGTGGACGGACTGTGAATTCTTTTTCACATGGCGGTCCAGGCCTGGGAGAGAATATGAGGTTGATTCCCAAAGTCTGCGAACAAAGGGCAGCTGTGAGTGTGAATGGTAGCAGACGCAGCTCCTTTGTATGAAATCGCTATTCTCCTCACGTAACTCATTGTTCATCACTTCAGTGAAGATGTCCCAGAATGCAACAGCAGAGGCCCAAGCGTGTAGCTGTACAGAGGCTTTTTCTGGGATTGTGTGCGTAGATGCAAGCAATCGCCGATCTCCGCAGTCCTAGGTTTTGTATATTTGTCCTGGAAATATACCTGGATCTCAAACCTGACCAAAAGTGTCGTAAATTACCCTTACTTATCAGATGCAAATATGGCCATTAGTTTGAGGGCGGGGGGGTCATATTGATTGGGGTTCAGCAAATTAAAATGCAAAAAAAAAATGTCCTTTAAATGTAATAAATAGGTTTAAATTAGAACCTCCAATGAAATGATCCAGATAGATCAACTCCAAGCAGAAATTTAAAAAAATCAAATGTAACGTACTTATATATTCATTAAAAATATTTTTAGTAGATGTATACCATAATTCAGCATTACTCAACCTTCTTTCAGACACGGCACCCTTTACAAGTATGCAAAATCTCAAGGCACCCAAGTAAGAAATGTAAAAAAACGTAAATGTATAAAAAGGATGTGTGGCCCCTCCAAAATCCATACCAGACCCTTATACCAGATAGGGATCTAATCAGGATCCAATTACCATCAGAGTCCCCGCTTATACCAGAGTCCCCCTTCACACCAAGCCCTCTATTACATAAGGAGCCCTCTTCAGATCAGAGTCCCCCATATGCTAGAGCCCCCCTTCACAACAAGAGCCCTTTTTTACATAAGGAGCCCTCTTCAGATCAGAGTCCCCCAAATGCCAGAGCCCCCCATTCACAACAAGAGCCCTTTTTTTACATAAGGAGCCCTTTTCCACTTAAAGCTCACCCTTATACCAAAGTCTCCCTTTACATCCGGAGCCCATATTTATATAAGGAGATCCTCTTTTTCATATCAGTGTTCCCCTTTACATTAGGAGCCCCTCTTCACATCAGAGCCCCCTCATTTCACATCAGAGTCCTCCTTTAAATCAGGAGCCCCCTTCACAACAGAACTCCCCTAGATGGGGGCTGCCTTTGCTAACCACACCTTGTGAACATGCTAGTGCCTGGCTGTCATGCTAACCCTCTTGTTCTCTACTTTGTGCCACAACCCTCTTGTTCTCTACTTTGAGTCACTGACTCAGTAGTGCAAATGTTTTATTTTCCTCCTACTATCCTGATCTGCTTATTTGTTCCAGGTCAGTGACTTAGAAACTTTTGAAGCCATAGGATCAGCATGACAACCAATCAGATAGCATTTGCAGAGGAAACTCACTTATTGTTACTGATGCAAATTCCTCTTTGGATTGCCATGAGTAAAATCCACTGGGCCTAAAGCAGCTAAAGCAGTTGCCTATATTGCTAACGAGCGGCTTTTATTGTAGCGTTAGATATGACATTGCCTTGAGGAAGATGATCACATTCACACGTTATAATGGCAGGCCCTGCTCCATGGCAGCAGATTAAAGATTCATTCAGATACCAGAACAACCTTCCCACTCAGATGAAGCCCCCGCATCTTCTCACCGCCCACCTGACTGACATCATTGCAGCATTCAGCTCTGCGCTGCTGTGAATCATTCATGTTTACATGCAAAATTAAATAGATCAGGAGAGATGTGCAGACAACACAAGGGTTATGAATGAATGGCGAGCAATAAATGTGTGACCTTTGTACCAGTGCAGATTGTTTAGAAATACTGATAGACAAACAGGTTGCTTCATTTTATATTGGACATAAATTTCCTGTGTATGGGGCATATATGGCAAATATTTGCTCAGATACTGAACAGACGAAATGGCAAACCCATAAACCCATTATGCAATGCCATTTATTTGTCTGTAGATGTTGACTGAGGAGAGGGGAAATTTAGCTGTATCAATTTATAAACTATCCACAACTGAGCTCAGGAGAAACAAGCCACTGACCAAGTTAGATAACCTTGCTATTGTTCCCCCTGAGAAAGTCACCCTGGCCACCTAAGCACAAGTAATATATTGAGCTCTTTATGGTCCTGCCCTGTAGACTGAAGTACCTGAGAGTGGTCAAATTTTGGTTGTACTTCTGATTTCAAAGGGCAGGTTTAGATCATCCACAAGGCAACCTACGCGGGAGTCTAGGGCCTGGTGGATGTTCGGGGGCCAATCTACAACCTTATTGGTCCTGCCCTATGGACTGGTGTGCCTGAGAGTAGTCAATGTATGTTGTACTTCTGATTGTCTTCTGAGATCAAAGGGCAGAGTTGGAGCATCAACAAGGAAAGCTAAGCAGGAGTTTAGCATCTGGTGGATGTTCAGGGGGGTCCAGCTACAAACGTTATGGTGCTGGTCTGTGTGTGGACTGGAGCACCTGAGAGTGGTCAAAATATGGTTGTACTTCTGATTGGCTTCTGATATCAAAGGGCAAAGTTGGATCATCCACAAGAAACCTAGGCAGGGGTCTAGGGTCTGATGGATGTTCAGGGGCCCACCTTTATGGTTCTGCCCTGTGGACTGGAGTACTTGAGAGTATTCAGATTGCGGTTTTACTTCTGATTACCTTCTAATATAAAATGACAAAGTCGGTTAATGCAAAGGGCTACTAGGCAGGAGCTTAGGGCCTGGTGGATTTCCAGGGAACCCAGCTACAACCTTAATTTTTCTGCAGTAGACCAGGGGAGTAGTCCAACTGGTCAAAACTGCACAGCTGCCTATTACACTGCAAGGGAGGATGCACTTGTAGATAGTTAGTGTTGGATGGGGTCGTCCATGCCATTTTCTTCTTTATCAATGTCAATCAAAGGTTGACAAAAGGTACTGCCTCATCTAAGGCCCCTTTTGGCCGTATTTAATCTCTTTTTAGGCTTACCATAATTGGTAAATAAAGACATTTTAGGGTATCTTTACAGAGACAGATACTGCCATTTGAAACTACGCCTGTACTGGAACAGCTTTGACCAACGTCTAGATATCTATGTATATTCAGGACTGTGCTAGCCATTGCAAACTGTATCCATTGAGCCAAAATTAAAACCACTTGAATTCAAGAATGGTAATGGGCAACCAGGGCATAGCATTGCATCAATGATATATCTAGCACATAGAGTCTATATCTTGATCAAGTGACCTTAGTAGCTTTAGAACATCTAACAGTTGCCTATACCCAGTCAGGGAAAACCGAAGGCAATAATATATCTCAAAGCTCTTTAAGACATCAGTTATTTAACCACTTCCCATCAGCATAGCACACATATCCACTAGCATGGCACCCATTTGTATCCAGCCCACCTGCTGTTTTGTGCTAGGAGTGTGCTTACTTGTGTGCTCCTAGCACAGTGACGGAGCTGTCACCGATAGCTCTCCTGTCACCATTTATGATTGGGAACTGGTGGGATGGGCTCCTGATCATGTGACAGCTGTGGCAGGCAATCACATCAATCACGTGATCAGGAGGCCACCTCTGCCTCCTGTCATTCAGATCCCCCTAAGAGGCCGATGGGAGCTGATGCAAAAACATTGAACATACACTGCAGTCCAAACAAAAATATTTTAATTAAACCTGCAGATCTAAAAAACTGAAAACTATTTTTGATATGCCAATAACATTTTAAACGTGAGATTATAGTGATTGGGTTTAGATCTACTTTAAACTTTCACCGGTCAGGAAAATGGAGGTGTGATGGAGATGTGTCCCCCTTTCCCATGTCAGAAATGTAATTACTGTAATGAGTGCAGACACACCAAGGGCACAAGGTTAATGCATGTTTATAGCAGTTTATAAACACTGGTGATCAGTTTATAAAGAGTTTACTGACATATTGCACTTTGAAAGGCTCCTAAACAGTCAAGCATAACCCCAAGTTTTAGGTAATATTGAAAGAGGATTTGTCATCATGTATAGAAAAAGCAGGCGCAAATGTTCAACAACAAACAAACGTTGTTTTGCTGTCATTTATTTTTCGGCACCTTTTAAGTGGAGCTGAACTCAAAAAGTAAAAATGTGTTACATGGTGCATCTAGAAATGTTATTTGTGCCTAAGCAGTACCCTGAAAACCTTTGTTTTAAAAAGTGGTCCCAGGGTGTCGCAGATCCAAGTTAACCCAATCAAAGGGTCCTAAGGGTGTGGTGGAGACAGCAGACACATCCTTAATGCCAGCTATACTAAATACATCTATATTTCCATCTAACAAGGTTTCACAATCCAATTACCTGCATATTATTTAGCAGAATTAAATTAAAATTTGCTAGATACCAAATATTATATAGTGCTTATGTATACTGTTTCTTTTTTTTTAATATGAAGTTTAATGTGTCCAATTATCCTTCTGGACTTTATAAATTAGGCGTGTTTGGTATCTGACTGATTGGTACCTTCTTATCCTGTGTGTAACCACGTTTTAGAGAGCTCACTTTATTACAGCAAGAATTATTGAGATTGTATACAAAGAACAGCAGTCTTATGGCTGGTAACGTGATGTTTCTGGGTCTTCTTCTAACAGCACTGGTGGGCGGTTCCAAATGCCACAGAAAATGGTGCCACATAATGGTGTTAGAGCTGATTTCTTCTGCACTCGCCTGTGAGCTAGATGAGCACCCCAAGGGGGAGTGTCCATGACACCCTGGGCCCGCAGAAAGTGGCAGGAATGATGTAGAGCCTCATTCAACCTGGAAGCGGACTGGGGCTGGACACACGGTGTGTACTGCTTTCCAAGCTTTTTTATACGTGCGGAGGGATAAATGAAAAAAATAGGCTGGACCTGAGCTTTAAAAATGCAGCAATGAAAATGAGCCCTGAAGGTGGGCTGTCTTTCTTTCCCTGGCCTCCCCTTTTGTCACAGGCCATCATTGCAGTCCAGCGGAGTGTTATCAGAAGCATCTGTTCAGTTGATTACAATGGCTGCAGTCATGGGGAGAGTTCTTTCACACCACTGACTGCCTGGAAATAGCAGATCAGGAGGCCCACACCCTGTAACATTACAGCCGCCAACCTCCACTGACAGAGCTGGTCAGTCACGCATGCTAATTGGAACATTTTTTTTATCCAAGCCAAATAAATCACTGCGTAGCTTGTGTAGCAGATGGTAAATAGGTTTTTTCTCTTCTCTTCTCTTTTTTTTTTAAAGATAATATTTATAGGTCACTTCCCCAAAATCCTGAGTAATCACGACACTCCGGATAATGCTTCCTGTTCTCTGTAAACTGAAGCTGAGCCCACAAGTAAATAGACAACTATTTTGGATATTGGCTACTTACCCATGGCTGAAAATAATGCGGCTTTATTCAGCAGACCAGCACCTGGGGGTTTGTTTTGCAACATGGACCGTAATTTGTTGTAAATTGTTTGCTTTGTCTTACAAATTGCTCTTTGTTTCTGCTCTCGTTGCAAAAAGTCTCTTTGTAGCTACTGAATCGTTTGATTGACAGGTTATAGCAGAGAGTAAATTAAACCTGGCATGGAAGAAATGTGTAGCCATGTGTGGCCTCTTTCTGGAAATGCTAATTTCTTGGCTGTCATGCTGACCCGCTGTCTTCAGTACTTTGTGAATCACAGACCTGAGACCAGGATGTGTCCTCTTAGTTTCACTCATGACAGGTGTCCTTTTAAAAAAATGATTAATCGTTAAATGCACTCAGATTGACCTAGCTGGCACATCCTACTTATTAAAGCCAAAATGTTTGGAGGGGGAAAAGTTTAGCCAGGGGTAGACAACTTTGGCACCCAAGGTATTGTAAAACTACAAGTCCCATGAGGCATTGCAAGGCTCTGGCAGCATAATGCATGACTTCCAGAGGCATGATGGCATTTGTATTTTCACCACATCTGGGTGCCCAGGTCGCCTACCTCCGGGTTACACCATCTTCCAGACTTTGCTGCCATCTTTGTCCCCATTTGGAGAGATTTTCCTTTACTTCCTCTCCAGGTGAAAATTCTTTCAGGGACAGAAATTAAAGGGAAATCTCCCAAAAACATAATTTCGAATCCCTCCCTACTGTATCAAAAAAAAAAAAAAGATTTCTCCTGAAGTTTAATATTAGGGTGTTCTAATGTTCACTTTGGCACTCTTTTTTGTATGTGGCTTTCTCAATAGCATGTTAGCTAAATTCACACTGTGAAAATGCAGGCAGGTGTGCTCACTGGTTCCAGCTCCGCCCTGTTTCTCTTTCTCTCCTCCAACTTGAATCTCACCCACATTAAACAAAGGTTTACACGTAGGGACAGGGTCTCTGCGTAGGGGTGTTCAGATACCAGGTACCGTACTAACGATACTTTTCCAGCTCCAGGACTAGACTAGAGAAAAATTGAAACGTTAGGAGGCAGCTTTCATTTTTAAGGAGCACACGGAGCTCCTGGGATTTGTGCATCCCCATTTTAATGCAATATTGTTTTTTTTTTATAAATATGTATAAGTGATGCACAGATACCATATTTTCCAGTAAAAGTACTGATACTTCTACTCACAGATACAAGTACTGATACATTTTTGTTTATTGTCATGTGACAGTTTTTTAAAAACAATACAGACTAATGATTTCAGGACAGTGGTGGAGCGCCAGTCGTTATTTTCTTAAGCTTACACTTATGCACTGTCACGTTTCTCTGTTTAATTCACAGAACGTAATTTAGTCTCCAGGTCCATTTTAATGAGCAGTGCTGCAGAAACTCAATGCCAGATATTATATGCCCCCTAAGCGATCTCAAATTAGGAACATCCATGTTTGATTAAGGTGTACTTTTAAGGTTAAAAATGTAAAAAAATCCAATGTACTGTTCACTTTTGTTCATTATCTGCCAGAACCCATTTAATGTAAATATGCTGAACGTTGCACCGATATAGGGCCTGTGCCTTCGCAAAGTAAGCTTCTGCAAAAGCTTGTGTTTTATTTTTCACAGGAGAGAAAAATCTGGTTCAAGGAGCATTCATATCACTGCTGTCAGTTTAGGAACAAACTGCTGGGAAAATCTAGGACATTGGCATGGTCTGTTTGGTCGCCATGGTGATTCCAAAAACCAAGGCTCGATTAATAGGCCACATTCCCAGGAAAGCTGATGTGGCAGTCAGCAGTGCTCCAGCTTGTATTACAGATCACAATGCATCACCGTTGCAGCGAAGACTGGATTCATGATGTGCCTTCCATTGTATCCAGAGAGTTTGGTGACCGCAAAGATCTTAATAATGCAAAAACATTAGTGATGAGACATTTTAATTGCCTAATGTGTTTCTGTTAAGACAAAGCGTGCCCAGCCTACCCAAATGCCAGCTCTATTGTTAGATCAATCCATTTCTATAGTATTCTGAATGATTCTAGGAAACAACATGTTCGGCTTCTCAATCAGCTCTGTTGGCCTGCTAATCATTCTCTATGACGATTTAAAAGGTGTGATTTCTGTCCGATTTACAGTAAGCAGCCCAAATTCTAACAGTGGGTTGCCCAAACATTAACTGATGCCAATCAGTGGGTGCCGACCGGAGGGAAACAATTGCCCGGTGGGGAAGATTTATGCTGTTTAAAATGAATAAAATCTATCAGTGTGTGGCCTGCTTAAAGTGTATTTCCACTGCCGCAGCCAAATTGGGATAACACCTATTATATGTCTGTTACATGTTCCCATTCACATTTTAAAAATATTTTAAAAAACGCTCCTTGCCGTTTAAATTTCTTTTACTTGGGTTAGGGTTTCTTGGCTTCTAAGGGTTAAAATGTCTACTTGCTTCTCCTTCTTTGTAATGTTAGGTGGGACTGTAAGGGGTTTGTTCATTATAATTTGTAAAGCAGATGTTATCATTTGTAAAGCAGGGAACTGTCTGCCCTAACAAAGAGGTAAATGATTGGAATCCTGGCTTCTGCATTGTATGTTAATGAAGTTAATGAGAGAAACACAATGCACAAATTGCAGTCCTAACTCCTTCTATAAGGACCGATCTCTGTGAAGGTGCTCAGAAAAACCTGGGTTCAGCCACGTTGCCTGCTGCAACAAAACATCTAAAAGATAAGAAATATTTTAAAATATATATATTTTCATTATGCTGTGTTAATGGGAACATATATCAAATATATAGTGGGGTTTTACCAAATTTGACTGCAAAAGTGGAAATATACTTTACTCTCATGGGAACGTCACGTAGGGAGATTCTGGAAGGTTCCAAGGAGTGGAGCTTAGCCCCAAAGCCAGAGATATGGTTACAAAGTGAAACCAGAATCAGAGGGACACCGAAAAGTGGCTTTTTGGCTACCAAAAGGTTATGGCAGCCAACCCCGTTGTTCTGCTCCCATGACCTTAGTTTTTAGGTTCTTAAAATGGCTGACAGGATCATTTACATTCACATAATTAACATTCTAAAATAATTTTAAAGGAAACAGACATTGGGCATACTGTATACCAAATTATAATATGTTTGTTAGTAAAGAACCAGCAGTATTGCTAGGGCCCTGATGTAGAGATGCTGTCACAGAGCATGCGCAAACAGTCCCTGAAGGAATGCATTATGAGCAACATGAAGACCAAGCACAGATTAGATGGAAAGACCAGTCCCAAGCTGCCAGTGATCATTTACATTGGGCCAGCAGCCAAAAAGGTTCACTGGCAACTCACAGGTCTATGCTACTAATATTGTCCCTAGTTAATTGTGATGAGTAGGAACTATTTGCTAACTGATGGAACAAATTACTTCTGGGGTAAATTACACAGTAACAGTGACGAGCTGAGCATGAATGCCTAGCGCTCTAGTTGTATATGAATAAACATTTTTACTTATTGAATAGAGTAAAGAACAGTTGAAACCCCTGTCAGGTTATGTTTTGGTATGTGTCCATTGGGGAGATTCCCTTCACATCCTTCTTCAGACATGTGATCATCACATGCCTGAGGAAGGGCCCCTGCACAGTTCCCAAACACTATGTGGACATACAAGACAAAATGGCTTTTCATTTTGGGAAATATTTTTGGGTTGTTAGTTTGTTTTAATTTGATTTAGACTTGATTCTTCTCCATCATTCTATTATATAACTTGGTTTCGCACGGACAAATTGACAGCTTGTCCATAGTCATTGCTCTCCTACAGAGGGACTTTCCCTACTTTGCTGCCAGGCTGTATCAGATCATAAGTCCGACTCACTATGTTTTCAAAGTGTCTTGGAGCCCCCTGAGGCTGTGTAGAGTTTTATTTTTACTTCATTGAAATGAAACTCAAACAGCACATGGCACAAAGGTGGCCCTTCAGGGGAAGAAGAGCAACGCAGAAGGAAGGCTGCATTTGTTGGCATAATATATCTTATTCATTAGCTGCCAAAATAGAAGAAAGCCAGTGCCGATTTGCTTTTTCATGCCATATATTTGAATTGTTTTCAAAGTTCCGGCAGCCTGGATAAATGGGCACCCTGCATACCGGTTCTTTGCCTCCGGTCTCATTCATCATTTGTCTTAAGGCGAATCTGTGCCGACATTTAAGCAAGTAAACTGCAAATAGAAATGAAAGCACCCAGAGGTATAAGCAAATAGGTCTAGTTATCTCCAAGAGCGCCCCAGAGAGCCTTAAACCCAGTGTGATCTGTTGTGCAAATACCCACAATATGTAGGAAGTCAGAACCTGAGCTCACCTTTCCCACCACCCAGGCCTAACTCATGGCCCATCATTATAAACCGGGTCTCCACTATTTAACAATGTATCAATTCAGAAATCAAGACCCGCAACCTAACTGCATATCTTTCATGAGAAATATATGTGGGCTACTTATGAGAAACTCTCCACTTCTCTTGCCCATGCCATTGGTGTCCTCGATCATGACTCTGGGCCCTCTACTTTTGTATGGTGGTGCTGCTGTGTGGGTTCTTTTGTGTCATGCTTGCCCACCCTTTTACAATAAGTAGGCCAGCTAATAGTTGTGTGGACTTTAAAGGGACCTCAGGTCCTGATTATCAAACCCATTGTTGGGTTTTGCTAATTATCTTTGTTGTGCAAGCCTTGTCTACGTTTAATTTCTGTTGTTGACCTTACCTCTGGCTGACTTTAGTCTTTGCCTGCCCTGGCCTCTGCTTCATCCCTGGCCTTCTCTGCTGACCTCACCAACCCATCTTGTTTATGCTTGCCCCTTAACTGAAACAGTTATAGCAAAGGACAAGTGATCAGTGCTCCAGAGGAGGAGATTGCATGAGTGTATTATGGGATGTACAGGTCTGGTTTACGTCAAACATTATTTTATGATAAAATAATCGGAGACCACACAACAGATGCTACAGGCAAATTATAGCTTAATAACAAGGTGCTCCCATATGGTGTTGAAACTGTTCTCGTTGCTGTTTATAAAGATATATTCATCCTGAAATGAGGCATGCTTATTGGCGGTTCATATTTAGGATATCTTATATTTTTTGCCATTTTTTTTTTTTTTAAAGAAGATGCCTTCAAGTAGATGTAAACCTTAATTGAACGACATTTACAGGGCTATTCACAAAAGTGTGAAGAGTTTGGAGAAGGCAGGAGACATGCACAATCTAGAACAACATAGCTGAACTGGAAAGTGAGCTGAATTGGAGAATTTTTCCAAATCAGCTATTTTGGCCTAGATTGTTCACTTCTCCTGCCTTCTCCAAACTTGTCACCCTTTTGTGAATAACCCTGTTAGTTTCCTAAAACACTGTATCGTAAACAATTACCCTTCTTTTTTTATTTATTTTTTAACCTTTTTTAAAATCCCTTTGTTCCATCCCGGTGCTACTAAATTTCTGCAACTTCTACGTCAGCCCTGGATCTAAAGTATGCAGGCACCCTCAGGTGGGAGATCAATCCACCACTGGTCATGAAACCCCTAGCAACCTCTAGAAAAATCCTAAGATTCCATGGGGAAAGACTGATGGATGCTGTGCTAAGTGATATTGTCACGTACCTTAGGGGAGTCTGAGATGTCGAGGGCGGCCTCTCTCACTTCTCTGGTCTTGGGGCTCCTGAATGGGTACAGGAGCACCGGGGCAAAGAGGGGCAGGAGTGCCAGTAGTAGCGGAATACGATGAGCAGAAGCAGCAGACAAGAATAGCAGGGTAGTCAGGACAGGCCGAAGTCATCAACGTGCAGGCAGCGAGGTACAGAGGGTGAGGCAGGAGGATGGTCTGGAACAAGCCGAGGGTCAATCACTGGAGAGAAGCAGAAAGGTCAAGCCACGCCGGGTCAAGATAACAGGAACACTTCAGGAGCAGGATATAGGAACACAGGAAAGCTGACGATCTGACAGCAAAGGAGGTTTGTTAGTCACAGCCTTATATAGCCCAGAGGGCGCCAAAACTCAAACAACACGTCGGCGCACGCCCGTGCGAACGTGCGCACGACGCAGAGACGCTGCACCTGACACAACGCGATGAAAGAATCCTGGCTTTGGCTTCCTTACAGATATAATGCTGTTATAAGTGAGAATATGCAACTGTAAACATGGAAAAAATGTGAGACAAAGCAATGTTTAATATGCAGATCATTTGTATTTTCTAGGTCCCTTTAACGTCAGTTAAGGTTCTCCTATGCATGACACGTCACTTTATCCATTTGTATACAGAACTTGTATTCTCAATTATTCACTGTAAAATATCAATGATGATTTTTCATTGTAGGAGGAATAGAGCTTTCAAGGGAGCAGAATTATAATCAGACCCTCTTGCCCCAAAGTGCACTGAACGTAACTGACTTGAAGCATGTGTGACATATGGGACTCTCCAGTGCCATTAGCATAGATGTTGAATTATTTACTGCAAAGACACACAATTAAAGTGTCCTCTGAGTTTCCAGCGCCATTGGCCCTGCAAAATATACCCAAGATTTGTTCTCTGGGCTAAAGTATCGAAGTGTCAGACTTTTTTTTTTTTGACTGGGAGCCTCATTTTCAACTGCCTAATGACTATGAGGACCAGTCACTGTAATAGAGACAAGTAGAGAGTTTCTACGTTTTGCAGGTACAGTGATTGCCTCTAATTTCTCTCTATGTAGTTTGTCAGCTTTCCTGATCCTTTTCCTACAGAAGCTTCCAATACACTAACAGCATGGCTGCTCTATCCCCCCCACCTTTTAAAGTGATGGAACTGGCTTATTCAAAAGCCCTCTCTTGACCCTTCTAAGCCTGCTGGCCATAGTTCAAAGGTCATGCAGGGCATTGTGGCTAATCTAATAAATTTGCTGGGACTGAGAATCTCAAACCCACAGGATTCACCTTGAACCCATTGTAGCAGTGAACTCCCTAGTTCTGACAGCTCTGAAAAATCACATTAGTGCTTCTCTAACAGCAGATCGGAAACCTTTTTCCTTCAGCCCATTTTCTCCAGTGTCAACTCAAAGGGTAACGTCAAGGTTCATGTATCCTTATAGTCTTTATATAGGGGTCCTAGGGGTCTTTTATCACCCAATAACTGACCTCTGATGTGCACAGGTACTCCCTAATATTATTATTATTCAGGATTTATATAGCGCAGTTTGCGCAGCGCTTTACAATATAAGGAAGACATTACAATTCAATTCAAGACAAGATGTCAAGGAGGGCTTACAATCTATAAGTACCCCCTTCAGTCATCTGGCACCATCATTGCTAAACGGGACTCAATCAGTATGTTGAGTGAATTTACTGCAAGCCAGAGCTGAACAAAATGATAATGAGCAAGCAGTACTCTTTCTATTAGGGTATTCATGATAAATGGCTGCATTCCTTGTTAAGTGTTTTATGTGATGGATAGAAATCCTCCAGATACTTAATAAAATGATTGCTATTTATATGTCATTGATATTTCCTTCTCTACAGCGGTAATTGGACAATCTGCCAGCAGCGGCTTCTGGTGTCTCATCAGTTGATGTTCTTGATTTGCATAAGATATTATCGCTTGGGCTGCTGGGTGCAAAAATCCTTGTGTACCAGGAGCTGTGAGATTCTGCAGCAGCCAAAAGATGCTACAAAAAAGGGAAAACTCATTTTTGTCTGTGAGTTCAGGTCAAACTGCCGTGCTTCAATGCAGAGCCTGATTGCCGGCCTAATATTGATCATGATGACAACTAGGCTGTGGCCTAGCGAAGCAGATTTTTCTTTTATAAAGCCTTACTTCAATGATTTCTTTGGTTTTTTTTTTTATAGGGTGAGGAAGAAATACATTTTCTATCAGGTTTTATTTCTGTCTGTAAACCCAGGCTGTAAAGCCTCAGCTAGAACATAATCAGAGAGAGGTGTGCAGAAAAGACAGTCCAGATGGCAGGCTGAGATGTGGTTGGTAAACAGGCAAAGGGTCAGTCCAGGCAGCAGGCCGAGATAGGATCAGTAAAAGGCAAAGGATCAATCCAGGCAGTAGGCTGAGACATGGTCAGTAAACAGGCACGGGTTGGTCTAGGCAGCAGGCTGAGATGTGATTAGTTAACAGGCATAGGGTCAGTTCAGGCAGCAGGCTGAGATGAGTTTGGTAAACAGGCAAAGGGTTGGTCCAGAGTACAAGCTGAGACATGTTTGGTAAATATGCAATGGTCAGTCCAGAAAGCAGGCCAAGATGTGCTCGGTAAAAAGGCAAGGGGTCGGTCCAGGCAGCAGGCAGAGACGTGGTTGGTAAACAGATAATGGGTTGGTGCACAGAAGGTCAGATACAGACAATGACAGCTATTTAGGCATGTAAGAAAACCTATTACAAGCATCGGCCGCAGGGCCAGTGAGGTTTAAATCAGGAAGAATAAAGCAATCAGTGCATGAAGCGAGGAGTAGGCAGAGGGCATTGCCTGGGCACAGGACACCAGAAAGCCTGAGCCACGGTCATACTGGAGAATGCAGGAGACAGCCACTAATGAGGAGCCATGAGGAACACTCAAGATATGAAACAGAGGAGCTCTGGGAGAGGTGCATTTAAAAAAAAAAAAAAATGTTAGACTCCATTCTCAAAACAAGACTTTCATTAAAAATAGAAACCAATATCTGACTTTTCTTTGACATTACTAAAACCAAGGTGCATTTTTATAGTAATATGTCAATATAACAGTTCCACGTATTTATTACCTCTCATGGATATCACAGTACTCCCCCTGACCATGCCCTCATTTGCTTTTATTTCCAGAAGGAAGGTGCCATCTATGTTCAGCCATCATCCAAGGTCACCATCTACTTCCTGGACTGAGGTACCAACTCAGAGATGACCCATTCATACCAGTCTGGTGTCTGTGTGGTTCTTGGCTGTGCTCTTTGATGACAAAAAGTATGTTAAACCTTTTTTTTTTCATGCAGCCTTGATGTGTTACAAAAAGATCCACTTTAAAGCTGTCCATACACCAGAACCAATAATCTTTCAGAACGTTTGCTCGATTTTCTAAAAGTTAACGAGGTCAAATCAACGATTTTGTTTTAGTGACAAAGAAAATTGAAGGAGCAGGATGAAAAATATGAAGGAACAGTATCTCTTCAGAACCTAATTCCTTTCTCCCTTTTTCTTTCTCAAATATCCCCCTTTTAGGTCTGATGTGAACTTCACTATAAATAAATGTACCATTTATATGTCAAACGTATTTATAGTACATTCAACTTTTCATCCAACATTCATATTTGGTTATTTTTAAATGCTAGGGAAAGCAATGGCGGAAAAAAAAGCACCAGTGGGATTCACTAATTATATCTGCAGCTTAATTTTTTTCTCTGTCCGTTTCATTAGGGGTGTGGTAGCAGCGAAATGTTGCACTTCCCTTCAGCAGGCGAGAATATCTGTCAGAATTTTACCCACTTCAATGAGTTATATATTTTTTTACATACTACCTGGCCCAAAAAAAAGTCACATACTCTAATATTTTGTTGCGCCACCATTGATTACGGCACGCATTCGCAGTGGCATATAGGCTTGTAGTGATCTTGTAGTGATGATGGGAGAGTCGGACCACTGCGTAAAGTCTTCTCCAGCACACCCCAAAGATTCTCAATGGGGTTAAGGTCTGGACTCTGTGGTGGCCAATCCATGTGTGAAAATTATGTCTCATGTTTCCTGAACCACTCTTTCACAATCTGAGCCCGATGAATCCTGTCATTGTCATCTAAGAATATGCCCAATGTGCCATCAGGAAAGAAAAAATCTATTGATGGAAAAACCTGGACATTAAGTATATTCAGGTAGGCAGCTGGCCTTATTTTTTGGGCAGATAACATTGCTGAACCTAGATCTGACCAACTGAAGCAACCTCAGATTATAACCCAAAATCCAGGTGGTGACTTTTTTTTGGCCAGGCAGTGTATATCTAATGAAGCACCAGGAACATTATGATTCCTATAGTGGTTTCCATGCGGGTTAAATCCTATCTTCTCACTTACTACCTGCTTTCAACTAACTTTTTAATCTCTTTCTCCTTATTTTCTTATTTTCATAAACAGCACGGACCCCGGCACTAAATTATTTGTACCCTAAAGGGTATCCAATATCTTTTGGCACATAGCAGCTTCATCAGGGGTATTTGTGATAAAGTGCTCAGTGCAAATCTTTTTAAACAGTACATAAATAAACCTTCTCAGTTTACTACATCAGCACTCATGCTTCCCTGTGTCCTCACTCCTCCTGTCACCAGTAAGTGAGAAAATACAATTTACTATGCATGGAAGCCACTTGTAAGATACTCACTAAGAAACCAGCATGGTTTCATGCATGCACACACCGTATTGGATGACCCTGTTTACAAGAATATGGGCAAACATGCATTGACCAGCAGGTGTGCGCATACTTGTTTTCATACACAGAGAAATGTGCGTACTGGAAATCCTGCAAGCAGGTGTCAGCAGTGGTGTGCATGTACCGGCGAGTGCACGTACGTTGGCATGCTCATTGGCGCCAGATGGCCTATAAAACCAGCGTGAACCCTACGCTAGTTGCTGCCTGGTCTTTAGCTCCTTCGTATGATACTGTTACCTAATCCTGTGATTCCATTGACCTGTGTACAACTCCGGCTTGCGATCTTGACTTTGCTTCCAATTTCTAATTTGGCACCTTTAAACCTGACTTTCCTGTATATGACCTCAGCCTGTGACCTCGACTGTTCACCTACCGATTTGGCACCTGGTCTTCATATCCAATTCTCCTGTGTATGACCTGCTGGCCTGTGACTATGACTCTGATTCAATTATCTATTCTTCTCCACCTGCATTCCGCTGCCTGGGCACTTTGCTGATACCACTCATGCCCGTTCCTGAATCCCACGGCACATTGCTGCTTCAGTCTGCTGTCTGGTTCCTGCCACCACAGTCTTCGGGTCATCTCACTCAAACTCCGGTACAGAGCCTTCTCAGCTCACTACTTCGGCACTTCTGAGTCCTCACTCCTCCTGTCACCATCTCCAGGGGAGTTGGACAAGTGGTGCAAGGGTAGCCCCCTGTACACCTCGGTCTCTATCCAGGTATGTGACTCCACTATAGGAATCAAGGTGTTGGTGGTGCGCAAACAGAAACAATAAAAACAACAATATGCAAATATATAGGACAGGAAAAAAATGTTTTCATTAGATATATAAGAAAATGTGAAACTCATTGAAGGGAGTCAAATTCGGAGAGATAGTGTTGCCTTTTGCATATAAATATAATTACTCCCACATGACAAACATAGTAAGAGTGCCCTTCAGCAGACAATAGCCATCCATTTCTAGGAGCTACAATGCAATTACCCCTCCTGCCCTCTGAAGACAGCTGGGCTCAGTTTGCTTCTTCTGAAATGACATGTCATATTTCCCAAGTGATTGGGCAGAAGTAGATGACACTTCAATGTGATAAGTGCATCATCAGTGGGGAACAGAAACCCTCATCATGACTAACCAAGGAACATAAAGCTGAACACCAGGCAGATATATAGGATATATCACATATTAATGCAGCGCTATCATTATTAATACATAATTACGTGTATTTTTCACACTCAAGCAGTGTAAGTACCTGAATTTGACTTGGTATCAGTCTCTTGGAATTCCCTGTACAGAAGAGCTCAGGGATAAGGATAAAAAAGCAGCACAAGGAGCCAGTGCAGGGGGCATGTTGATAGGAGAGAGCAGAGTGACAGAGAGATGAGCTCATCACTGTGCTGCTTCATCTCTCACTGTCCAGGCACACCATAGGGCAGGGGCAGTAAACTCCAGCTGTGGTGCAACTACAGATCCCATTAGGCATTGCAAGACTCGGACAGACACAGACATGACTCCCAGAGGCACAGGCATGATGGGATTTTGCCTACCCCTGGCGTAGGGGTTGGGAAGAGACATGTACATGAAATTGAAACTGCAGCAATGAATGAATGAATGAATGAATGAATGAATGAATGATCAGGTCTCCTCCCCTGCCAGACAGGGCTGTGCTGTGTGGCAGGGAGGTGTAAATCTCAGCACTTGGTGGACAGAAATTCAAATCTCGTGGTAGAAAAAAGTTCCCTTCTATGTATTTCATCTTTGTATTTAGCTGTTTGCCAGGAGTTCAGCTTTAGAGGATTGACCCTATAGATCTGCATTGGTTCTAATGTAAATCTGCAGTATATACACCGGATGGGAGGTACCACTGATTTGCTACCTGCAAAGTGCAAATTTTAAATGTGACTGGAGCCAATGACTAAGGCGAGCACCATATTATAAACATGGCAAACGTTACTGAGACCTGGATTTTAAAGAATGCAGGTGCCATGGTTACTATGTTGCAGTGTATGGGCTTCTTATGATCTTGCCCAGATTATAAGCATTCCATACACATCACAATAGTCTTTAAGTCTAATAACATCTATGTACTATAAGGGTCTGTCCACATTGAACAGATGGGAGTCGGATGGGAGTGTGTATAGCCAGCCTAAGAACATTGGGGTACAGGGAGGTGGAGCCTGTGAGATAGCGGCTCAACGCAAACTATTTTTAGATTGCTGATGTTTGCATATTCATAGTCATGACCCGTGTGACAATGCTTGGTCCTGCTCACCAACTGAGCAAGTCTTGTTCATTTCATTGGGGTATGGTGGGGACAGGGGGTGGCATTCTTATTCATTACTATGAGGGAGTGTAATTAGTTCAGATGTCCTGCAGGTTGTGTCATAGTGACAAATGCAAAAGGTAAGAAGTACGTGCTAACAGCTGGAGCCATCGGGTGGCTGAAATGTATATTTTCTTTTAAATATCCAGCAGACAGAATGGGACCCCCTTGCAATTGCCAAAGCAGGTGTGCAGATCTACAGTAATTCTCCAGCCAATGACCGAAATCTCAATTTTTGCTGTACTGGCCCTTTAAATACCCTCCCAATTCAGTAGGTTCCCTTGGTGAGTAATACTGATGTCACCTTCCTATATGCGCACACCAGCTCCATCCAGCAACTCGTTTGACTTTGTTTAAACTTCATGTAAAAGGTCAAGAAGGATTTTTGCATGGATACAAATCTAACTGTGCTGTGGGGCCCATTAGTGTGGTGGGCCCAGTTAAAAAAAAAAAA
>NW_017306280.1:4434876-4459696 GCF_000935625.1 Nanorana parkeri | reverse complement strand
AAAAAAAAAAAAAAAAAAAAAGCCAAGCCTCCAAGGCCATTCCTGTCTGGCCGCATAATGATTGGTCCAAACAGCCACTGCATTTGAAAAATAATAAAGGCAAAATTAACGTACTGGATTTAGAAATAAGTAGTCAGCACCTTTTCCTCAAAGCAAAGATTTCAGTTTGATTCCCATTAGGGATATTGTCCACATGGGGTTTGTACATTTGTCCTATTTGCATGCGTTTGGGCCTAAAGACACATGTTTACGTTTGCTGGCTTCTGAGCTGTCCCCTGGGACAAATCTGCCAGTCCCAGAATTGGTGGGACAGTCACAGGATTGTAACAGAATTCTGGGGTGTCATGAATCCAGGCTGGTGTCCCAGGTGTTGCTGCCTTTGCTGCTGTTTTGGACGGAGTGATCTCATGTCTAACATGAGCACTATAGTTTCAGCAGAATGAGGAAGTGGCACAGGATGCAATGCAGCAGGGTAAGCAATGCAGACTGTGATGTCCCCCACTAACACCAATGCCCCTGCTTTCCCTAACCAAGCACCAGTGCCCAATCCCCTTCCTCTCCTCCCCACTGAGCACCAATGCCCCTCCTCTCCCCCCACTGAGCACCAATGCCCCTCCCTCTCCCCCCAACTGAGCCCCAATGCCTCTCCCTACTAATCACCAATCCCCTTTCTCTTCCCCCCACTGAGCACCAATGCCCATCCTTGTCCCTTCACTGAGCACCAATGCCCCCCCAACACACACACACTGAGCACCAATACCCCTTCCTCTCCCCACTCTGAGCACCAATGCCCATCCTGCCCCCTCACCACAAATGCCCACTTTCTCTTCCCAGTCAGCATCAAGGCCCCCTTTCCCCTCACTGAGCACCATTGTCCCATATCTTCCCCTGCTGATCACCAATACCAGGCATCTTCTCCTCCTCCGTAACACTGACACCAGGCCATTTCCTCCTACTGACTACAGACACCAGGCATTCATTCCTTATGCCGACCAGCAAACAATATATGGGGTACTAAGGCACATACTGCTGACTGCTGCCCTTTATACATGGTGTTGTGCAAGTGCTTAGCGCTTTTTATTACATACTCCTCGCCAAAGATTATATTGTCTGAACGGTTGCTGGTTATGGCAATTTTGCTGAAATTATGCCTTGGGTGTCTGGGTGCTTGTGTGACTTCGGGAGGGGGGATATATAGAGGATGCCATGGCTGAGCTTTTTCTGAATGTGCTATCTGCCTGTCTGTTATATTGATCCTCTGGCTTCAGTACTGAAGAACTGACATTGAGGAAGCATACAGATCTCTTTCTGGAAGACCAGAACCTTCTGTTTCCATTGATTGTGTATATGAGCCATTTTGCTGAACTTAAAATGCATCTTATACACAGTCAGTGTTTAATTGCAGGAACGAATATTAATTACACATTTGTATCTGAATTCCACAGTTTTGTGGGCTGACTGCTGCCTACATAATATGATTCATTGGTCTAGGATGCCCAAGCAGTTGTTTACAGCATCCATCTGGAACGCCATGCGTAGTCATATAACAGTAACTTGCATTTATAGACTTACACTGCCACCTGCTGGAGGAAATGTGTTGAAGCAACTACACTGCAGCCTGAAATATGTGACATAAAGTGAGGGGCGATTGATTAATAATGGGTATCAGGGCTAGGCTAAGGGATAGGCAGGAGAGGCAACTGCCTTGGGTAATATAGTAGGAGGGGGAGGGTGCAAAAAAGGCAGGAACTGCAGCCTATGCCGCTAAAGTAGTTCACAGCTCACGGGGGAGGGGGGCACTTTTTACCTTGGGTGCTAAAAGATGATCTGTTGGCATTACCTGTAATATCTTATTTACACTGCCCAATACCAGATCTTCAGGAGGATCTGCGATGAGCACAAAGCCTCTATTGGAAGAACCATTCAATGCCCTTACTGCATTGGCATAACTTTGCATAAGGAGATTCGGTAGCGATGTTTCAGAAATGAGTACATTTATAATAAAATCTGGCATGATGGGAGGCACTTTCAGTACAACAATGACACAAAAAAAACCCTGCCAAGTGTCACTTTTAAAACGGAACTCTAGGTTTTTCAATATTTTTTTAATAGCATTATCACTCTAAGGCATGAAGCGAGTTAGGACTACAGAACTCCTCCCTTCTCTTTAATTCCATTAAATAGGAAGGGGGGAGTTCTATGGAGAACTGGGAAGAATTGATAACACTGTGTTAGATTTGGTGCAGTTGAGTTTCCTGAGATTCTGGCAGGATCAACGGATATTTTCTTTTTGGGACCTATTGAACACACATAACAAAACTAGAGGTGCACCGAAATAACAATTTCAAAACCGAAAAAGAAAGAAAAAAAAAGGCTGGCCGAAACCGAAAATGTTTTTTTTCTAACCTTTTAAAAATGTTTTAAATATTACAATTTTATTTTTTTGGTAAACTTTTTATTTTTTTAAATATTTTATTTATTTACTTTTAGGGGCGTTCTGGCAGAACAATGTACAGTGGTACCTCGGTTCACGAATGCGTTCGCAAACTCT
Organism: Nanorana parkeri; assembly: GCF_000935625.1. NCBI lineage: Eukaryota > Metazoa > Chordata > Amphibia > Anura > Dicroglossidae > Nanorana > Nanorana parkeri. The sequence continues at coordinate 4,457,145 of NW_017306280.1, read as the reverse complement.
GCTTCGGCAACATTTTGCCTCCGTTCGCAAAATCGGGTGACGAACACGACCGTGGCCATCTTCCCCGCTCTGGCACGTGGTCGTGGCTTCCTGTAGTCGAGATCGCGGTCGCAGACAGACCTGTGCACACTTGCTGTGAAGCTTTTTTTGTATGCTTTTTAGCACATACAGTACTATTCAATCCAGCATGGCTCCAAAGAAAGTGCAGAGCAAGCACGGTGGTGAAAAGAATGTGCAGAGCGGTAATGAAGGTGACAAGAACGTGCAGAGCGGTAATGAAGGTGACAAGAATGTGCAGAGCAGTAATGAAGGTGACAAGAAAGAGCAGAGCAAGCGGGTTAAGCAGCGCAGGAAAAAACAAGTGACATTAGGTGGTTAAAACATTTTTTTACATAGGGTTCAGAATGGATAAACCCTTATTCACATTGAACCCTATGGGAAAATTTGATTTGGTTCGCGACCAGAATCGTGGAATCAATTAAGTTCGTGAAACGGGGTACCACTGTATTATTATTTTTTTTTGCATTGGAGCTAGTAAAGTATTGCGGTTTGAGTGGCGCGATATCGCGCAAAACACAGATTTGCATTGAGTCAATGGAGGCTGCTCACACCTTTGCGGTTTGTCGCGCGACCAAAATCACCTATCGCGATTAGACATCTCTATGCATTGGAAAACGCACGGCAACCGTGCGGTTTACAATGAACAGCCGCGCGATCGAAAACAGCTCAGCATCTGAATCACCTAGCTGTGAACCTAGCCTGAAGGGTACAGAGGCCTTTCCATCAGGAAACAAAGTATGGATTTCTCACTGCCCGCACAGAGCCTGCCTTCTGAACAACTCAACGTCTGCACAATGTAACATTATCATTGCTTGCTGGAAGCAATGCATGATGGGATATGAAGTCCTGAGCAATGTAACATTATCATCGTTTGCTGGAAGCAATGCATGATGGAATATGATGTCTTGAGCAATGTAACATTATCATTGCTTGCTGGAAGCAATGCATGATGGGATATGATGTATTGAGCAATGTAACATTGCCATTTCTTGCTGGAAGCAATGCATGATGGTATATGGAGTATTGAACCATGTAACATTATCATTGCTTGCTGGACGCAATGCATGATGGGATATGAAGTATTGAGCAATGTAACATTATCATTGCTTGCTGGAAGCAATGCATGATGGGATATGAAGTCTTGAGAAATGGAGATTGCGTCACATCAAGCAGCAGGGATGAGATGCAAAGCGCACTGAGAATCCAGGAAGTTGATGGAAGTGATGGGCAGACAGAAGGCGGCACTCACTACATAAAAGGGATTTTCCAAGTAAGCTTTGATTGTATTATCAGAAACAACTCCAGTATGTATCTCTTACAGTGCTGATGTTATAACAGGAGAGTGCATGATGGGACTATACAAACACCCTTAGCCCTCGTTCACACCTGAACGTTTTGTAGCGCGTTCTACGCTCGACGAATGCTCTACAAAACGCTCAAAAATATAAATCCCATTGTATTCAATGGTCTCGTTCCCACCTTGGCGTATTTCCGCCCGTCCCTAACGCGCTACAAAACGGCCCACGCCTGAAAAGGTACAGGTACTACTTTGGGCCGTTTTGTTGCGCGTTTCCATTGGGATACAGCCAAGTAGCCTTCAGAAACGCGCGTATGTCGCGAATCGCGGTAAAAAACCGCGCGACAGACGCGCATATGCAATAAGCCTAGGTGTGAACGAGACCTGAAACATCATGGTAATAAAGTAAATATTCTTCCATGTGCCCAGTTGAAAGCAGGCAATATTTTATTTCATACACAAAGGAAATACATTTCCAGTCCAGTAAAACATTTTATTTATGAATTCCATGCCAGAGTGTCCAAGTAAACACAGTTGGTTTGACATTCTTCAACAAGTACGATTCATCCTACTGGACTGCATTAAAAATGAACATTAATGAAAGCAAACGTTGCTTGGAGAACAGCACAAATCAAACATTTCGCTCAAAAAGAAGCTGCAACTAGCAGTTTCAGAACAGCAGTAAACTGACTTTTTTTTTTTTCCCAACAAAAGAAATACTCTATACTTCTACAAAAGTATCAAATCGTTCATTTGCATGAAATGTGAGGACAGCGGTCGGCTTCAGTATCAGCTCAGAAAGAATGACTACGGTCATACCGCATTAATAAAACAAGCCGCGCCTGAATGCAGAAAGCCATAAACAACGACTGGATTTCGGTAAGCCAAAAAAAGCAAGAGGACGTTGATTTCTGCATGGGATTTCACGTGAGCAACGTTTGCATGATCCCACTATGGCCTCATGATAGATTGCAGGATAGAATACAAAGCATACTGTGTAAATATTAGATCCCCCGTTCCCCTGCCCAGTTATTTAAAGGAAATGTCTATTTCCTTCATATGTGACTGTAAAAGAAGCCAGTTTGATGAAATCTTATCAATAATGTTAATGTTGTTAATGTTTTTTGAATATATGACATGTACAGTTTATAAATAAAATATATATGGAGCACCTTATTTGCCTATCACAAATGCAGGCTCTAGTACTGGTTTTGCAGTGCCACACAATGGTTGTGTCTATCTGCTCCTTCTTCCAATGCAAGTCGACGAGCCAACCAGATTATTAAAAACAGTGCACTCTATGTGTGGCTAGCTGTTAAAGCCCAAACTGAACTTCAATATAAAGAACTTAAGTTTTTCCCTTTACACATGCAGCTGAGGGGCAGTAAAAACAGGCATCTGATCCGTGTTTTTAGCACTCTCCGGTCACCCGCTGCAAAGCCACCACTACAGCTGTAGACATTGCCAATGCTTTGTAGCATTGCAAAAATAATACAGCATGCAGCGTTTGGCAAATGGCACGCGACCTTAGAGGTGATCTCTGCTTACAAATTAAGTGGCTGATCCTCCCCTTTATTAGCAAAGGTCATGTGACAATGCCAAGGCATTTGGAAAGAACGCCACCTGCCGTGGGATTTGGGAGCCACAGTTTTTCTAGCCATGGTATGTCAAGCCTTCTGCTACTGTTCATGAGTACAAGGAAGCAAGGTAGGGTGGGGAATGAGGAATCCTATATTAACAGCAGATCCGCTTTAAAAAGGGCAAGCAAACCTGAATCAGCTGAGGCCACTTTTCTTGGGCATCTTGGCTGAGGGAAGGAAGGGGCAGTGTGCTTCTGTTTACATTCAATGAATCTCACATGCTTTGCCAGGAAAGAAAGGAAAGGATACAGTGTGGGCTAGAGAGCCTAGGCAGAGCCTGGAGAACTACCCAATAACACATTCCCTTAAAGAAAAAAATGAACCCATCATGATCAGTACAAACAAATGGGGGGCGGTGGCTGGTTAAATTATTTTTCTGTATCAATGGCAGTGTGGTGGGTTGATTCCAGTGGATAGATTCCCCCTGAAGAATTTCACAGCATTACATTATAATACTACGCCTGTTGCATTCTACATCACATGCAATTCTAACATGGTGAGTGGGACTGTAGTATACTTCCCAGTGTGAATGTTCAGACCTGGGGCACAACAGCAGAGAGCTAGTCACTGGTATTCCAAGAGATCCAAGATTATCTTTAAAAAAACAACTAAAATAGTATTGAGTGGACTGATCTTTTACGATACTCAAACTGTAAATGGTTCCAATACCCACTATAGGGCACCAAGTTTAAATAAATTAAAATAAATAGGAATCAGGTGCCCAGGTAGCAAAGCAAATAAAGTGCTTTACTTGTAGCAACCATGTTGTCTACAAGTTGGATATGAGATGATAACTTGTTGCGGTAAAATATACACAGGTTAAAATCATGATTGTTATACATTGTGGTAGAATGATGTTAGCCACGTCAGTTTTGTTTATGGGCTATACCTGTCAGTGCTTGTGAGGTAAACATGGACTTTATGCACCATTTCCACCTTTGTATGTGATTAGCATGTATTGTTGTAATGTAGAGGTGCAGTGATGATGTATGAGTGCACATTTTCATGACTCACATGGCTGGCTTTTTCTATGGACTTTTTAGTAGGCCTGAATCCTACAAAATCAAAATTACCCTTCACAGAAAACTCAGTCTGACATTGGGGTCAGGTTGTAAAGCAGCTGACCCCCTCCCGCTGAAAACTGCCAAACCCCAATATGCCCAACCAGCTGGGTATTTAGATACCCGGGGTCTTTGAAGCTGGGAAAGTATGGTTGAGCTGTAGAAATCCACCTGCTGAAACTGCCAAACCCCAATATGCTCAGCCAGCTGGCCAACAGAAAGGCACAGTGGGACCTACGGTTCCTCATGAGCCAAAGCTTCAAAGGATGTCCACACATGACCCTGGTTGCCTCACTGACACCTTGGTGGAAGAGGAGGTTCTGTAGCTCTATTCAGCTAACAGTTTCCTATCAGAAATAACAAGTCAGGTCACTTCTCCACCATCACAAATTGCAAACAGATGAACTGCAAAGAGCTTAGTGCATGCTTAAGGCCTGAGTGGCAACTGGCAAAAGACCCAGTGCATGCGGAAACTCAGAGTGCAAATATGTGCTTATATTAAACAGGATGAGTAGTGAAAATATAAAAAAACGCTCCGAGGAGGGTGCGATCCGTTACTTAGTCACTAGTGTTTTTTTTACATGTTGAGATCCATTTTTTTTCTATATCTTAATCTGGCGCATCACCTGTCAGTCACTGGGCTAAAATGCAAACATTCATACTTGTGGTTTGGCTTCCCAAAAGGCGAAGCCTGCGGCTACCACACTGCTGTGTGTCCCCAGGAGACTCCGGCTGTGCTTTTGGGAAGGATCTTAAAGAAAACAAGGCCATAGCAGAAAGACTTGCTTGATGTCACAACAGCTACAGCAAGAAGTAAGGCTGGCCACTCCAGGATACAGATCTAAACACGGAAGATGCAAGAAAGTCAGTCAATCAACACAGGATTGTGCATCCAGAAACTGAATATCAGTTTTGGGCAGCTTAACCTTTAAGGAAACATTGATTTACATGGAAATTCATGAGGCTGCTGGTTATACATGCCATGGAATACCTATTGACGCGTACAGTGGTTTGAACTTTTGAAAATGGCAAGCTGTTCTCTGGGCAGATTTTATTCTTTACATTTAAGTGCCCTAGCTTTACAATATGCCTTGTTCTGCAAGTGGTATCAGGAAATGCTGCCTGCTGTGCTTAAGTCGGCATTTCCTGTTGAAGGGACTGGTCATCCCATACAGCTATCTGTGTGCTGAGTGACTGATCTGCTCAACACCCTCCAATAGCTCCTCAGATTGTTCCTACGTGGCATAGGGTGCCCTGCAGACTCCCTGAAGCCAAAGATCAAGGCAATGACATCACCCAGATTTCAAAGATGATTTTCTCTTGACAGAGAATGGGGGGGAGGGGGGAATGACCTAGAGAGGCAGTAGGAGGGTTAGCAAAAAAAAAAAGATTTTCCTGGAGATTGGGCATCAATAAGGCTGTGCAAAAAGCAATAAGGACAATCTTAAAATGACACTAAACTCTCAGGAGTTAAAAGTGCATTCAAATACCTTAACTATTAACAAAAAATTATCTTATTTGTGTATCACTCGGCTGTAGATCCTCAAATCATCTCTGAATTGGTGCGGACACTGTCCTTCCTTCTGGAGGGTGGCTACTTTTGTCCCCCATGGTCCTAGTGTGTGTTGCAAAGTAGTCACCGCTCCAAGCTCCCTCCCGTGATGGACTACAACCTCATGTTTAGTTTACCAATGTGTATTGAGATTGTAGTAAATCACAGGAGTGAGCTTGGAGCGGTGACTACTTTACAACACACACAGGGACCATGGGGAACAAAAGTAGCCCCCCTCCAGAAGGAAGGACAGTGTCAGCACCAATTCAGAGATGATTTGAGCATCTAAAGCCGAGTGATACACAAATAAGATACATTTATGTTAATAGTTAAGGTACCTGAATGCATTTTTAAGGTTTAATTCCTGATTGTAGTGTCACTTTAAGCGAAGTATCTAACAGCAGTCAGAATTCCCCACTATATAGTCACAAAAATAAAGCTGTTTGGTTGCTATAGGTTTCCGCACTTTGAAAATTGCTCTTCTTTCTATTAAGTAAGGAAAAACCTTTATAAACAAAGAAGATTCTCAACCTATCAACAGAGAATTTCAGATAATCTGGTATTCAATGTGTTTTTTTAATGCACATTCTATGTATTCCTAATCAAGAGTTAGGAAGGAGAAAAAGAAGTTACCCAAAAACTCCTCCAGTCATATCCATGCTTTAATGTAAAGCGGCCACTATTCTAAATAAAAAAAAATGCCGTGTAATAAACAAAGGGCAGATGCAAAAGCTATATAGATACCGCATCTTGGAAATTAAACAGTAAGATCATCACTTTGATCAGTATAGGGAATGCTAGAACGGCCTTTGTCATTGCAATAAAGCATATCTGCTTGATTAAAAAAAAAAAACCCACATCCAAACACAAGAATGAAGCAATCTTTTCTAGGAGTTCTCCATGACAACACCACTTAGATTGCCGCTGTCAATAGACAGGGACAGAGAGAAGAACACAAAAAGGCCACATACTAGCACATAGTATGTGTGTTCTAAAAAAAAAAAAAAAAAATGGTCTCAGATTAACATTGGGGGCAAATAGGGAGCTCTCTCAGAAAATTAATTACCAGGCATTGTAATTCTAGTTTTCCCAATTCACCATCCCTTCCAGATTGCGCACATAGGCAAATCCAACAAGCTTTTATTTGCATCCAACGTACGCTTGAGGTGCTTCTTAGTTTCTTTACAGGTTTATGTGACTAGCAGTTGGCCTCGTTATGACTTGCATCTGACCTCCTTCTAAGCCCAGGTGCAGGCCTGGGCGATCAGGGACGCGGTCATGCCCAATTGCACACAGTGATTGCCGTGCAGCCCCATTGATTTCAATGGGGTACATCCGCGTGGCAATCGCAGGAAAAGGTAGGTGGCTACACACTATGTGCGGCAGTTTTAGCCGCTGCGGGAAACCGCGCAATCCGCCTGTCGCAACTGGGGTGCCATTAGAAAATAATGGCACCGCCAGCGCGATCGTCGGTGGTGGGCGACTCCGTGAAGCGCAGCAATCTGCGCGGTATCGTGCACAATTGCCGCGTGGTCACCGATTGCCCAGGTGCGAACCTGGCCTTAGATGCATCAAACTGCTTTTGCATTCCCAGTCTTGACAAGAGTAGTCCTGAAGTGAACACAGGTCCTCACAGACACACTGCAATATTCAGGAGTGGAGACATAGTTGGGAGAACTCCTTTAGAGCATCTAAAAGCGTGCGGAGGCTAGAAACAACTATGTATATTGCTTATCAGTGCAACCTAACTCCTGGAGCAATGAAGAGGGGGGAATGGTAGAGTAGGCCATTTGAACTCTACTTCCTGCCAAGAACATGACAATGTCCATGTGGTTCTGTCAGGGGGAATAAACATACAAGTTTGACCGGGGAAAAGATTGCATACAAAATAAGGAGAGTGAATTTTAATTAAATTGTAAATTATTTTCTCAACAAACTGCAATAACTCACATAAACCAACCATCATCCATCTTGCATTGTCTTAACTGTTTTTAAGTTATGAGAGGCAACATTGGATTGGTTGCAATGAGCTGCTTCACTGTATACATCATCACTTCCCTTGCAATGCCCTAATAAATATACCTATATGTTTTTTAAGGAATTTACCCTTTTCGGCATAAAATGGGAAACTTTTCCTCTGTGTACCAATAGTCTATAGTGTTTCTCTATGAGAAAACTACTCCCTTTGTGGTATACTGGAGACTACAATATACTGTGGTATAGACTATGCTGAATAGACCTACACTGACAGGTTGCCCCACCAGGTCCAAGTGAAAAACTCCAACTGGTACAAGCATGCATAAATGTAAACTTTAGTGACCTATCACTTCCTTTCATTAGTGACCACACAATGGATTATTCCATGCTGTGTTTGACTGCTCCATGTTACAGATTACTACTCAATGTACTTGGGACCAATTTATGGAAATTAATGAAAACAATCTGTTCTGCCCATAACAAACAGTGAGGATTTTCCCAGTGCATGTTGAAGCAAACCTGTCACAAAGTCTTCCTCCGGAATACCCTTAAGCCCCTACATGCAAGATGCTGTAAATTCTCTAGCTCTAAGGTTACAGCTACACCCCCTTCCAGGTTTCTCTAACCAAAAAAAGAAGTTCACATTGTGGGCTTGGCACAACTTTGATTTCACGTTCTGGGGTTTCTGGGTTACTCTAGAAACTAAAACGAAGTAGCAACCTCTAGATGCCTACTTTTAATTTATTTGGTTGTTTCAGTAACATGTGACAAGTGCCCTTTAAAGAAAACATTTACTGAGACAAATCCAGGAGCTGCCACTGTTGACTTAATTCTGCCTGGCTGACTCTGGCATCAGTACTTTGAGACACTGATTCAGAGCGGGAATGCAAATTAGGAAAGTCAGAAAACCTAAATTTACAGACTAGCTCAATGTCTGTGGTTCAAAGTACTAAAACCACTAAATAAAACATAGCCGCCATAATAGCCAGGGAATGATTATTTTCAGAAGAGGTCAGCAATGGCAGACTCCCTAACTCCTCAGCACAGATTTTCTTAAAGCCATTCGGTCTTTAAAATAAATCAGATATGTAACACTCGCCTCTCCCACTGCCTGAACCTCAGATCTTTGCTGTAGTGAAAAGACACTGAAGGATATCCAGAATCTTTTACTTCTGTGTGAGTTGATTTCCTGGTTGCCCTCTCTGTGGTTCCTCCCACTGGCCCCCACCAGTCAGTACAGGTTTGCAAAAGAATGTCACCAGCACACCATTTAAGTGAAATCAACAAAAGTCCATTTATTAATGGAGTACTGGTAGTATTAACAAAAATCTGCGCTCAGGAAAAAACGAAAATGTAGGTCACTACAAAGCTGCTATGAAAAAAGGAAAAATCCTTAAAGTCTGATGGGAACAACACAGCGCTGCGTTGTTCCCATCAGATTAATGGAGTACTGTCATTCCAGTACAAGCGCTTTCGGGGCCGCACGGGGTCCCCTTCATCAGGCTCAGAATGAGATCCTTTTGCAAACTTGTATATCTTCACGGCGCCATCCGCGGTCACTAAGAGCACCTACCAGGATTTCAAAGAACATCCTATACCGGTAAGGAGTGCAGCAAGACACCTATATTACCAAGTCAGTACAGGACACAGTAGTAACATCGGGGCTGGCAGAAATGCACGACTGAATGTGCAAGGACCTGGGAAAAATAAAATAAAAATATCAACACTTCCAGAAGCACTGGATTCTAAAGATTCTTTACCCCGGGGCTGCTCTTCACTACAGCAGAGATGGCCAGCAAATGCAGTCATAGGAAGTATTAAATGTCTTTTTTTGCACGGATCACTGTATTTTCAACATTGATTTTAGCAGCACAGTTGCTTTAAGAAAACATTGCTTTCAGTTGTTAGCAATCAGCCTCTGATACGTCAATATAAATGCTACATCAAATATCTATCACATACCTACAATGTGACATAATGTAACCACATATTTCTGCCTCTTAATTTAGGAATGTGAACGCATACAGAAATCTGAGATGGAAAACATAAAAAATTGTTTTGTACATCGTGTGTACAAATAAACTTAAAGCTTGATGAAACTTGATAACGACCACAATCCCCTCTCCCCTACAATCATAAATCATGTGCGGTTTTAATTTAAGAGAGATTCAATACTCCCATTCATCGGTTTTCATGTCCAGAAAGCTAAGGATATTATTGGCAAACTTTACGGCTTGTTTTCTTGCTTCTTTTGAGCGGTCGTCTCCTTGGGAATCAATGGCATCCAGTGCAAGCAGTTGTGTGGTGAGAAGTTCTTCCAGTCGCATGTAATTTTTATCTGCTCGGCTGCCATCGAAAGAGAGGACTTCTTTTTGAAGATCCGAGAGGTTCCCGAGAACTTTCCAAACTGTGCCGTGAGATGGATGTTCTGGGTTGGCCTGATTACAGACACTCTCTCTCCTTTCAAGAGCTTCCTTGAGGTCGATATAGCTGATAACAGTTTGGACCTCCACCACTGCTCTTCTTCTTGCTTCCCGTATACAAGGATTTTTCCCGACACTCACTTCATCCAGCTGGGCAATGAGAACTTGAAGCTCAGACTTGGTTCCCACGTGAATGTCAGATATATTGTGCCATCTCTCCAAAACGCAGGCTTTTATTTCTGCACACCTTTTACGGATGGACTCGATTTTGACAATGGACTGATTTTTGGCCAGGTCGTAAGCGCTAGTAAAACGAGCTTCCTCCTCAAGATCCAGATATTTTAACAAGTTGTTTATTTCCTCCACTACCTCTTTTCTATAGTTCCTCACTTCCACATGGCCAGAAACATCTAATGCATCCAGGTCTGCAATGAGTCCGGAGAGAACGCAAGATAGGTGTCTGTAGGTTTCACATTCGTTTACCCCAGCGAGAAGTGCAATGAGGCTGCCACGGGCCTTGTTTACCTCAAGCATTACGGAGTTAATTTTTGGGATGGATGGATGTGCCTCTGTACAGAGAGGAAGTGCCAAGACCTGCTGTTTTAAACAGTTCTCTAATATCTCTTGAATGGCAAGAACTTTAGTAAGGGTGCGGTACCGTGCTTTTCTTAAGGAGGCTCTGCCTTCTGTTTTGACTTGTGTAAGTCTCATTAAGATATTCTGAATACCTTCTTCAAATTCTTCCGTGACACATCTTCTCCCCCCATACAAAGGGGCTATCTGCTGGGCTACAAGACATTGCGCCTCCTTAAAGATCTTCTCGATCTGCAAACGGCAGGGATGGTTTGCATTATGCTCCAATTCCTTGAGAAGCCTCTCGACTTCTTCTATTGCTCTTTTACGAGCCTGTAAAATATTGCCCTTTCCTTCTGGATCAATAGACTCGATTTCAAAGAGCTGCTTAGTCAGGGCTTTTTCCAGCTTTCTATACTCTGTATCACTCTGCAACCCACTAAAGGTAGCCACGCTTTGCTCAAGCTCTTTGACTTTCCTTTGGATCTCTTGAAGCGCTGTGATCGAAGCATGTTGATTGCCCATGTCCATTCTAATGAAGGCTTTCCCGTTATAAACTGAACTGCAAAGTAATACAAACATGTTAGAAACCTAATTTGTTCTATGTAAAATTCAATATAACAAGCAAAGACGGATATATGCTTTAGACTTCTCCCCTTGATGCCCTATACATTTAATGTCATAGTGTGACTTGTTACAGCCAAATGTATAGGACCGCAGAGAGCCGGTCAGGAAGCTTGTGGGACATGCAGAGCAATATTCTAGTTGCCCAAATTAATAGAAGAGCAGTTAGTAAGCGAATTGTTTACACCCTTAAACCTTTTCTTTTCTGGCAATCTTTAGGCCAGTCCAGTGGTCTCAAGGGTTCAACCTCATACCAGTGGTGGGCAGTCCTTCCTCCAGGACTGAGCAGTGTTCATGTGAGCATCTGAGCCCAGGAGTACTATGAGCCCAGGTTGTGTAATGACGAAACCCCAAGGAGGAGTGTCCATGGCAGCTTGGGCGTACAGGAAGTTGGCTAAATGATGCCAGCCATCATTCTACCCGGAAGAGGCAGGCAGCAAAATGGAGGAGGAAACAGAGACAGCATTTTGTTTTTTTCATAAAGGGAAGGGGACTATAATTACAAAAATCTTCAGCAAATTTTGCTCTTCAATAGAGCGTAGATCAGACATCCAGGCTCCTCTCATGTGCTAATGTTCTCCCTGCAGTTGTTAAGTGACAGAGTTGCTTTAAAGCCACTGATTAAACATGGCAGCCAACCAACAGGCTTCCTTTAAAAATCAATTCATTCAGTTAATAAAAGAAAGATGGTATACAATAATATCAGCTCTTATCTACCTTCCAAGTTATTCATCATAAACCTGGAAGGCTATAACATTTTGGATAATGAGCATTACATTACAGACATTAAACTGCAACTTCCTACTTACAACAGAGAATTTAAAGGGCACAGTTAAGCTAACCAAGAATAGCATTTGCAGCGTTGCCAGCAACACAGTGATAAGGCAGAGAAAGCATTTGTCGCTTTGTATCCGTTTGCAGGGATGTGCTTCTAATCTGTGGGCTGTGAAAAGTCTATACTACATCATGGAAAACAGATCTTACTAGTGTAAAGGGAGATAGTTGTTTCTCAGACAAGTTATAGCAGGAAAGTGTGCAGATCTGTGGTGGTTACATAGCATCTAGTCAGCAAATACAGTTCTGAAGGACAATTCTGTGACTGGGCAAAAGAGTGGACTCAGCATTTCTGCATCTCATCTAAAGCGAAATTCCGAGCACACAACTAAACGCACAATTATTATACATTTATGTGACTGCTTCCCAGTCAAAAGGATTTGTAGTTATGTGTACCAAGTCTTGTAATTCACACCTCTGATCAACTGACACCATCACTCTGGTGACTAATTGTTCAGTGAGCAGACAGGTGACAAAGGAAGCTAGAACATTCATATAGGAAAAAAGAAAGGGATTTACTAAAATATCATAAGCTTTAAACCTGTTATTGTAATTTCAAATAGGGATGCACTGATACCGTTTTTTCGGTATGGAGTACAAGTACCAATACCACTGCCATGGAGCCAGCCTCAAGCTGGCTCCATGTTGTCTAAACTGCTTGATTGGCTGAGAAGCCTGTTTCCCAGCCAAGTTCAATCAGCATGGAGCCAGCTTCCCGGCCAATCAGGAAGCCAGGCCGCAAGTGACCAGCCTCCCAGCTTCCCGATTGGCCGGAAAGCCGGCTCCATGCTGATTGGCCGGAAAGCCGGCTCCATGCTGATTGGCCGGAAAGCCGGCTTCATGCTGATTGGCTGAAAAGCCGGCTTCCCAGCCAATCAGCATCAAGCCGGCTGTTCGGCCTGCTCCATGCTGATTGGCCGGGAAGCCGGCTTCCTGGTCAATCAGGAAGCCGGGTCATTACTCACCGCCCAGCTTCCTGATTGCACGGGAAGCTGGCTCCATGTTCCCCTACGGCATTGCCGGTCTGAGGAAATCTTTCTCTGACCAAAAGTTCCGGTATCGGGGAAGGTATTGGAGCATTTGGGCGAGTAGGAGTACATATTGTTCTGCCAAAGCTAATTTGCATCAACAGCAAAATGTAAATCTTGTGTAAAACTCTAAAAGCCGGACAAAACTGCCGTCCTCCAAGATTGGAAATTAAGCTGACTCAGTTTTTGGGAAATATGTTTTCCTTTCTTTGTTGAAATATCCTCAAAAATGCTCACAATGCAGCACCATTTTTCTTAGGATTGCAGCATTTGGGGCTGATGAATGCTGCGGCCTTGACCTCCGAATGCTGCCTAAGCATCTGGTCATATGACTAATTGCCAAAGGGACCCCGATGTTCTCTCCAGCAAAGAGATTTAAAGCGCTCATACCCTTTATCCTCTGTACAGTCCGGTACCATTGTATTTCATTGTTTTTAACTGATTTCCACTTTGAAATAAAATTCACTCTTCCTCACCCTCTCCAGTGCTCTGTGCGGGCATAGACGAGTAGTGACCAAGCTTCTCATCATAGGAGTCCTTATACATGAAAGAGAGGGGGCATGTCTGACCAGATCAGTTACAGTGCACTGGGCAGTGTGGTCAGACTCTGGACTGAACAGTCATACCTATTAGACACATTGCCTGACTGTTATAAGAAGAAAGTAGAGGGGAAACTATAAATACAAAGGGGGGGAATGTATCAAAACTGGAGCAGCCAAAATCTGGAGCAGACACAATCTGGAGCAGATTTGCACTGCAACCAATCAGCTTCTCTGTTTCATTTTCAAATCTTACCTGAGCAAACGGAAGAGAGATGCTGATTGGTTCCCATGGGCAACTGCTCCAGATTCTGTCTGCTCCAGTTTTGATCAAATTCCCCTCAATGAGGTTAATATACTAAAGGACTACAGAACTAATATACTAAAATAAATATTCACTTTGATTACCCAATCATTTGAAAAGCAAATCCCTATGGACTTTGAACATCCAATCATGTGCAGATGAAAAAAAAGTGAACGTTCACACAATCTAAGTAAATATTCTCGACTTCAACTGAACTTTACAGAGGAATGCCAGAAATGGTAACAAATAACCCTTGCAATGGGGCTATACATACAATGCAAGGGTTAACTACTTGTTTTGGTTTAGGGGGCAAAAATAAAAATAAAGATATACTCACCTGAACCTCGGTCCCACCTGGATGCTAGACCAGTCGCTGCAGCCTCTTTTCCCCCCGGCTCCAGTGGTCTAAGGGCCCAAGACGTCATCATGCCTAATGCAGGACTGAAGATCAGCTGAGTACATCTTCTTTATTTAAGGCCCCCTAGACAAAACAACACACTTAACCCTTGCAGTGCAGGGGTAGCCCCACTACAAAGGTACATTTTTACAATCGGTGGGGTTCCTCTTTAATGTCTTCCATTGCCCTTGGTATTATTACATTTCTTGCAAACACCAACAAGGCTCTTCTCCCTTTTGCTCCCTTTTAGTCGGTTCAATAAAACTTTCCACTGAAAGCGTTTTGTTATATCTGTTTGATTAGGAGAAAAACTAAATACAAATCGGTTGATCCTGCCAGAAATCCCGAGCCATCCTGTGCACTCTGCCCTAGTGAACTGCTAAGATCATTTTAGGAAATAAAGCTGGCCATACACTGCTCAGACTTTCATACAAAAGAACATTTGCTCGACTTTCTATTAGTTGATGGGGGTCACACAGACAATCGATTTTGACTGTAGTGACAAAAGAACTGGAAGGTGCAGGGTGGAAAAATGTTTTTGTACAAACAACATTCTAACAGTGAGTGTGATTTTTGTTCGGGAAACTCCATTCATTACAAAACTGAACGTTCAAATCAAACGAAATTTCGAATGACATTTGTCAACTGCGTGATGGCATTATCGGGTGGTGAAGAAAGATCTTCGTTCAGAAATCTACTAGAGTATGGTCAGCTTAATGGAGATAAGGATAGGGGGTAGTGTTCTGTAGTCCCAACACACTTCCTTTCCTAGGGTGGCAACGCTGCTCTTCCACAGATTCAGTACAATAAGTGTTGTCTTCCTAGGACAAGAAATGTCAAAACTAATGGAGAATCACCAGGCAAAAGCCCCCAATAAATAATGCAGCCACCAAATAACTAGTAGGCTGCAGTACATTGCATTTCTGCAATTGATAACATTTCTTGGGTTTAGACACACTTTAAGGTACCCATGATGATACTTTGATAAAAAACTGGCCATACACTGCTAGAGCTTCGAGTGGTGGCCATGTTGGCACAAAACAAACCCAAACCCCCATTGCTCCTTGACAAAAGTCGCTTTTCAAAATCGAAGTCGAACTGAACATTCTCAGCCCAACAGCACCTACATGCAATAAGATTCAGCAGCTGCTCGGCATGGGAGCTTCCAAAGTCAAAAAAAGAGAAGTCACATTTTCTATGGTCAGATGGAAGAAGTGCAACAGATTCCTCCATCTACGCCAAACTGTGGATGGAGGAATCTCCCACTGGGCCAAGCTTCAGTATCTTGCAAGTCGGTCCCGCTGGCTCTCAAAATACCTGAACAATGCCGGCATCTAATCAGATAGTTCAGGTATTTTGACAGCCAGCGGGGCCGACTAGCAAGTCCACACAGTTTAGCGTAGATGGAGGAATCTGTTGCACTTTTTCCATCTGACCATAGAAAATCTGCAGATAATCTATAGTTGTATGGCCGGCTTTCTAAGAAGGTGTGCACTGACATACAGGTCAGGTATGTTGCATTAAGACAACACCCCATTTCAACTGGTTTGATTGGGAATCTTAAGGTAACAGACATGCCTCAAGCATGACTTTATTTTACTGCTCCACAATATATCATGGTGGGTCTGAGCTCTACTGAAAACAATGGATTTATTTTCCAGTACAAAGCAGAACGTTACCCATATCTTCAAAATAACAACAAAGTCACCTTTAGAAATGTTTAGTAATGACAATCTACAAACAAAAATACTTCTAGATAATTGCCGGCTTTGTATTCTTTGCATTCCTTATTTCTCTTTTCTTTCCCAGTCTCCTGACAGCAGCCATGTTTACTAAGGGCAGATTACTAGATCTCCCTCTACTTCCTGCAACTCTGACCCATGTGACTAGGACATGTGACCATGCACATCATCTCAGGGGAGGAAAATGCCTTTCCCTGAGATCTCGTGAGATTACAGATGAGATTTCCCAGCAATGCTCTGCTGATGTAACCTTCCCAGAATGCAATGCTTGGGCACGATTGCATCATTTGTGCCAAAGTGGACCAGGAAGAGGAGGAAAAAAAAAGGAATTGTAAATAAAATAAAAATAAGTTTGTTTGGCCTCATTCACTCGGGGCTAACTCGGGGCGTACACGTCCGTGTGGCGTGCACACCCACATCGGCTGTTACCGTGAGGGACAGGTGCTGCATGCAGCAGCCTGTTCTTCCCTATGGGATGACGTGGCCGTGCGCTGTCATACGCTCACCTGAACGGGTCCGGGTGACCGTACTCAGACGCAGACAGGATGGATCCGGTCTGCGTCAGAGCACAAACACCTGGACCCGCACGGAAGTGCAGTTCAGGTGTGCGTATGACAGCGTACGGCCGCGGCCCCCCATTTGGAAAAACAGGCTGCTGCACGAAATCGCACGCAGCACTTCTCCCTCCCGGGAATGGTCCGATACGGGCGTGCATGCCGCACAGACATGTACGCCCCAAATTAGCCCCGTGCGAATGAGGCCTTAAGCTAATGAATGTAAAATGACTTCATATCAGCATGCAGAACTGTATGCTATTGATTTTTAGTGAAAGGGGTAAAGGTCCACTTTAACATAACATCTATTCTGATTTTCAATGGCAGCTCCGTTTGGTGTTTAACTGTGCTAAGCCCCCGCAAATTAAAACCTGGTGTGTTCACTCTTGGGGTACATATCCATGCCGACTCTGGAACCTCAAACATATATGAAAGCATTAAATACAGAAAGCACTCTCCGACATTAGGGCTAATCTCCTGTCCTTTAATAAGGATTAGTATATACATCATACCTGCAAAGCTTCAACATGTCAGCACTAGCAATGGAATGTACCATGTTCAATTTTTTAACACAAAAACCTCTTATTTAAGTTTTCAGCCCTCTCTGGAGATGTTAATGTCTTACCTACCAGTAAAAACAGGTATCTCCGGTGTATGTGACAGGGTGCTGTGTGGTGCTTAGGTGTATCTCAGATTGTGCAATCAGTACAGCTGAACAGGACCTGTCAGTGAAGCTTCTGCCACGCTCCAGGAGATGCTTTCCCCGAGAGATGTCTATGTGCTGTGGGGCAAGCTGGAGCTCTGCTAGGTATGTAAATGGATCTATATCCGGATTCTACTTGAAAGAGGCTGAGCTTGTTCTGTGAGTGTTGGGTAAGGCCTTGCTCAGGGTGGAGCACCAAATTATTTTTGGAGCAGGATCTGTTAAGTTGCTGCGGTAGGAACAATGACTTTTGGTTCATGTGAACTCTATGAAATCGGATTCTGACAGCTAATTATTTGCTAAACTGATTTTTCTGGAAGCCTTCTTAGTGGGAAATGACAAAAGATCTGCGACTGTCTCTAAAACTAGACAACGCCCTGCTTTATAAATATTTAAAGCCCAAATGCACCTTCAGCTTTTATACCTTAAAGGGTAAGTTCAATTTCCCCCAAAATGTGAAAAAAATTAAGTTACCCACAGCACCCCACCACCTCCCCAAGCCCCCACTGCACTTAGATGTCTAAAGTCACCGGCAACCGGTGTAGCGGTCCGTATACCGGACTTTCCAGCCCGGCAGTATGGAATGTTCATAATGCTTGTAAATGGCAAGCGCTCATTGGTCAGCACTGTCACATGACCATGCGGGCTAATGAGAAGTGTTTCTTACTTCCAGATCCTGGTTCCGGTCTCAGTAGCATTCTCATGGGCCTTCAGGGTCATGTGACCAATGAACGCTCAAATTTGGCGAGCATTATGAGCATTCCATACGACGGGGCTGGGAAGTCCCGTGTACAGACCACCACACCGGCTGGCAGGGACTTCAGACACAATATAACAGACGGATATTCACCTTTGTAACATCTCCAAAATAGTCTCACCCCCCTCTGCCAATCCCTCCACTGGCTTCCATCCCTCACCCCCCTCTGCCAATCCCTCCACTGGCTTCCATCCCTCACCCCCCTCTGCCAATCCCTGCACTGCCTTCCACTCGCCCAAAGGATAAAATTCAAAATATTAACAACCACTTACAAAGCCATCCACAACTCTGCCCCGGCTATATCTCAAAGTATCACCCTAACCGTCCCCTCCACTCCTCCAAAGACCTCCTGCTCTCTAGCTCCCCGTCAACTCATCCCATGCTCGCCTCCAGGACTTCTCTAGAGTCTCTCCCATCCCCTGAAACTCTTTACCCCAACCTGTCTGTCCATCTCCCACTCTCACTGCCTTTAGGTGATCCTTTAAGACTCATCTCTTCAGGTAAGCCTATCCCACCTCAAACTAACCACTCAACCATCTCGTTCTCAAACAATTCATCCCCACAAAGCTTCCTCCTCATGTATCACTTCCCCCTCCCTTTTAGATTGCAAGCCCTCCTTACCATCTTGTCTTGAATTATATTGTGATTGTAATGTCTTCCTTATATTGTAAAGCGCTTGTTGGTGCTATATAAATCCTGTATAATAATAACAATGATAATGATAATAATAATAATCAAAAACAAAATGCTTTCAATTGTAAATTTACCAAACCAAAATAAATCAAATAAAAGTTCATGGTTAGGGTTTACGTTCACTTTAAAGCCACATTGAATAGCAGAATAAACCAAAATGTATGTGACCTCTCATATCGGAAAAAGGGTCCTGACTCAGGCATACCGCTGGCCCATTTATACAGCATGGGGTTGTGCTTTCCGGATGAGGATTGCGTTTATTTGTAATGCACAAGGGGTAACACCTTTCATCCCAATGAATAAAAAGAAAATGGCAAGAAGAGAGCCCGGTCACATGACCTGTCAAAGTCACATGACTAGCTAGCCTCTGCTCCAATGACAGTTCTCCCTGCATACAAGTAGAACTGCATGGAACACTGCAGTTTTCTATGTGTTCTTGTGGTGACTTGTGCTGATCCGGTGCCCTAAAACGCAAGTCACCTGTAGTATGTGTGGTGGCCCTGATTCTTCTCAGAGGGCTCGTTCTCACTATAGCAGTTATTAGTGATTTTCAGTAACCAAACAATGCCAGTCACCACTAGGGCACAGGAAACAATGGCCTATTAAACCTACCAGTTTCATGTTTACTAATCAGTTTCCAGATTAGCGTTATCAATAGCCAGAACCTTCCCCAATTCATTGACTGCTTAGTGACTGTGCACCTCAGACGCTTCCACAGGCACACATGTACAGTAGCTCTGAAGGCACTCTAAAGCCTGGACTATGTCACTGTCGGGCATTACGTCCGGCTCGCTGTTAGTCTCCGCCCACCGCTTGCAGAAGGACTTGGAACTTGAACGTTTGTGGTCATGTGACCGCCAATTTAATGCACACACAAGCAGGAAACTCCGAACAGTTTTACAGCTAGTACAGACAAGCCTTCCAGCAGCTATTGAGCCGCCCGATCACTTGTATGGTGCTGGGAAGTGTGCACCCTCCTGCCGCCAGCTATCCTGGCCTCCACTGTCCTATGCGCGGGCCCTGGACCAGCACAGCGGTCTCTGCACTGAGATCGGAGGGAGATCAGTACATGTCCACCGGCTGAACTCCCCCCCAATGCGGAAGTGATGTGTATTACATCACATCCACCTTCAGCCTGTCATTGCTCAGGCTGCTGTAGCAAGGAGAAGAAGCTGATGAAGCAGATCAGCTTCATCAGCGTCCTCCCGTCACCCAAAGCTCAGTATACCGCCAGCTACTGCTCGCTGTATACTGAGACGCCGCAGCCGGAGCGGATCCCAACAATTCTGTCTGGATCCACCCAGTTGCGTGAGTGACAGCTGGCTCTGCCTATCTAGAGGCAGAGCCAGCTGTACCCGCCCCCTCCCCCGTCCGTTCCGCCAGTCAGCGCTGGAGGATCGGAGAGGGGAAATCCCTGCAGGGAGCCGTGAGTGACCGTCACAGCTCTCTGCACGGATAGATCGAGAATTGAGCGAGCAACGGTATGTGTTTGCTCACTTCCCGATCTACTGAGCCGACCTGTGACAGTTTCATTGTCACAGGCCGGGTCAGATTAAAATCACTCGCCTCATAATTCTCCTTTAAGTGTCAAAAACAAAAAAAGTCATATATAACAGGTTTTTTTTTAAAAACACAAAATGTTTTCAAGCCCCTTGCGCCAACTTACATGCACATACAAACTCACACACGTGTCAGGTGCGCCTTTGTGCGAAAACGATGCTTATACCACATGTTACATATCACCACAAACGTCGCAGTGAGAGCAATAATTCTAGATCCATTAATCACTGATAACACTAAACTGATGAGGTTAGTTTTTAATGAGTCACCTATGGCCAATTTTGGGTATGTATGGGTAGTTTTTTGTGATTTCGCGCATGTGCGCAATTTTAAAGCTTGACATGTTTGGTGTCTATTTGCCCGGCGTGACCACGTCTTTTATATTTTACCAAAAAATTGGGTAATAATAAATGTTTCATAACGGAGGGAAAAGGGTGAGGTTTTTTTATCCAAAATTTTCAGTTCTTTTTTCATTGTATAGTAAAAAATAAAACCCCCCAGTGGTGATTAAATACCACCAAAAGAAAGCTCTATCTGTCCCCAAAAAATGGTATCAAATGTATTTCAGTGCAGTGTTGCATGACGGAATAAATGTAAGTCAAAGTACCGCAAGGCTTAATACTGAAAAATGTCCTGGACAGGAAGGGGGTTTAACACCCCAGTCAGCAAGTGGTTAAGTTAAAGGAGAACTATGGGGTTAAGGCTTTTCCCCATAGTTCTCCTTAGGGTAAAGGAAGGACACAAACTAGCGTCCTCCCGTTACCCTAAGCTCAGTATATAGAGAGCTGTGGCTCGCAGTATACTGAGACGCCGCAGTATACCGCGAGCTGCTGCCCCTCCCCAGTCACGGCAGAGAGCTGTGACAGGATCGAGAGGAGAGCGAACGCCGGTATGTGTTCGCTCACCTCCCGATCTACTGAGCCGACCTGTGACAGTCTCATTGTCACAGGTCGGCTAGAACTATGAGGTGAGTGAAAAGCACTCACCTCATAGTTCTCCTTTAAGATCACATGACTAAATGCCTAGGCATACAGTCACATGACCAGCTGCTGTGGGAGTCCAGGGCAATGTATTCTACAGAATCAGGAGACATCAGCAATGGTGGCCTCCATGTTTCTTTCAGTAAAGTAAACTTTGTACTGTAAATGTATATAAACACAATGGGAACCCGGACCATTTACTAGCCCATTCCTTTCAATGAGTTCCCCGGAAACCCTCAGTCTCTGATATGCAAATTCTGACTTGCACAAGGAAAGCCAATGACTGACTCCGCCTCCTCTCAACGTGTGACTTGCTGCAGTTTCTAATGCACACAGTGACATCAGAGGAAGTCATTTCAGTCCAGGAGACTGCACAAGACTGAAGGGAAGGCCGGAGTTCCGCTTTGAGTGCGCAACACATGCGAACGCCCCCAACGTCACGGGGTACAAGCCCTTCACCAGGAACACGCTGGGTGCCCTGTATGAATGCACACATGCAATGCACCGGAGGGTTCCCGGGTTCCACTGTGGTTGCAAGTTTAAGCAGCGCGCCCATTGGTTTACTTTGCCGGTTCGCACACTAGGCAAAAAAACTCACGCAAGACCGTGGCGGGGTTCTGCATTCTACCCTTGGCCCTCACATTGGCCACAATGGAAGTCAACAGGACCACGCCGCCGTCTGACGCAAAGTGACCGCCACAGGCAAAGTAAAGCAAACCTGACCACCGATCGTCCTCCTTCAACGTCAAAAGGCGTTCGCCAGCGTCAGGGGGGAGGCGAAAGCTGCAGCAATTTAACGCATGCATACACCGGGCCTGGCTGCAGCACCCTGACTTGCTTGGCTCTGGTCACTCACATATATAAGAGGAAGCAGCTCAAACCCTGCACTCACCTCTCACCGGCAGGGTCACTGGCAGAGGCGGCCACGCCCCTCCTCGGGCTCCCAGGCACACCGCTCAGCGGTGGCTCAC
>NW_017306280.1:4434265-4434853 GCF_000935625.1 Nanorana parkeri | reverse complement strand
CTCTCTTCTCCCGGTACCGGCACAGCGGAGACACGTCCGGCGCTGAGCGTAGTGCCCCACAGGTGACGTCATCGTTCCTGCTGCGTACACTCCCAGAATCCTCTGCGGCCGCCAGACCCCACCATGAGCTGTAGCCGGTGTGCTAGAATGGCGTTCTTAGGAGGGACTTGTAGTTCTGTTCCTTTTTATTTTAGCCAGGACTACATGCGTTAGAGGCCACCAGAACATGTGTATTCTTTATACCGCTTTAAAATACCATCAGTGGATCCTGACAGGGACCAGACGACCTCAACACTCCAGATGCGCTGAAACTACAAGTCCCATGAGGCATTGCAAGACTGACAGCAACATGCATGACTCACAGAGGCAGAGGCATTATGGGATTTGTAGTATTACCATAGCTGGAGTTTCTAGGTTGCTTATCCATGATACAGAGAATGCTATGGCTGATCGTCTCTTCTTATTAGGAAACCAGAGGCAACAAGAAGGAGGCCAGCCATGACACCAAGAAGGAGGCCAGCCATGGCAACACTGTATTTCTCTTGATATAAGTTTCCTTTTTAAATCAGCCAATCAGCTAGTATATTT
>NW_017306280.1:4402118-4433979 GCF_000935625.1 Nanorana parkeri | reverse complement strand
ATATATATATATTTTTGTTTCCCTCAATACATTTCTGGTTTGCTGTAGTTTCTCATTACTGAGATCAATAGAACAGAACCAGCTCCTATGTGGTGCTCATATGTTACAAACTCACAATATAGTATTGGTTTCTATTGCTATAGCGCTCCATTTCCTGCAGAGGGCGCACTTGATACAGCTGATTGTGAATCGTAGGCTATTGGGCTCCATTAACCAAAATCAGTATTAGGAAAATATGAATGCATTAATATTGTTTATGGAAATTGAAGTATAATGAAAATTATGCACAGGCATTTTATTTTAAATTTTTTAGATAGAGTTAGTTTATTTATTACAACCCTTTATTTGTCCTGGTGACCATTATTCCTGAGGAGCAAAAAGGTTGATTCATATACCATTCACAGGCCTGTTCACCCTGCAAGTATCTGTGAATGCCCGTTTTGTGCGCATATTAGTACAAAGAATGTTCTTTAAAAGAGAACTATGAGGTAACCTTTTTATCCCATGGTTCTCTTTGGGTCACAGGAAGACATATACTAACGTCCTCCAATGACCCAAAGCTCAGTATATAGCTCACTATTGTCCGCTATATCCTGAGAGCGCCGCAGCCGGGAAGGATCCCGACAATACTGTCTGGGTCCACCCAGCTGGCTGATTGACAGCGGGCTCTGCCTATTTAGAAGCAGAGCCAGCTGTGCCCACCCCCAACCCCCTCTCCTCCACTCAGCGCTGGAGGATCGGAGAGGGGGGAATCCCTGCAGGGAGCCGTGACTGACGGTCACCACTCGCTGCAGGGAGATGATCAGAAAGTGAGCGAGCGACGGTATGTTTTCGCTCACTTCCCGATCTATAGAGCTGACGTGTGACAATTCCATTGTCACACGTTGGCACTGACTATGAGGATGAGTGGAAATCACTCACCTCATAGTTCTCCTTTCATTTTTTTCTTTAGAAGTGTAATTAAATTTGAATGTTCCCATTGTAATATCGCATTATGGCCACTAGATGGTGCCAAAAGAACATATAAAATAAGCATATAAGAGAGGCAGAGCCAGCTATCAATCAGGTAGCAGGGTGGAACCCGACAATATTGTCTGGATCCTTTCTGGGTGCAGTGTGGCTCTGCGCTGTCAGCATATACAGTAGTTTGCAATAACCCGCTATACGCTGACTTTGGGTCACAGGAGGACATTAGTAAATGTAAAAAAAAAAAAGGTTTGGCATTAGTTCTCTTTTAATTGGGTTTTTACCCTTCCTTATTTTATTGACATTGGCTAGACGTGCACTTTAATGTTTGTAGTAAAATTAGTCGCATATAAAAAACACAAAACAAAATGTTTAAGTCCCCCACCCTGCCGTATACACGCACATATTACATATCACCATGAAAGTTCTATCTGTCCCCAAAAATGATATAAAATTCATTTCAGTACAGCGTTGTATGACGGAATTAATGTCAGTCGAAGTACCGCAGCCCCGAAAACTGAAAAATGTCCTGGGCAGTAAGTGGGTTTAACACCGCGGTCATCAAGGGCTTAAAGAATCTTGCTTGCTTCACCTTTGGTGTGATTTACACCACCGCTTCCAAAGCAATAGATTAAAATGCATTGCACTGCGTGAAATTCACTCTTATTATTATTATTGGTGTGACTGTTTTTTTTTTTTTTTCTTTTTAATACAAAAAGTGTTTTGAATGGCACCAAACAATATCCTGGATGTTTGTCTTTCAGGCCATCACCTTCTGCCCTCCAGCACAATCCAAACATGACTGGATCGGCCCTCCGGATCGATACTCCAATCTGCGTCCTATCAAATACTTTATTCCTAAAAATGAGTCCCATCTGGAAAGGAAACTCCGAGAACTGAGACAGGAAACACAAGAGTGGAATCAAAGATTTTGGGAAAATCAGAATCTCTCATTTATTACGGTGAGTAGAATACTTAAAGGGTTATTAAACCCTCCGGTGTTTTTGCATATATTTAGTGCTAACAAGCAGTAGATATATGCAAAAAGTGTAAAGAAAAAAAAAACCCGCTTTGAAAAGGGTTAATACTCACCTGTGTCTTCCCCGCGCGCTCCCGTCCGGAAAATGTGAAAATTCTCGGCCAGAAAGCATCTTGGGGCGGGCGCATGCGCAGTCCACATTTTCGGCCGGGATGCGAGGAGAGACACAAGGTAAGTCTATGGACGGCGTGCACCCGCACAGACACCATGGGACAGGAAGTGCCAGCAAGCTCAGAGGAGTCAGCGCTGGATCGGAGACCCGCCGCAGCGCTGGAGGGACAGATGAAAAGGACAGGAAAGAAGAAGAAGAAGATCGGATTAAGAAACATGATTTAAGGTAAGTGCTTTCATTAACATTGGGGGGGAAAGATTTTCGACTTTAATGTCACTTTAAAGCTGAACTCCGGAATAATATTACAAATACCAATTAAAGGAGAACTATGAGGTGAGTGCTTTTCACTCGCCTCATAGTTCTAGCCGACCTGCAACAATGAGACTGTCACAGGTCGGCTCAGTAGATCGGGAGGTGAGCGAACACATACAGGCGTTCGCTCACCTCTCGATCCTGTCACGGCTCTCTGCCGTGACAGGGGAGGGACTGGATTCCCCGCTCCGATCCGCCAGCGCTGACTGGTGGAACGGACGGGGAGGGGGCGGGTACAGCTGGCTCTGCCTCTAGATAGGCAGAGCCAGCTGTCACTCACGCAGCTGGGCGGATCCAGATATTGATGTCGGGATCCGCTCCGGCGTCTCAGTATACCGCGAGCTGTATACTGAGCCTAGGGTGACGGGAGGACGCTAGTTTGTGTCCTCCCGTTACACTAAGGAGAACTATGGGGAAAAGCCCCATAAAACAATCATAAAATACACTCAAATAACTGTATTTGGCTTGGTATTAGCATCTTGTTATCACCTGTACAGCAGCACTGTACTGCAGCACTAGGGGCCAATCAGAGGTGCTGCATACACATGTGCTGACAAGGACTGACAGGAGGAGAGAGCAGAGGGATGAGGTTATCATTGTGCTGCTTCTCCTTTACAGCCCTGTAAAAGGTTTCAAGGCTGGTAGATGACCTGACTGTACAGCATGACTGCAGAAGAGAGGAGTCGGGTCACCAACCAGCGGGCTTCTTGTCAGGCACCGAAACTTGGCACTCATCGGGGGGAAAACCTGTAATTATGCGAATGCTTCACTTGATTCAGCATGATGAAGCTCGGTGTGCTCTTTTAAATAAAATGTACCAAACAGACCCAATCCATAAGCCACAGAATACTCCACTCCTGGGCTTCTCTTTTCCTTTCTGCTTTAAATACAGTTACATAAACTGTTTTGCATTTATTCAAGCAGAGAATTTTAAACCAAACTGACTTTATTGACAGCAATCTAGGTGTAGAGTGTACATTATGAGATGGGGCTTGTTGGAGGGTCCACCCAGGGCCATCAGCACGACAAAGAGAACTATGAGGTAACCTTTTTATCCCATGGTTCTCTTTAGGGTCTCAGGAAGACATATACTAACGTCCTCCAGTGACCCAAAGCTCAGTATATTGCTCACCATTGACCGCTATATCCTGAGAGCGCCGCAGCCGTGAAGGATCCCGACAATACTGCCTGGATCCACCCAGTTGGCTGATTGACAGCGGGCTCTGCCTATTTAGAGGCAGAGCCAGCTGTGCCCACCCCCACCCCCCTCTCCTCCACTCAGCGCTGGAGGATCGGAGAGGGGGGAATCCCTGCAGGGAGCCGTGACTGACAGTCACCACTCGCTGCAGGGAGATGATCAGAAAGTGAGCGAGCGACAGTATGTCTTTGCTCACTTCCTGATCTATAAGTGTACATTATGAGATGGGGCTTGTTGGAGGGACCAGGGCCTTCAGCACGCCATCTGTTGGGGGACTACAAGTCCCAAGAGGCATTGCGATGCTCTGACATCCACAGGAATGACTCCCAGAGGCATGATCGTCTTTATCCTCCTGCTGAAAAACCAATAAGCCCAACAAGGAAGTGAGCCTTTCTCTTGGCTGTAGTAGGTCGGAGGACCTGGAAACTAAGATTGAAGAATGTCATTAATAGAGCCGTCAAGATATATAAAAGCCACTGAGTGAGGGTCTGTCACAGGGCTTTTGTTTGCTTCAAGCTGGGTTTGCATTCCTATACAAGTCTATAGAAATTCAAAATGTGCATGTGGCAGGTGAAATACACATATCAATAAATTCTGAATGATCTCAGAAATGTCTAAAACCGATGCCATCAAAACAAGGCCAAAGCCCATTGACACAGACTCTTAATGCAGTCTACCATTAGCTACTTGGACTGTAATAGCTGTTATACAAAGTGGATTATCCCTTACACTTGGTAAACTCCACTCAACTCTACATATTTAATCTAGATTGGAGTTTGGCTTGCTAGGTTAAAATCCCAAAGTGAAAACCTCCGCTGAGTAATGAAGCTATTTGCTGGAAATAGTGCGAGGGGCGGGATCGTATTATATTTTGCTCTACTGTCCTACAGTTTTTTGGGGGGCTGGCCCTGTATTGGTCCTACATTAATTTGTATAATCTGCTCACATTTATTTTCTTTGTTTTGTGTTTTAGGAAAAGGAAGAATTTATCGCTTCAAAACTTAACGCTTTAGGGCTGGGCCGGAAAGATGAAGAAGGTGAGATGTATTAACCACCTGACGTCCTGCAGTTGTAGTTTAACGGCCAGACTGTGGCTTCCGAGATGCGGGTTGGCACTTTTTAAACGTCCTTGACCGCCCTCGTTCGTGCGCGTGCTGGGTGGGAAAACTGCTTGAATTGTAAACAGCCAGCGATGGCGAAGCGCCCAATCGCTTGTATTATGCATGTAGGTGTGCGCCCCCCTCCGCTGCTGCTCCGCTATGCCCCGTGCAGGCCCGGGACCGGCACAGCAGGTCTGTGATGGGAGGGAGATCAGCACACGATCTCCCTCTGACCTTCCCCCCGGTGTCTGAACATGGTAGTGATGTATATTACATCACTTCCGCATTCAGCTGTCATTCTCCGGCTACAGAAGCTGGTGACATAAGGGGTCTTAGAGATCCCTGATGTCTCCATAAAGAGGACCTGTCACTGTAAATTGGCTATCACATAGGGGATTTCTAAGCCCCCTATGTGATAGCAATAAAGTTAAATAAATTTTTTTTAAAGTGAAATAAAAAAAAAAAGAGTCTCATATAAAAAAATTGTTTACAAATCCCCCACGCCCCCCACACACAGGCGTGCGCGCGCACCAGGTTTGTTTACCTGCGAAAATGGCAATTGCACCGCACATCTTGCATATCGCCACGAATGTTGGAGTGAGAGCAATAATTCTAGAGCAATTATTCACTGATAACACTAAACTGACGAGCAGTAAAACATCGCCTATAGCCAATTTTGAGTATGGTAGCTTTTTTGCAATTTCACATGCACGCGCAATTTTAAAGCTTGACATGTTTGGTGTCTATTTACCCGACGTGACCCCGTCTTTTATATTTTACCAACAATGTGGGTAATAATAAATGTTTTATAATTTATTTATCAATTTATTATTAATTTATTTATAATTTTCAGCATTTTTTTCTTAGTAAAAAAAATAAACCCCCCAGTGGTGATTAAATACCACCAAAAAAAGCTCTACCTGTCCCCAAAAAATGGTATGAAAGTAATTTCAGTACAGCGTTGCATGATGGAATAAACGTCAATCAAAGTACCGCATTAACCACCGGGACAGGTGGTTAAATGAGAACAATGCCATTTCATACTGTAATCTTGTGTGTAGATGAGACACTGTATCTAACAGACTCATGTGACTTGCCTTTCATGCTTTCAGTGTCTCTATTAACCGCTTTCCGTTGGTTGGGTTTTTTAAAATGTCCTTGTGCCCATGCCCGCTTATGCGTACCACCTTGTGCACACATGAGCGGGAAACTGTCCGAATTTGTAACAGCCAGCGATGGCTGTTTACATACAAGCAGTCCGGTGGCTGTAGACCCGCTGGATCGCTTGCATGTTGTGCCTTCATGAGCCCCCTCCGCCGCCGCTGTCGATCACAGGCTCCCTGTGCCCCGTGCGGGCCCGGGACCTGCACGGCAGCTCTGTGATCAGATGAGTACACAATCTCCCTCTGATCTCTCCTGTCCGATTTCATGCGATCCGTGACCGCGTGCCTGACTGAATTTCCACTCGCCCTCTCTTTATTTCCACTCGCCAAATGCGAGCTGGCGAGTGGAAATTTTGAGCCCTGCTATATACTACATATAGAGTGCACTGAACAATAGATTTACAATTATCCTCTGCTAATATGAATGGGTTAAATGATCCGTAGTACATGATATGTAGCCCTGTACCCCCTTTTCCACTTACAGAGCTAGGTTATTTTTCTTTTAAATAAATATTAATGTAATTTTATTGGTATCTATCTACCAGTAGCTGCCTCATTTCCCACCCTCGGCTTATATTCGGGTCAATACTTTTTCCCAGTTTTTTTTGGGTGAAATTAGGTACCTCGGCTTATATTCGGGACGGCTTATACTCGAGTATATACAGTATATTAAATCACGTCCCATTCAGCTGTCATTCTCCGGCTACAGAAGCTGGAGAGAAGTTGTTGAAGCAGATCTCTGCTTCATCAGCTTCTTTTTGGGGTCCCTAGGTGACATTAGGGGTCTTAGAGACCCTTGATGTTTCCATAAAGAGGACCTGTCACTGGATATTTGATATCACATAGGGTGCTTCTTAGCCCCCCTATGTAATAATAAAGTTAAGTGTGTAGAAAAAAAAAAAAATTAGTTACACATAAAAAAACAAACGTTTAAAGTCCCCCTGCCTCCACATACACACGCAAACATGCATCAGGTGCGCAAAAATTATGATTGCGGTCATTACGCCACACATGTTACATGCGAATATCAGAGTGTGAAGAGAGAGCAAGGGACGTATTTTTTTTTTTTGTGTGTGTTTGTAGATCTCATTGAGCTCTTCATTTGGAAAGTAGATCTTAATGCTAAAAATGATGGGCACCCCTGCACTATATGGTCAAAAGTTAGTGGACACCAGACCATTACACCTATATGAGATGGTTGGAAATCCCATTTGTCGAAAGTGCTGAATTGGGAGGAGTGTCCACATACGTTTGGCCTACGGTATATTTTGAGTGATGATTTCCATTTTAACTTTTTAAGTCATTTTTTTATGACTTGCATTTTGTGAGATGTTTGAGATTTGTAGAATAGCCACTAGAGGGAGCCCTATGACTTTCTGCGTTAACCAAAACCTCCCATGATAAAAAATATGGAGGCTACCATTGCTGAATTCTGCTTTTCGGAATGTCAGTTGCCTCCATTTTCCTTTCCTCAATGAAGTCTTGTTGTCTCAGGACTGTGAAAGTGTTCAGTGCTCAGAAATTACGAACTTAAGAAGTATGTTGCCCAGAGCTTCCCTAAAAGCGTGTAACATCCTTTATCTGTTTTTAAGGAAATTATTACATACTGAGACCGTCTCAACCAGAGTTCTCCTCTTTCCTTCACAGGACGCAAAAGGACTTTAGATGCAAACGTAATGGCAGATTTTTATAGGGATTTCCTAAGCAAGAACTGTGAGAAGCATGACCGCTATAACAGGTAACAGTCGCATCTGCTTTCTGAATGTCATGATTTTCTATGTAGCAGGGCTTTCCGCATTCAGCAGGTTACAGGAGAAAGCAAGGCCAAAGCCTCTGTTTTAATAGTGTATTTCCACCATTTCGGCAAAAACATACTACAATGGGAATTGGGATTTGAATGAAATGCTTATTTTACCATTGGGGAAATATAGAAGAAAGTATATACACTTGTACATGCAATAATGTGCCGAGCTGAAGAAACAATCAAATATAAACAGTGAAATATACACCAATGATTATAGGCTGAACTCAAACCTCATAACATACACAGTGAGATGAAGTCCAAAAAGAATCAAACGATGCGCTGCAGATAACGAATCCAAACAATGCGATGCAACGTGTACAAACAACATGAGCAGTCCTCTGAAGCAGACTTTATAGTGTGCAGGTGGACACCTCCACCAAGTGATAATCCTTCACCTCCACCAAGTGAATGCACAAATTACAAAGGAGTGCTCACCTGGGTCTGTGGACCCACAGAGTAGGTCTCAAGCACGTTTTCCCTTCTTAGGAGGGCGAGGGAGGCCCGTAGTATCAGAGTAAAATAGATCATTTCCGGTCGCAGATGCGCTCATCAGATCGAGAAGAAAGAAAGCAGAAGACACATAGTGCGTAACTATATCCATAAATATAAAATGTATTAGATAAAAACAGGTACTCACACAATGGCAATTGAAAGCCAGCATATAAGATTCCTACGGGGATTCCTTCGATATACTAGAGTAAATGTAATGGAGCTCCCGTCCGTCCAGCTCCACTGAAGTGATGACGCTATATTTATATGACACGTGTATTTATTAACGTCCATGCACATATGCACTTTTGGATTGCATTTAGTTGCAAGTAGGCTTTGATCACTTATATTGGTTTCGTTTGTGGTATAAATATAGCACGTATTGCAATGCCAAGCGCAGCACACTGGTTCACAATTGATGACACCAGATGCTCCGCCCTACATACGTTACGTCCAGCGTGACTTCGGCTGGGAAGCCGGCTCCATGCTGATTAGCTGGGAAGCCGGCTTCCCAACTAATCAGCATGGAGCTGGCCCAACAGCTGGCTCCATGTTGATGGGCTGGGAACCCAGCTTCCCAGCCCATCAGCATGGAGCCAATTTTCTGGGCAATCAGGAAGCTGGGCAGCGAGTAATGAACTGCCTCCAAGCTTCCTGATTGGCTGGGAAATCGGCTCCATGCTGATTGGCTGGAAAGCCGGCTTCCCAGCCAGTCAGCATGGAGCCAGCTGTTAATCCGGCTCCATGCTGATTGGCTGGGAAGCAGGTTTCCCGGCCAATCAGCATCGACCCAGCCTAACACAGAGCCGGTTTCCCAGGAAATCAGGAAGCCGGGCAGCGTGTCATTGCCTGCTTCCTGATTGCCTAGGAAGCCGACTGCATGCCAACGGTAGCACCGGTATTGGCGAGTACCGACAGCAAAATATCGGTACTTGTACTCTATACCGAAAAATGAGTACCGGTGTATCCCTAGAATATATACAGTCAGTAAATTGCACAAAACATACTCATTGCATGTATTGATGCATAAGTAGCTGGTGGCAGCTATTTTTATACTTTCTCTGCGACAATGTATTGGATACTTCTAGAGGAGATTCAGGTATAACTGAACATGCTGTGTACTGGATGCTATTAGCCAAAATCATCCGGAAGTTGGAGCTTTGAGGTAACATATTGAATAAGTCATGGTGACGTGTTATATTATGGAACATACAAACTAATTGTCTTTTTTTTTTCCCTTGCTTGTTTCTTTCAGAGAGTGGTATAAAAGGAATCTAGAAATCACATTTCTTATGGGAAAAGTGCAACTGCAGAGAGCTCTGAGAAAGATCGGCTGGGGATGGACAACACCAGAAAACTGACATTATGTGTTAGCTGGAAAAAAATCATGTAATTTACAAGAATACAGCAGACCCTACTGACGTCATCTCTGCTGGCTTGGACGGTTTATTTTTCCTAACAGTGTCTCAGATTACCTCACATTGACATTCTGCTGAAGTTCTTCGATAGGACGAGTGTTCAGAATCAGAAAACCTCAACCCACAGTAACAGCAAGGATGCCAAGTCCATTCTTTTAATCTGGGAGAGCTGTATAATAAAATGTGTATATTTCTATGTCTTGGAATGTTGTGTGCTGTGTTCTGTGTCCATCCATGGCTGGTAATGTTGGCTGTGTTAAAGCTCATTAGTCATTTCCTTCTTCTGAATCATTTTTAACAGGGATGCTTCATAGGGAAGGTTGGCAGCATCACTTTGTTTATCATGGAAGCACATTGAAAAGAGATGGCTACCTTAAAGAGAAAGTAGATTGTTTTTTACACTGATTTTGCAATTTGAGTAATTTCCATGTTTACCTTAAAAAGACATCTTGTCGCCAGATCATTCATTTTAAGAGCAATCTTCCCATAGGATTATACACTATATTGCCAAACGTAGTGGGACACCCCTCCAAATCATTGGATTCACGTGTTCCGTGGCATTTCCTTGCTACTAAATATTCCACGGTCACCTGTTAGTGGTATTATAAGAAAGTGGAAGCAACTGGGAACAACAGCAACTCCAGCCATGAAGTGGTAGGCAACGTCAAATGACAGAGCGGGGTCAGCGCATGCTGAAGTGCACAGTGCGCAGAAGTCGCCAACTGTCTGCAGAGTCAATAGCTACATACCTCCAACTTCATGTGGCCTTCAGATTGGCACAACAACAGTGCGTAGAGAGCTTCACGGAATGGGTTTTCATGGTCGAGCAGCTGCATTCAAGCCTTACATCATCAAGTGCAATGCAAAGCGTCAGATGCAGTGATGTAAAGCACGCCGCCACTGGACTCTAGAGAAGTGGAGACGTGTTCTCTGGAGTGACCAATCACGCTTCTCTGTCTGGCAATCCGATGGACATGTCTGGGTTTGGCGGTTGCCAGGAGAATGGTACTTGCCTGACTACATTGTGCCAAGTGTAAAGTTTGGTGGAGGGGGCATTATGATGTGGGGTTGTTTTTAAGGGGTTGGGCTTGGCCCCTTAGTTCCAGTGAAGGGAACTCTTAAGGCATCAGCACACCAAGACATTTCGGACAATTTCATGCTCCCAACTTTGTGGGAGGAGTTTGGGGATGGCTCCTTCCTGTTCCAACATGACTGCGCACCAGTGCACAAAGCAAGGTCCATAAAGACATGGATGGGGGAGTTTGGGGTGGAGGAACTTGACTGGCCTGCACAGAGTCCTGACCTCAACCCGATATAACACCTTTGGGATGAATTAGAGTGGAGACTGCGAGCCCGGCCTTCTCCTCCAACAGTACTTGACCTCACAAATGCTAAACCCACACACACTCCTAAACCTTGTGGACGCCTTCCAAGAAGAGTTGAAGCTGTTATAGCTGCAAAGGGTGGGCCAACTCAATATTGAACTCTACGGACTAAGGCTGGGATGCCATTAAAGTACATGTGCGTGTGAAGGGAAGCGTCCGAATACTTTTGGCAATGTAGTGTATGTAAATGCCAAGCCTTATATTCTATGACTTGAAGCCATTTTTAATCACATATGCCATTTTGAGTACGCCACCCTACCCTCCTCTACCTATTTACTAAAACAAAATTTCACAACACCCTTTTGCTTGTCCGAGTCCTCCATCTTGTGACCCTCAGCAGCAACTCTTTCAGAAGTATAGTTAGAAACTGAATCCGAGTTGAGCAAACGGTCTTTTTGCCACTGTTTGTGTCCTGACTCCACTACTACTACACTTCTATCAGCTAATGGAAATAATCCATGTTACCAGGATGCAACATGGCCGCCGGATGCTTTATTCCGCCCATGCTTTATTCCAAAGGAAAAAGAATCCAGGACTGCCATATAGGTCAGGTCTTTTAGGTTGTTTTTTTAAGCTTGTGCTATAAATGGGGGTTATCTCAGAGATTAGTTTTAGCCTAATGTTTTAGGATACTTTTACATTTTTACTTTTTCAATGGCACATAATTTTTGAACAAAAACCTCCAGACCAGACCAGATTGTTTCTGGGCCTAAAATGCATCCCAATGTTTCCCTATGCTATTCTTGGCCTCAGTACACACCACCGCAGTCAGTTCCAGACCAGAAAAATACTGCGTGTCACATTTTGTCTGGTCTGGAACGCACCGGAACGCGTCAAAAATGCAACGCAATGGGGAAAAGAATTTTTTTTTTCTCATTACCCCTGGACTTCCTTCTTCTGTGGAGAGAAATATTTGTGAAGATAGGAACCATGATGGCTGAAGTGGACACTGAATTATTTGTAGAACTTGTGGGAGCCTGCCCAGAGCTGTATGATCCGAGGCATAGGCAATATAAGAACAATAATAGGAAGATGGACAAGTGGAGCGGCATTGCTGCCCAGGTTGTCCCTGGCTATGATCATTTGAGGAGCTCTGAAAAGAACAACTGTGGTAAGTTTATGTCTCTTATGTGCAAGCATTGTGCTGCCCTTTTCCTGGCTATCTGTAGGTCTTGCAGAGGTCCCCCAGCAAGACCTAAAATTGAATGTAGCAAAACGCAATGCAGTGCGTTCCAGATCTGGTCCAGAAAATGGTGTGAACCTGCCCTAACTCTCACTGTGCTCCATCATTTTGCCTCTTGCACAGCATAAAGAATGTATGGCCAAGTTATAAATCTTATCAAAGACACCTCTGCTCTTCCTGTGACAGTGAAAGGCAAAATGAATGGGATTGTTAAAGTTCCACTATGTTGACATGCATTGGGAATTAAAGATGCACTTTAAACAATGGATGGACCAGGAGCAACATTGGGTCTAACAACCTGCACAGGAATTATTTGACGATGGGCTCCATCATGATGATAGTTCAGCTTTAGCTCTGTAACCAAAGCATAATGAATATTTAAAGACCTCGGCCTTTAACATGGCTCACTGAAGAGTCAATTCTGAGTCCTTCTGTTGTTAAATATTAATGGAAAGGTGCTTGGAAAGGAGGGGCTGTTTCATACTATAATGTGGAATTATGAGAGCATTTTTCAGTAGGAGGGCATAAAGGAGTTGACTTTTTTTCTACGCTTGAAAATGTAACATCTAAAATTTGTGGGAAGCAATTTTTAAACCTTTTTACACAGCACCGTTAACAAATTGCACCTAATGAGGCCCGTGACATTCTGCAGTGTTGTACGCATTAAATATTCATAAGATATATCTGAAGTTGTGTTCAATGTCTAGATTTTCCTGTATCTGGAAGAAAAAAAAAAGTCAATGTTGATTTCCTGTCTTTCATCTTGTATTGTAGAGAATGTAACTCCGTGACAGCTAAGGTGACTGAAACAAGCACCGGTGGCTTGCATTGATCTGACAGTGATGCTCTATTATCCTGAACTTTGTCGTATTAACGTTCCCTCCTCCACACATCAGCAAGTACTACAGGGGTTCCATTATTAGAAGATAATTACCTGTGCCAGAAATTGTAAGATATACATTAACGTTCTCAGAAAGTATATCGTATTCAATGGCAAATGATCAGTGGGATGGGAAGTCTAAAATAGAAGCCTCATCTATAGAGTCAGCTGGAGATCAACCACATCAAAGGGCCTGTTTTGTGATACCCCCATCCATTCCTCAAGGAGTGTGTGTACATATGCCACGATGATAGAGATTAGAGAGATTGCTGCAAGTGGGCAGGCATGGGAGCAAAGGCGTCCTTAGGACACTTTTTTTTTAAACAAATAAGGGCTTGCTCTATAATTGCTTTTGGGCATTAGCTGGCATTTGGACATATGGGTATGATTTGACTTCTGTAACTTTTTTTTTAATTAACATTTTGGTTTTGGCTTTGTGCATACAGCCTTCAGCTTGTACAAGAGAGTTTAGAACAGGGCTAGGCAACCTCGGGATTCCAGCTGTTGTGGAAATACATGTCCCATACAGGAATAGCAAGGCTCTGACAACCAAAGGCGCTATATCCAAAGGCAGGGACATGATGGCATTTGTTATATCACCGCAACTGGAGTGCCAAATGTATCTATAGATGGAGCTATGGTTGTCACTAGTCTGCTCTCCTGATTTCTACTACAAACACATCTTCCTCTTCATTACATGGGGAAATGAGTAGCTGGAAGGTAGATAGCATTGTTTGTGCTTTTAGTTTATTTCATAGGAAGTTACAAGGCAACTGCATTTCAAAATTAACAGTACTTTCTGTACTTGCTGAAAAATGCCTTCTATTCTTTTCACTGAATGCAAGACATTATGTGAATGGATAAGAGGAGAGGAGGTTCAGGTAAACAACAGCATCTTCCATTATCCATTCACAGAACACCTTGCATTCTGAATACATGGAATACAAAGCATTTGTGAATGGGCGAGGGGAGAGAAGGGGGCCGGGAAAGAACAGGATCCTTTACTTAATGAGAGCCAGACCTCTCAGTTGCAGTGCTGGAACAGGAGTGCTGTGTGTAGTATGCGGGATGAATGAAAATAAGATTTGTACAGTACACAGCAGTGATCCGGTCATAGCCTGGTCATCATTAGAAGTATTTTATTTCACTTGTTTTTTTGGGTGGGCTCCACCTTAACTTGATAGTCTTCACTACCATTAAAGAAGAACACAGTAAAAATCGAACTTAGCCTGGTAGTGGGGTTACCCCCGCACATCAAGGGTTAAGCATTTGTTTTGTCTAGAGGGCTCAAATAAAGCAGTTTTACTCACCTGATCCTCGGTCTCTTGGCATCCTCACATCTAATGCAGGTCAATGGACGTCACTGGTCCTTAGACCACCAGCACCCAGGGGAGAAGAGGCTGTGGGGACCAGCCTTGCAGCCTGGAAGAAGCCAGCTGGACTGAGGATCAGGTACGTAAAACTGCTTTTTTAGGTCCCCTGGGCAAAACGAGCACTTAACCCTTGCAGTGCAGAAGCCCCACTGCAAGGGTAAGTTTTACATTTTTATAGAAATTTTTCTTTAGGCTCTGTGATGAACATCCCAAAGCAGGGAGCTGCTCAATGCTTGCTGGAAGCTTTCCAAATTACAACCTTGCTGTACACACTGCTCTTATACAAGTTGAAGCCCATGTGTACAAGGCCTAAAATTCATGCTCAAAGTGCCCAATCCTGTATGCTTATTTCTAAGAACCTAGGAAGGGAGAGCAAAACTAGACATTTCTGAAGATGGGAAACATTAGTATCTGAAGATATCAAACACAGCTAATCATTCTATTGTTATTATTACCCCTCATTTATAGAGCGGCCACATATTACACAGGACTATACAGTGATTATTTTTCTTTTTGGCCAGCTCAGTCCCTTATAGTAGTTTTTTCCTTTTTGGTCAATAAAGACTTTTCTATCGCCTCCCCATTGAGACATTTAGAGTACCGTTGAAGTTCATCAGAACTCATAATGATATACTAAGAATTTATAATTGATAGGTTGTAGGCTGAGATGTAAATACATGTTAATGAGCTTGTCATTTTAACTGCATTTGATGGTAATGTTTGTTGGTGCCTCAATCGTCCCATATAGTGCTATTTTTCTTTCTGGTCCTCTGCCCATACAACTTTACAGACTAAAGTCAAAGATAACACATAAGAAATCCAGTAGAATGTTCGTACCTGTGATTATGCGGCGGAAAGCTTAACCTGCTGAGCCACCATGGTGAGCCACCACGACCTGCTGAGCCACCATGGCTGCGATCTTCATGTTTTTTCCATTTTTTTTCTTGTCCTGTGCACATGAGCCTTATAAAGAGTGTAATATATCTTTCCTTCCCATATACTGTCATCTGGAAGCCTAAATATAGCACATAGAATATGACTTTGTTCCCTGTAAGAATATGTCCTTATCATCAATTTGCTTCGTCCATAATTTTAATTAAATAGGACTTTCCAAAAGCTTTCATGAATGCATTCATTATTAGGCTCAGCACATCCTTCAAACAAATTGTTAATTAACAGACTCGGCACATCCTTCAAACAAATGGAGCCCTTCCTGGGGACGTGATTAGGAGTTGGAGATGGGAACAGGATATGCACATTTCATATCAGATAACACTTCAGTGCTTATATTGCCGAGAAATTGTATCGATCCTGTATCTTTGGGGGAGTTAGCTTGATAATAGCAATAGAGAGGTCCTTTGCTAATTGCTCTGTGACTACACTAGAATGTCTGGTGGATGGTGGCCACATGACATCAAATGTTCCTTTAGTTATAAAATAGTTTCCAGATGGTACTGGGTCCCCTCCATCCTCCACAAGGCATTCCCAAGCATCTCCCCCAACATCGGTACTGATTCTGCATATGTTTTGGGGTGTTACGTCTGGGAAAAGGTAATTAGTACAATACGCAAAGTAACAGATGTAGATCTGAGAGGCGACCTGGCAGAGCTCCTCTTACATTTGACTCCTAATTCCCAAATATCATTTAAAAAAAACAAAAACGTTACTCATAAATCTGATAAATGCTGCCCACATTTGCATCCTGCTTTTTATGGAAGCATACAGGATGGACTACAATCTCACGTTTTAGGTTACTGATTTGTAATGAGATTGTAGTCTGTCACGGGAGCAAACTTGGAGCGGTGACTACTTTACAACACACACAGGGACCATGAGGAACAAAAGTAGCCCCCCTCCAGAAGGAAGGACAGTGTCAGCACCAATTCAGAGATGATTTGAGGATCTGCAGCTAGGGCCGGATTTCCCACAAGGCCAACCGAGACCCAGCCTCAGGGCAGCAGGGAGTAGAGGGGCAGCACGGGTGTGGAATTCATATCTCCCGACGACCTGGACATGCAGTTCCAGGCGCCGGGCGGGTAGTTGTTTTCTATATTTAGCCCTGCTTTGGGCAAGCAGAGCTAAATGTACAGCAGGGAAGGCGCTGCTTGTTTTGTACAAGTTGTAACGATCGCGGCTGCGCTCCTCGATGGAACGCAACCGCAAGGCGGAAGTAAGGGGGCGATGCGTTCCAGCGTGGAACGCATCGGCGCTCTGACGTAGGTAGCTCCGCCCACGCTCCGTCCCCATAAAATGCCGGAAGAGAGATCAGTATGGCGTTCCACTATTGCGAGTGCAACGCCATCTGATCCCTGGAACGGAGCCAGAAGTTTGTGAGCCGCAAGGACCCCCACTTACCCGGACGTCTAACTGAGGATCTCCACTTATTTGGACTGCTAACAGCAAGTATTGCTAGTCTAGGACTGCCAGTCCTTAGCTAGCAGCTCAGTAGAGGGATTGTATTGAGTGTACTGAACTGCTTAATGGACTTCCTATTATAGACTTGTGTCTCAGCATTTAAAGGGGAACTGTTACTATTTTTTCTGCTTGATATCTGATCATTGGAACTGACTTATTGTTTTGATCTCTCTCACCAAACGTGCACCCAGTTATGCTGTAATAACCTGGGGCAACGCACGTGACGCCTACACTAAATACCTGCGGCATATGATGGTAGAGCTCCAAACTCTCAGTTAAATTGGAGAGTGACGCCTGGAGCTCGACCCTGAAACCGTACCCTCTCACAGACCTCCCCTGACTTCAGCTACTCCGCAGCTGAGATTCATACAAAACGACCCAGTCATTACACAAGTGATCTCGGCGATGTCGCCCGGATCACTTGTATGCAGCCTGCATACAGGGGGGCGCATTTAGGAACCTGGCATTGGGGCAGCAGAGAGAGGAAATCCCGAGTGATACACAAATAAGTGATACACACATACACAAATAAGATACATTTGTGTTAATAGTTAAAGTGACATTAAACCCTCAGATTTTTAACATAAACCAATACTGTAATGTGTGTCTTACTGTAATCCATGGTTGTTTCCCTTCTCCTTGCTGCTCTTCCTTTTAAATCCTCATGTCTTCTCATGCTGGGGGAGAACTTCCCTTTGCAGCTGAGTGCCTCTTCCTGTAGTGCTGGCTCAGGTTGTGAACCTTCACACAGACACCATGTAACCATTTCAGAGACAATGCAGTCTGCTGCAAAACAGAAGTTCTGCCCAGCATGAGAACAGATACGGATTTAAAAGGAAGAGCAGCAAAGAGAAGGGAAACAACCATGGATTACAGTAAGGCACACATTACACTATTGTTTTATGTTAAAAAATCTGAGGGTTTAATTTCACTTTAAGGTACTTGAATGCATTTTTATGGTTTAACTCCTGAGATTAGTGTCACTTCAATTTAAAGGTGTTCTAAACCCTCCATTTTTTGCCTATATCTACTGCTCCCGCCCGAGAATCCAAAACTGCTCGGGCGGCCGCAAAGCATCTTGGGGCGGGCGCATGCGCAGTTCGGATTCTCAGTCGGGAGACGAGGAGAGAAACAAGGTAAGTCTATGTACGTGTGCACCCGCACAGACACCGCTGGATCAGAAGTGTCTGCAAGCAGAAAGGAGTTAGCGCTGGATCGGAGAGCCGCTGCACCGCTAGAGGGACAGATGAAAACATCAGGAAAGGAGACGAAGATCGGATTAAGAAACCTCATTTAAGGTAAGTGCTAACATTAACATTGGGGGGAGGGAAAAACATTTTTGACTTTAATGTCACTTTAAGGGACCTTAGGGTTCATGGGATTAACTTCAAAGAGCCTGAGTCCATTGCTTTGGCTTATAGGGTTCAGGAGCTTGGGTTTAGGGGACTTGAAGGGTTGTGGGTGTTAGAGTTTGGGACCTTTGGGAGTAGGATACTGTACATTTAAAATTTGGGACTTCGTATAGGAAACTTAAGAGTAGGGTTTTAGAGGTTTTTGTTTAGGGGTACTTAGTTTAGGAAAGTTGGAGCTTTAGTTTGGGTGGCTTCCGTTTCTGGGGCTTTAAAATTTGGAGCTTCAGCTCTCATCCTTAAAGGAGAACTATGAGGCGAGTGCTTTTCACTCACCTCATAGTTCTAGCCGACCTGTGACAATGAGACTGTCACAGGTCGGCTCAGTAGATCGGGAAGTGAGCGAACACATACCGGCGTTCGCTCACTTCTCGAGAACTGTGACAGGGGAGGGACTGGATTCCCCCCTCCCCTGTCCGATCCTCCAGCGCTGAGCTGTCACTCACGCAGCTGGGTGGATCCAGACAGTATTGTCGGGATCCACTTCGGCTGCGGCGTCTCTGTATACCGCGAGCCATAGCTCGTGGTATACAGA
Organism: Nanorana parkeri; assembly: GCF_000935625.1. Classification (NCBI taxonomy): domain Eukaryota; kingdom Metazoa; phylum Chordata; class Amphibia; order Anura; family Dicroglossidae; genus Nanorana; species Nanorana parkeri. Next base: position 4,415,198 of record NW_017306280.1, on the reverse strand, counting down.
GCTTTGGGTCACGGGAGAACGCTAGTTTGCGTTCTCCCGCGACCCTCAGGAGAACTATGGGGAAAAGCCCTGACCCCATAGTTCTCCTTTAACAAATTCTTTGCTTGTGCAAACAAAATCAATGTCTTTTTTAATTTATCCTGGAGAGGGTAGTACTGTATTTCCAGTGTTGCCTTTTTGGTGTCCACGTTCTTTTATCTGCTGTACTGTCTTAAAAAAATATGAGAAAGCAAGTAAAAAAAAAAAAAAAAAGATATCAGTGTATGCGATATGTGTTTTATTTGTTCTCCAGTCAGCTCCCCATTTGTGCTTGTGGGTGAACATTAGATGGCAGCAGCTGATACGCTAATGACACATCCTCATAAATATCCGATGGTTGTGGAATGTTACACTAGGTCTGAGGAGCTCACGGAGCACATCTGATGATACACATTCTGATCATCTTGTTAGGCTTATTATATTCATCCCACACGGAAGCAGATTGGAATGTGAGACGCATGCTTCTGACAGGCTGGATGTGGTGACATTTTAATACAGTAGATGGCTCTGCGGTACGCATGGGGCTGCTATGGCAATAGTAACTCTACTGCCCAGAATTGTAGCCGATTACCATTTTTTTTGGTACTTTTTTTCTTACGCTGGGAAAATTGTCCTTTAGAGGTGAATGGAATGATTTGGGCTAAATGAGTTTCTCCGCAACACTTTGCGGAATCAGAAACTCCCAGTTTTGCTGTTTAAAACTCATCCATATACAGATATTAAAGACAGAAAAGAATGCAGCTCTGTCATTATTAGGGTTCGTTCACACCACAGGGCAGTGCGTTCCTGTCAGAATCGTACCGGAACACACTGCCAGCATTGTGGCCAGCTCACTTTTTTGCCGGGCTGGAGGGGTGGCGTGGCGGGCCATTGAAGTGAATGGCACCGCAGCCACGCCCTGCGTCCGCAATGCGATCGCCCGCACGGGATCGCAAGGCACATTGTGCCTGCAGTGCGGTCCGGTGTGATCAAAATAGTGCTTGCAGCCACGCCCCCTCCAGCCCGGCAAAAAAGTGAGCCAACTGCAATGCGGGCAGTGCCTTCCGGTCCGATTCTGACCGGAACGCACTGTCATATGGTGTGAACGAACCCTCAATATATTATTAAATGTATTTTTTTTCAAAATTCAAGTAGTGTAAGTACCGATATTTGACCTGCAGCCAGTGGCGTCACAAGGGGGGTGCGGCCCGCACCCGGGTGACACCATTGGAGGGCTGACACCAAAATGACAGATAGTCATTTTGGTGTCACCCCCTCTGAAAAGTCGGGCACTCGGTCATGGACTGAGAGCCCGACAGTGTCAGGAGAGAGGAGGAGACCCGCTGGCATACCTCATCCCGTCGGGTGAACGTCCCCTCCTCTCTCTGCCGGCGTCCATCACAAAGATGGTCGCCGGCAGGCGTCAATTAGACGGCCGCACATGCGCGATGACGTCACGGCGGGGTGTCACCTGCTCTCCGCTCTGGGTGACAGCCGGCCTCGGGACGCCCCTGGCAAGGGGCCAATCAGTTCATGTGCTGACAAAAAGCAGGCTGATAGGAGGGAAAGCAGAGTGACAGAGAAATGAGCTCATCGCTGTGCTGCTTCTCCGGCTGAACTCTGGGAACAAAAATGTTTATTTAAATATATTCCTCAATAGCGACAAAGGCTATAAATTCACTTTGTGTGTACCAAATGCCTCTGTTAGGCCAGGTTCACACCATTTTCTGGACCAGATCTGGACCATATCTGGAACACGGTGCATTGCGGTTTGCCACATTTTTGCCGCGTTTCCGGAACAGTTTTTTTTTTTGCTTAAAATGGGCTTTCAGGTGTGTCCCAGTGCATTTGTATGCGTTTTTGATGCATTTTTCAATGTGTTCCAGACCAGAGAAAATGAGACTAGCAGTACTTTTCTGGTCTGGAACGGACTGCGCTGGTGTTAACAGAGGCCAGAGATAGCATAGGGATACATTAGGATGCATTTTGGGTCTGTAAACAATCTGGTCTGGTCTGGAGATGATCCGGATGTAGTGTGAACGGGTCCTGAACCCAGATATTGCCTTGTAAGAGTCATGACATTATCACTGTGCTGCAAATGGTCAGTGCAGAGAGCAGAGCTGTGGGAGGAACCCAGGAGGTTGCCCGGCGACAGGCTGCCTGTAGAAAACTACAGGAGGGGGCGGATACAAGACCAGCCATCCCACCCAATAGTCTTTGTTACAGGAAGTTTGGGCACAGAGGCAAAATGCAGGAGCTGTTTCATGCTGGATTACTCCATACAGGGCCAAAATTCCCACAAGCCCAAGGAAGCAGGGGTGTGGAATGACTATCTCCCGATGCCCAGGACATGCAGTTCCGGGCGCCAAGCGGGTAGTTGTTTTCTACATTTAGCCCTGTTTTGGGCAAGCAGAGCTAAATGTACAACGGGGAAGCGGCCGCTTGTTTTGTACAAGTGATCCCAGTAATGTTGCAGAGATCACTTGTATACAGCCTGCATATGGGGGGACCTGAGGAACCTGGCATTGGGGCAGCAGAGAGAAGAAATCCGGCTGCAGATTGAATAACAGCGCGCAGTGCCAGGCTGCTGTAAACAAAGCAAGCAGAGTCCTGTCTTGCATTAAGAAGGGAATGTATTGCAGGGATTTTAACATAGCATCTAGGCAAGTAATGGTCAGCAATGGCGGCCTCCATGACATGTTCCCTTTAAATACTGCTTGTCCATATATAAAATGTTTGTATAATCGGGATCTTATTTTTTGCGATCTCACTGCTGCCTGTCCATTAAAACAAAGCTTTTTATAAATAAATTTTATTGATTTTGTTAGCAACACAGAAAAGCTGTGGTCAGCACGTGGTACTATTCTTGGATTGGAGAGGGGGGTAGGTGGAGGGCTGTGCTGCTTGAAGAAGGATCACTCATTGTTGGTATTGCAATCATGACGCCAAAACTTTTCCTAATGGATACGGGTTAGATTTCACTTCTGTGACTCCACGGGTGGGATTTCTCCTCACTTCCTGACGTGTCACCAGATCTGAAAGTATGAAGAATCCCTCCAATGTGGATACAGACAGAATTTTAAAAAACGTGTTTTTATTGAGCCTTCTTAACCACTTTCATGGGGTTCATGGAAATGTACGTCCTCCGTTGGAACTGCTGCAGCCGTGTTCTTGGTAACGTTTCAAACAGCCGACGACTGGTGTTTAAATACGAATGTGATCTGGCGTCTGTACAGGAGCCAAATCTCTTGTACGGTGCGGTGCTGTGCCCCCTCCCCCCCCTCCGCCATCGGCTTCCCGGGCTCCACTGTCCCCCATGAGCCTGAGACCGGTGTGGTGGGTCTCCCCTGATAGATCGGAGGAGAGATCAGCGTCTTCCAGCACTGGATCTCTCCTCCGATCACTGGACCAGGAAGTGATGTGCATGACATCACTTCCGGTGTCACTGGGCACATTCTCCGGGTCTTAGAGCCAGAAGAAGAAGCCGGTAAAGCAGATCTCTGTTTCATCAGCTTCTTTGGGGTACCTAGGTGACACTAGGGACCTCTGATGTCTCCATGGACCTGTCACACCCTATTTGCTATCACATAGGGGGCTTGTTAGCCTTTTATGCGATAGCAATAAAGCTGAGTGTAAAAAAAAAATGTAAAGATTAAAATAACAAAAAAAATAAAAAATGCAAAAAGTCCCCCGCCCCCCACGTACACGCACATAGAATGCAAACACGCGTCGGATGCACCTACGTGTAAAAACAAAAATTGTGCAACACATGTTACATATCGCCGTGAGCGTCGGAGTGAGAGCAATAGTTCTAGAGCCATCAATCACTGTTAGCGCTAAACTGATGAGCGGTAAAAGCGTTTAAAGTGTCCCCTATGGGAAATTTTGGGTACTGTCGTTTTTTGTGGTTTCACGGACGCACGCAATTTTAAGGCTTGACATGTTTGGTATCTATTCACCCGGCTTGACCCCGTCTCATATATTTTACCAAAAAATTGGGCATTATATTATGTTTCTGTGCATTAAATTTCAATTTTGTGTATTTTATCCTAAAAATACTGGTTCGATAAACATTTATGCGACATAAAAAATTGCAACTAGCATTCTTTTTAATTCTACAGGGCCTCCTCTGCTTTCAGAAAATATATCATTGTTTGGGGGTCTGAAGCTGTTTTCTAGCCAAAAATTCAGATTTTATCATGTGTGTGCACATGTAAGAAAATGCTGCGGACAGCAAGTGGTTTACAATGACCTACTTCCTGTTGTGCGGCTGGAACAGGAAGTGATGGGAAATCTCCCCTTTGGGAGAAGAAGCAGCGATATAAACATGACAGGGGGTTCTAACACTCCCCCACTCTATCCAAACCTAGATTTGTCTTTAGATTCCCATTCATCCCGGTATGTTGTATGTACAGCAATGCATGTTACATGGTACATATGTGTGAGGAAGACGCAGGTCCATCCAGTCCGTGCCATGTGTAAGTGCACATGTATGTCCCGGGCTATGGGAGACCATTGTCATTACTCCCGGCTCATATCTCCACATCATCCCAGTCGGCGCACACCAACCATGTATAGGATTATCCCCCCAGTCGGTGCACATCCTCCATATATATGATGACCCCCCTCCCCCCCCCCAGTCGGTGCACATCCTCCATGTCACATGCCCCCTCCGTTGCTCTGACAGCCATTACATCATAGGACGGGCGCGGTGCATTGTGGGCGGGGAGGGGAGATCGCCATTTGCAGCAGACAGAGGCGGATACTGGCAGGAGAGGATGCGTCCCGGAACTCGGGCTGTCAGCTAGGAGAGGCCTGGGCTCTGGGCCTGATACTGGAAGGAGGCTCACCGGACACACCGACCACCATCACCCCATTGAGGCCGCACTGACCGCTGAACGGTACGACCGGGCGAGGGTTATCTGCGGCTGACGGGGGACCACAAGTCCCAGCGTGTCCTTATGGGCAGCGCCGTGCTGAGCCTTCTGGTTCCCCAGGAGCACGAGGTGGGGGGGTGGGGTATGAGAGGGAGGAGCGGGTCCACCATGCCATCACCGGCCACCATGTCTGCCTGCTGCAGAGTAGATCAATGTACATGGAGGAGGATAGCATGATGTATGACGTGGTCAGGCCTGATGAGGGATGGGGGGTGTACAGTAATAAAGGACGCGGGGTCAGGCCTGATGAGGGATGGGGGGTGTACAGTAATAAAGGACGCGGGGTCAGGCCTGATGAGGGATGGGGGGTGTACAGTAATAAAGGACGCGGGGTCAGGCCTGATGAGGGATGGGGGGTGTACAGTAATAAAGGACGCAGGGTGCGGGGTCAGGCCTGATGAGGGATGGCGGTGTGTACAGTAATAAAGGACGCAATAGAATGCCGTATTGTCATGAACACAGACACCATGGAAGGTGATCTGGAACGGGGGTCATGGGGTCAATAGAAGGAGGACTGGAATCAGATGCTCTATTGCCGTCCAGAGATCGGGGAAGGAATGTTTTCTGTGAGTAGAGGAGACAAAGTGCAGGGGACATTTTGGAATAGTGGACCGTATTGTCATCCAGAGATGAGATTCAATGTGATGGGAAGATTGTCAGCATCAGGACCAGAGTGCAGGACACCCCTAAGGATGCTCCATTGCCCTTGGCAGAGATGAGATCTCTTGTTGATGGGATGAAGGCAGCACAAGGAGGGTTGCTATGGTAATCTGTATGATGATAAGTGGATGACATCCGGGGTGATATGTGACGGAGGAAGCACCTCGATAGAAGATGTCGGATGATCAGAAATGTGGAAACGGTCAGGCTTGGTGATTATAGATGGAGGGGAGGCAGTCTGTACTCCATAAAGTGATCTGTGATGGGTTGGAAGCCTAATAAAGGGGTATTAGAGGCGATTTCAGGTTTCACGGAATGATGGGACAGGACAGGCTGTATTGTTATTACGAATGACCAAGTGTGATCTGGGGAGGGATGGAGGATTTATCTTCTGAGGTCCATGGGGATGTAGGATGTGATGGGGATGCAGGATGTAGTTTACTAATGTTCATTGGTTAGAGCAGGGGTAGGCAACTTCGGTACTCCAGCTGTAGAGAAACAACAACTCCCATCATGCCTCTGGGAGTCATGCCTGTGGATGTCAGAATCTTGCAATGCTTTGTGGGACTTGTAGTTCCACAACAGCTGGAGTGCCGAGGTTGCCCACCCCTGGGATATAGGGTGTATTGTATTTTTTATAGATGCAGAATGGGTCCTCAGTGAATTGTAATGGGACGAGGGGAGCGATGTAATAAAGGATCCATGGTAGTTAGTTGCAGCATGTGATGGGACTTAGTGCTTATTGTGGCATATGATGGGACAAAGCGTGTATTTGTATACAGTCAGGGAGGGTCCTTTGTGAATTTTAAGAGGACTAATGTCATTATGGATGGAAGGCTCTATGGTAGTCTGAATGTGTATAAGATATAGTCCCATGAGGCATTGCAGGACTCTGACAGTCACAGGCATTACTCCTAGGGACAGATGAGGGGATTTGTAGTTTCACCACAGCTGGAGTGACAAGGTTGCTCTCCTGTGTTATAATAACGACTGCATGTTCAAGGGCAAGGGGTAGTCAACCTCCGCGCTCAAGCTGTAGTGAAACTACAACACCCACCATGCCTTTGCCTGTGGGAGTCATGGCTATGGCAGGGGTAGTAAAACTACAACACCTACCATGCCTTTGCCTCTGGGAGTCATGTCCATGGCAGGGGTAGTTAACCTTGGCACCCAAGCTGTATTGAAACTACAACAGCCACCATGCCTTTGCCTGTGGGAGTCATGCCTATGGCAGGGGTAGTCAACCTTGGCACACCAGCTGTAGTGAAACTACAACACCCCCTATGTCTTTGCCTGTTGGAGTCATGTCTATGGCAGGGGTAGTGAAACTACAACACCCACCATGTCTTTTGCCTGTGGGAGTCATGCCTATGGCAGGGCTAGTCAACCTTGGCACACCAGCTGTAGTAAAACTACAACACCCACCATGCCTTTGCCTCCGGGAGTCATTTCTATGGCAGGGGTAGTTAACCTTGGCACCCAAGCTGTATTGAAACTACAACACCCACCATGCCATTGCCCCGGGGAGTCATGCCTGTGGCTGTGAGAATCTTGCGATGCCTCATGGGACTTGTAGTTCCACTACAGCTGGAATACTGAGGTTGCCTACCTCTACTGTAGGTTGAAATGTGATGATGATGTTCTAATCGATCTGATATTGTATTGGGCCTGTGATGCCTTATAATTGGATGCGTCAAAGAAGACAGACTCCAAGGTGACTTGATGGGCATTGCGCTGATGCAGAATTAGGCAGGCCGCGGGATCACAGCGTGAATGATGTGCAATGCAACAAAGACGGAGCCCCTAGGGTGGCCTGTGATGTTCTGTGTTGGCGGACGGTCCTTTGTGTATTGCTGGTAGGCCGATGTGATCCCAGGGTGTGTTGTCATGGTGCATCCGGGTGCTCTGGGAGGGGTGGGGATAACACGGCGTTGTTGGGGGACATGCTGCATTATTTTCGGAGGAGGCTTGGTCCTGGGTGGTCCTTGTGACGTTGCGGGCTGGTTTGATCCTGAGAGCACAGGCTGCGCTAGAAGCATGATCCTGCTTGAGGTACATACGTCTCTCGCCTTTCTAATGTCATTCTCCTGATTCCGATGATTCTTCACCGCGCACATCATATCCCGTGTGATGATTTAATATACAGGATGCGATCTGAATGGCAGATATGGAGGATCGAGTCTGTTGCTGTGTGATATGACATTGATATGGGGGTCACCTGTACGCAGTTTATGGGATTTAATTTGCTGTGATGATGATGATCTGCTTACATTTATATATACGTGTGACTGAGGATGGAACATGTTACTGTCAGCGGGAGGAGGGGCAGGAAGTGTGGTCCCTGGGGACCGGTTAATGAAGCTGTCATGTCTGCTCCATCCAGTGCAGTAACAATGGCCTTTGTTGTTGTAGAAGCGTTCACCATGCATGAGACATGTGGAATAATCATTGCGTGTGGCACCTTGCATTGATGTGTGCCGTTTGTATAGTATCAGAAAGGTTATTGTGGCGTCCGTCTGCAGCAGAGCGGCAGCTATGGAAGGACCAGGGGTTGGTGTTGGGTTTAAATTGCTGCTAGATTGCATTCTTTAAGGCGGGTATCTACACTTCGGTCCTCCAACTGCTGTGGAACTACAAGTCCCATGTAGCATTGCAAGACTGACAGCCATTACTCCCAGAGGCATGCTTATTATTGTACATGCGGCAGCTATGCTAGGACCTGGGATCGGCGTTGGGTATAAACTGCTGCTCAAAAGTGCTGGATTGCATTCTTTAAGGCAGGGGTATGTACACTTCGGTCCTCCAGCTGCTGTGGAACTACAAGTCCCATATAGCATTGCAAGACTCTGACAGCCATGACTCCCAGAGGCATGATTTATTATTATTATTATTATTATACAGGATTTCTATAGTGCCAACGGTCTGCACAGCACTTTACAATATAAGGAAGGCATTACCGATGCAGAGTATTTGGGCGAGTACTCATACTCGCCCGAATGCTCTGAAACCTTCCCCAATACCGCAACTTCGGGTCAGAGGAAGATTCCCTCTGGGCGGGAGTGTCGTAGGGGAAACTTGGAGTCAGCTTCCCGGGCAATTGGGAAGCAGGGCTGCAAGTATTGACCCGCCTCCCGGCTTCCTGATTGGCCGGGAAGCCGGCTCCATGCTGATTGGCTGGAAACCCGGCTACCCAGCCAATCAGCATGGAGCCAGCTTCTGGGCCCTACGGCACTGCCGGTTGGAGGGAACCAGCTCAATTCTGATTGGGTGGGAAGCCGGTTTCCCGTCCAAACAACATGGAGCCGGCTTCCTGGGCAATCGGGAAGCCGGCTCCATTCCCATGGAAGCATCGCTATCGGTGAGAACCGAAATATCGGTACTTGACACTGAAGAACCACTATTGGTGCATCCCTAGTTACAGTACAAGACAAGATGGTAAGGAGGGCCCTGCCCGTGAGGGCTTACAATCTATAAGGGAGGGGCAAGTGATACATGAGGAGGTAGCTGTGTGGGGGTGAATTGAATTGTTTGAGAACATGATGGTTGAGTGGTCAGGTTGAGGTGGGATAGGCTTCCCTGAAGAGATGAGTAATAAGGGATCGCCTAAAGGCAGAGTAGAAGATAGATGGACAGATTGGGGTGGGGAGTTCCAAAGGATGGGAGAGATTCTAGAAAAGACCTGAAGGTGAGCATGGGAGGAGTTGATGAGAGAGCAAAAGGTTTTGGAAGGAGCAGAGGGGATGGTTAGGGTGATGATGGGATTTGTAGTTTGGCTCCCCGCTGCTTTACAGTATATAAAAAGGTAACTCTCCTGTAGTTCAGTTTTTTTGTGTGGTTATCCCTTTAAACAAGGCTGAGCAAATCCCAGGAGCCAGGTCGCCAATTCTCCTTAAAAATTGCTGCTGGGACCTACATTTTGAGGTTTTCTCTAGTTGTCAATGGAACTGGCTCCTAAAAAAAAATGCTACTGGCACCTGGATTAGGCAGGCCGGCTCCTGAACTCCATATTCATTTCTCCACCCCTATGTTTTAACTGCAGCAACATGCTGTGGGGGTTTATCAAAACTGGAGCAAACAGAATCTGGAGCAGTTGCCCATGGCAACCAATCCGCATCTCTCCTTCAGTGTGCTCAGGCAAGATTTGAAAATGAGAGATAGAAGCTGATTGGCTGCTCCAGGTTTTGATAATATCCCCTCTGTGTGTTTTTAAATCTGATCAAATGATTGCAGCATAATGTTCATTCTGGAATCTCGAGCATGCTCAGAAGCTGCAGTCATCGGTCATTATTACATTTACAGAACACGCCGTTACAGTATGACAAAGCAGCTTGTAACATTCTCTGTGCCGTCTTCCCTCCTCCTCGCTGATAGTACATAGACTTCTATGCTCTTTAAATATTTACTATTGTTTGATGGCTTCCCATGTAGCTGAATACACCCCGTACAGGAGAGCAGTACAGGGACTGACGGCCGTACTTAGGGGAATGTGCATACCCCGTCGCACTCCGGGAAGTCTTTTCTAGGGATGAGTATATTGTGTGGGTGCGGTGGAATGATGCTGATACCGGTGACAGATTTATTAGGCCATGTATCATAATGCACATATAATTATATGGGATGTTTGCACTCCCCTTCATTGGACGTCTGACAGTTTGACCCATTGTAGAGTGCTAATACCGGTGAGGAGACTGGACACCATGTGTGCAAATCAGCATCAGACTGTGGGGGATAATGAGAATCCAGAATATATGCTGAGGGGAATTTATCAAAACTGGAGCAGACAAATTCTGGAGCAGATTTATTTATTTATTACAGGTGTTTATATAGCGCCGACAATTTACACAGCGCTTTACATAGATGCACATTCACATCAGTCTTCCTCAAGGAGCTTACAGTCTAAGGTCCCTATCTCGCATGCATACATAGAGGGCTAACTTAAGGTGCCCATACACTGCACGATTCTCGTGCGAGAATCGTGGGAAATCCCAGTGTGAATGAAGACGTGCGACCGTTTCTACAGTACGGTCGCACTTCTTTTGTCTAAGGAGCACGCTAGAAAACGGTGCCCGTTCAGCATTGCGGTCATCGGAAGCCCGCCCCTCAGGGGGGCGGGCTTGTGATGATCGCAAGTACGATCTGCCCGTCCAAGATGGGCATATCGTACGTTTTTTTAATTACTTTACAACCATCGCAAGACTAAGGTCTTGCGATGGTTGTAAAGTATATGGCCACCTTTCAGAGAGGAGCCAATTACCTCACCAGCATGTCTTTTGGAGTGTGGGAGGAAACCAGAGTACCCAGGGGAAACGCACACAAGCCCCTCTACATTGGGAGAACATGCAAACTTCTTGGGGATAGTGACCTGGCCAGGATTTAAACTGGGGAACCCCCCAGTGCTGCAAGGCAGAAGCGCTAACCACTATGCCACTGTGCTGCCCAATCAGCTTCTCTGTCTCATTTTCAAATCTTACCCGAGCAAACTGAAGAAAGAAGCTGATTGGTTGCCATGGGCAACTGCTCCAGATTTTGTCTGCTCCAGTCTTGATATATTCCCCTCGCCGTATGTAAAGTTAATCAGGGCCGAACATACCCCAGGATCGCAAATGCTCCTTAAAAATCACAGGCGGTGCCTAGTTGTCAAAAATCAACCTAATCCTGCTGCCTCCTGGATTCGACACTCTGGCTCCTAAATTCTACATTAATTTGTCCATCACTATCTATAGATTACTTTTTATTTCTTTATAAGTCTGCTCTTAAAGTGAACCTGTTTCATCCTTCAAAGCAGTGTGTCTCAACCTGTGTAACCTCCGGACCCACATTTGTCCTTGGTGATTAGGTTGTGACCCAAGTTGCACTGCCATGAACTCACGGCATTGTGGTACCGCAAGTTCAGATATGGGCAATAGAACTCTGGGTGGGAGATGCGTTTGGGGTGCCATTTAAATGAATAGCAATGCACCAGAGCGCGTGGGATTGCGTGGTACAGTGCGTTTATTGCACCGGACTGTGCGATTAACGCACTGTACCAGTGTGAATGGGTCTGTCTTATGAGGGCTGGAGTGGATCCTCAGCCTGGGGTCCAGTGTGGGCTGCTGTGCTGTGATGGAGCTTCATCCATATGTGCATCGCTTCTACCGCTCCCTTGCATGCCCTGTATAGGTGACGGGAGCCAGAATGTTACATCAGTCCAGTCCAGGCCCCTCTACAGTGCATGCGAGGGAGCTGTAAGCAATGCACGTATGAATGGAGCTCCATTGCGGCCATATGGTCCACACCACAGCGACACGGAAAGCACGATAGTGTGCTAGTGCACACATCGGTTGCCGCGCATCCCCATTGCTTTCAATGGGGTGACATCCGTGCGGCAATCGCAAAAAAAAAAAAGGTACAAGTACCTTTTTTTTGCGACACACAAGGTGTGGCTTTTTTAGTGTTGCACAGGCAGAATCACGTGCGATCTGCCCGGCATGTAATTAGAAAATATTGGCACAGAAAGCATGATCGGCTGCGGTGGGCGACGCCGTGACCGCGTGGCTATCCGCGCGCTTTTGTGCACGATTGCCTCGCGGTCAGCAGTCGCCCAGGTTGTGAACCCAGCCTTCGAGAGTTGTCACCAAAACGATGTCCCGATTGGAAGCCATTGTTCTGGAGATAGAGGAAACATTTTGGATTTCCCGTAACTTTCTATCAGTTATGATGGTGGTCACCCAGACAAAGGAAATGTGTGAACCTACAAGTAAGGCCACAAACAGCAATAAAACATGACATGGGTATAACGCTTCCACATGCTCGTCACAACTGAAAATGATTTTGGCTTTAGATACTGTTTAACTAGGTTAAAAAGGAGATGTCCATCAGGCTTTCACAACCCTCCGCAATTTTGGTTCAGAGGAGGGCAAAACAAAATCTCTGTGAATTTGCCTTCCTGGGAGGAAAAAGTCCTTTTCCGTCCCCACTCAGGGCATTTGGACCAGAAGCTTGGATGAAAAACTCCCTGTCTAAATTCTGATACTGATCTAGCTGTGCATAATGCAGCAAAGTACTTCACAGTTTAACCACTTCCCATAAATAACTTCTCTCTGAATTTATGGTAAAGCATTTTTTTTTCTTTCCTGTATATGAACTGATTTTCCATTGTACCCTGAACAGGATAAAAGGTTATGTGCCAAGTCTTTAAAGCGAACCCTGTGCCCAAAAGAAAGCAGTGATCAGCGCCAAAAGGAACCCTCCTGTGGCCCAAACAGCTTCTTAACCAGTTGACATCCGCGGTGTTAAACCCCCTTCCCATCCAGGCCATTTTTCAGTATTCAGCGCTGCGGTACTTTGACTGACATTTATTCCGTCATGCAGCGCTGTACTGAAATTAATTTTATACCCTTTTTTGGGGACAGATAGAGCTTTCTTTTGGTGGTATTTATTCACCACTGGGGGTTTTATTTTTTTACTATATTAAGGAAAAAAAAGC